>NC_080177.1:48530852-48860852 GCF_950295315.1 Erinaceus europaeus | reverse complement strand
CAGGCTCCTCTGAATGCTGGGCAAGGGACAGGGGATAAGAGGGCAGTTTTGTCCTCCCCACCACCCCCCTATCACCTTCATTTTACCTCCCATTAGGTAGCAAGGGCAGAGCAGACTGCCTTCTAGCAGGTGGGCCCTAGTTCTGCCTCAACCCTCTCTGGGAGGGAAGGTGGAGGGGGGAGTGGGCATCCTTATACCCCAGGCGCCAGGCTGGGGATTAGTGGCCTTTGGAGGAGGCTTCCTGCTTGGCTCCCATCCAAGGCCATTTCACAATGGGGGGAAGAGTGCTGGCTGAGAGCCCCAGTACAGCTCCCCACCCAGCAGCCCCTCTCAGAGCCCCCAGGGTGAAGGATCCAGGCCCCATTAGTGGGGTGCAGGGAAAGGAGTGGTCTGTGTGCAGTGCCCTGGAGCTGGCCAAGGGAGCAGCTTTATAGGTGCCCTTCCTCTGCCCCTTGTTACCCACATGCCACCTTCACACTGGGGGTGTCTTTGGCAGGTCAGGAAGTAGCCCCTCCAAACATTCACACAGACATACTCAGAGACACAGGTGGAAGCTTGCTGAAGAGGAGCAAGACCTTGGTCACCTTCCTACAATTAGGCAAAGTGACACCCAGACTGAAAATCTCAGAAGGGGAACCAGTCCAGTTGGGGTAGCTAAAGTCAGGCAAGAACCAAGAGGGAAACCTAAATACTTTGTGAGGGGCGTGCCTAAGGACAGGGCCCAGCTAAGAGGATGGTGTAACTGGTATAGCTTTGAATGTCCATGGTTGAGACTACCAGTTTGATCCTGGCACTGCATGTGCCAAAGTGGTCCTCTGGCTCTTACTCTCTTATGTTACCAATAAAATAGATCTTTTGGGGGTCAAATGGTGTACATTTGGTTGAGTGCACATGTTACAGTATGCAAGGACCCAGTTTCAATCCTTCTGGCCCCCACCTACAAGTGGCAAAGCAGTACTGCTGGTGCCTCTCTTTCTCTCCCTTTCTTTCTCTCACTTCTCTCACAATTTCTCCCTGTCTCTATGCAATAAATAATAAATAAAATATATTTTTAATTATATTTATTTATTGAATAGAGACAGCCAGAAATTGAAAGGGAGAGAAAGTGACACCTACAGCACAGCTTCACCACTTGCAAAGCTTTCCCCCTGCGGGTAGAGTTGGGGGGTGGTCTCAAACCCAGGTCCTTGCACCTTATAACTGGTACACTCAACCAGCTACACCACCACCTGTACCCAATCCCCTTCCCCCCTTTTTTTTGTTACCAAAGCACTGCTCAGCTCTGGCTTATGGTGTTGGTGGTGGTGGTGGGGTTTGAACAAGGGACTTTGGATGAGAGTCTCTTTGCATTAACCATTATGCTATCTGACCCTGCCCTATAAATAAAATATTTTACAATAATAGTTTTTTCAAGGGTTGGCTCTTGAGCTCAGCCTGTAAATTATCTTGTATTCACAGGAGCCTCAGTAGTTAGGAACCTAGTGGTTAGGGACCCAAATTCTCCTTAAGTCTCAAAGAGGAGAAAAGAGCAAACCCAGATGAAATGTCAAACCACAGAACAAAGTGATGTGAGGTTGGGGCCTTACATGGCTGAGTTGTTGTTTTTTTTTTTTTTTGGGGGGGGGCAGGAACAGGACTGGGGACAGGCAGAGGGGGCCCAGAGGATAGGCAGAAGTGGTTCTGTAAAGATGGTGGGCTGGCCAAGCAGGAATGCGCATGCATAGCCTAGCCACAGTGTGACTCTCGACTCTGGAGATACTTCCAGCCTCTGAGCCCTCCCCCTGGACCAGGCCTCCATCCCCATATGGAATTGATAGGGGTGTGGGGGTGGCGTGGTAAGCCAAGCAAGGTCTGAGGGAGCCAAGGAGCACAGGCCTCAGTGGAGGAGCCCTCTGACAACAGGAAGCAGCTGCAGTGGGTCACCAGGGCTGGGTTGGTGTCTGTCACTCTCCTGCCACTCCCATGAAGCCCCTGAAGAACAAATTGTTCTTCCAAAAGCTCTGGGGACAGAGGACCCACACCTGCTCCCCAGCTCACTGTAGACAATCTCCCAGCAGCCAGGGTGTGTCTATATGTATGTGTTGGGGTGGGTCCTATGTTCCCCTCACCCTAATCCCTGTTGCTGTTCACTGAGGCAAATGAAAGCCCAAATGAAATTTTCAGTGGTGGGGTGACATGGGGCCCAAATCTTCACTAGACTTCATCTGGGACTTCCAGTGTGTCTCTAAGAACAGGACCCAAGGGGCTGGTCAGTGGCACAGCTGATAGAGTGCATATGTAATCAAGCATAGTGATCTAGGTACAAACCCAGGTTCCTACTGGCAGAAGGGAAACTTTATGGAGCAGTGTCACAGATGTCTCTCCTCTCTGTCTCTCCCTATCTCTCCCTAACTCAATCTCTAACAAAAAAGAAAAATGAAGAAAAAAGTTTGTTGGAAATAGTGTCATCATTACAAAGCCTCAGTGATAACCCCAGTAGAAAAAAACAAAACAAAATAATAATGTGATGGATCCAGAGATAGCTCACTTAAGTGGAGCACATGCCTTGATAGGTATGTGGTTCTGGTTGGGAATTCTGACACCACCTGAAAGAACCACAGGGGGATCTCCAGTGATGGTGAAATAGAGCTGTTATGCGGCTCTCTTTCTCCTATCTATTTTATTTAAAAGGGAAAAAGAATGAAAAAGGCAGCCCTCAAAGAGATTCTCATACCTGAGGCTCTGAGGTCCCAGCTTTAATTCAGAGCACCACCATAAGTTAGACCTGAGCAGTGCTCTGGTCTCTCTGGTCTCTCTCTCTCTGTCTCTGTGTCTTCCTGTAGCTCTCTCATTAGAATAAAATTAAAAGAAAAGAAGTCAGTCCTGGATAGGTAGAAGCATGCATGCATGAGACCCTGGTGCCATACACATGTTATTATTATTAATAAAAACTTTTATTTTTGCCAATAGGGTTGTTGCTGGAGCTTGGCACCTACAGTCCTAGCAACTTTTTTTTTTTTGGATAGAGGATGAAAGACAGATAGATAGTGGGAGAGAGAGAAGAGGCATCTGCAGCAGCATGGCTCCAGTGTTCATGAAACATTTCCCTTGCAGGTGGGGGCCTGAATTTGAACCCAGTCCTTGTGCATGGTGATGTGTGTATTCTACCAGGTAAGTCACCACCAGACCCTTGGGTCCTGTTTTTAGAGATGTCATTAGAAGTCTCATGTGAAGACTCAGGTGGGCTTTGTGTGGCCTCAATGCTCTCATTTGAACTTTCATCACATCAGTGAACTGCATCAGGGATCAAGGTAACAGGAATGACACATTAGTCTGGTGTGAGTTTGTGCAAAACAAGCTGGAGAGCAGGTGTGGGCCCTGTCCCCAGAGCATCACTCTAGCTCATGAGCTGCCAGGAATCAAACTCAGAACCTTATGCTTGAGAGTCTAGCACTCTATTTACTGAACCACCCTGTGAAATGGTTAATCCCTGTTTGCCTTCCCCCTTCCCCCAGCCCTCTCCCCTCCCCACCCCACTGGTCCTTGCACCTGCTTCTGTGGTGTGTGGTTTCCCCAGCTGCAGCTGGCTTTGAGATACCCCTCCCTCCCAGGGAACATGAGAGGCCTTGGGGCGCCTCGTAGGGGCTACTCACCCTGGCTCCAGCTGCTGGGTTGGGAGTGGCAAGGTGGGGACTTGAAGTCCTCAGATTTGGACCAGCCATAGGAGGGCTCTGTTTGAATGATCAGTGGGGGTGTGAGTATATGGGGGAGGCATATACTCACTGGGTGTCCTGCTCAAGCCCTAAGCTGAGACGCAGATGAAGGACCAAACAACTCTCTACCCCTGTAATGTGGGCTCAGCCTTCCCTGGAGCCTGGAGGGGTGGGGAGGGCAGTGGCAGGAAGAAGTGCCCTTTGGCAAGGCCAAGTCTCAATGGGTCAAGATGACTTTGAACCCGCAGAGCTGCCAGCCTCTTGCAGGCTCTATTGATCCAGCCTGAGGAAGAACAGTGCACCACTGGGTGCATTATGGGCAGCCAGCCAGCTACTCTCTGTGCTCAGGGGACATTGAGGGACACTGCTCACTGCAAGCAGCTGAGCCCAGAGTGGTTCTACTGGGGCCACTGTCCCAGGGAGCATGAGCAGGGTTCAGTGGCCATGCTGTGTGTCCTGCCCCAGGGGACATCTGGCTGGGGCAGGATGCTCCTCCTGGGGTTGCAGCCAGGGATGCTGACTTGGGTCAAGAGCCAGGCTTGGGGGCAGGAGGGATGGGAAAGCAGGAATCTGACAGGCCCTGGTGGATGGTGACAGTACTGGCCAGGGTTCTGGCTTATGTCATGTACCAGCTCTGAGCAAATTGCTTCAATTTCACAGCTCTGTGGCAGTTGAGGGCTCAGCAGGCAGGTCCATGTGCCTTTGTCTGTAGGAAAATCTAGACTTCCCTACCCCACCCCACCCCCCTGCCCCAGACAGCTCTCCTGCCTAGGATAAGGAGAGGGAGGGCAGTCTGGCAAAGGAGGCTTGAGAGGAAGCAGAGTTGTCCCTCTGCAGAAGCCCTGGGGCGACAGGAGGGCTTCAGGAAGAGGTATCTCAAGGTGGCAGCCAGTGCTGAGGATATGAGGGTGCCAGCTGCCTTGGTACCAGGCACTCTGGCCTTGGCTCCTGGGTCACCTGACATTCCCGAGAGGGTCTGATCTCTGCCAACTACCCTGGCTTATGCCAGAAGGGCACTGTGTGCTCCAGACATGTGCCTGGCAGACTCTCAACTACTCCATGTGGCCACAGGCACAGCATGCTGACTGCAAGTCCATATCCAGCTACAGTCTGCCCTCAGGTGCATAGAGGCAAAATGGATAAGGTATCAGACGCTCAAGTATAAAGTCCAGAGTTCTATCCCTGGCATCACATGTACCAGAGTGATGCTCTAGTTCTCTCTCTCTCTTTAATATAAATAAATAAATAAATAAATAAATAAATAAATAAATAAATACTGAGAAACTTCATTGCTGGGTTAGGAGTCCTTGTATTTATGCACTTGCTTTGTATGTGATTCAAGAAGCATGCAATAAAGGCCTGCTCACTTTACAGAGTGTGTCATCTACAGTCAGGGACATCAGTGAATCAGACAAGGCCTGTCCTTGGGCAGCTCACAGGCCACACCTCTACACTGTAGCCAATATCAGATTGTCAAGTTACTCTCTGGGCCCAACCTTCATTATGAATGTCTTTGATTTCTAGAAAAACTTCATAGCCCTTAGTACTGTTCCTACTAGTATTTTTTATGCCAATCTATGTTCTTCTCTTCTTTTGTCTTTATTTATAAAATGGAAATATTGACAAGACCATAGGATAAGAGGGGTACAATTCCACACAGTTCCCACCACCAGAACCCTGTATCCAATCCCCTCCCTTGATAGCTTTCCTATTTTTTAATCCCTCTGCGAGTATGGACCCAGGATCATTATGGGGTACAGAAGGTGGAAGGTTTGGCTTCTGTAATTGCTTCCTTTATGAACATGGTCATAGACAAGTCAAGCCATACTCCTAGCCTGTCTCTCTCTTTCTCTATTGGAGTAGGGATCTGGGGAGGTGTGGCTCCAGGACACATTGTGAGGTCATCGGCCAGTGAAGTCAGGTTGGCATCATGATAGCATCTGGTAGCTGAAAAAGAGTTAAGATAGAAAGCAGATATCTGGAACCAGAAAAAATCTAGGATTGCCAAAACAATCTTGAGAAGAAAGAACAGAACTGGAGGCATCACAAATCTCAAATCTCAAAAAATACCAGATCTCAAATTGTATTATAGGGCCATTGTAATCAAAACTGCATGGTACTGGAACATGAATAGACACACTGACCAGTGGAATAGAATTGAGACTCCAGAAGTAAGCTCCCACACCTATAGACATCTAATCTTTTTTTATTTTTTAATATTTATTTATTTATTCCCTTTTGTTGTCTTATTTTGTTGTTGTAGTTATTATTGTTGTTGTTATTGATATCGTCATTGTTGGATAGGACAGAAAGAAATGGAGAGAGGAGGGGAAGACAGAGAGGGGGAGAGAAAGATAGACACTTGTAGACCTGCTTCACAGCCTGTGAAGTGATTCCACTGCAGGTGGGGAGCTGGAGGCTCCAACCAGGATCCTTACGCCAGTCCTTAGGCTTTGCACCACATGTGCTTAACCCGACTCCCAGACATCTAATCTTTGACGAAGGTGCCCAGACAATTAAATGGGGGAAGGTGAGTCTCTTCAACAAATGGTGTTGGAAAAAAGTGGGTTGAAACATGCAGAAGAATGAAACTGAACCACTGTATTTCACCAAATACAAAAGTAAATTCCAAGTGGATCAAGGACTTGAATGTTAGACCAGAAACTATCAGATACTTAGAGGAAAATATTGGCAGAACTCTTTTCCCCATAAATTTTAAAGACATCTTCAATGAAACAAATCCAATTACAAAGACTAAGGCAAGTATTTAAGCCTGTGGGACTACATCAAATTAAAATGCTTCTGCACAGCAAAAGAAACCAATACCCAAACAAAGAAACCCTTCACAGAATGGGAGAAGACTTTACATGCCATACATCAGACAAGTGGTTAATAATCAAAATATATAAAGAGCTTGCCAAACTCAACAACAATAAAACAAATAACCCTACCCCAAAATGGGGAGAGGACATGGACAGAATATTCACCACAGAAGAGATCCAAAAGGCCGAGAAACACATGAAAAAATTCCAAGTCTTTGATTGTCAGAGAAATACAAATAAAGAACAACGAGATACAACTTCACTCCTGTAAGAATGTCATACATTAGAAAAGGTAACAGCAGCAAATGCTGGAGAGGTTGTGGGGTCAAAGGAACCCTCCTGCACTGCTGGTGGGAATGTTAATTGGTCCAGCCTCTGTGGAGAGCAGTCTGGAGAATTCTCAGAAGGCTAGAAATGGACCTACCCTATGTATCTCCTGGGGATATATCCTAAGTAACCCAACACACCCATCCAAAAAGATCTGTGTACACATATGTTCTTAGCAGCACAATTTGTAATAGCTAAAACCTGGAAGCAACCCAGGTGTCCAACAACAAATGAGTAGCTGAGCAAGTTGTGGTGTATATACACAATAGAATACTACTCAGCTATTAAAAATAGTAATTTCACCGTTTTCAGCCCATCCTGGATGGAGCTTGAAGAAATCATGTTGAGTGAAATAAGTCAGAAACAGAAGGATGAATATGGGATGATCTCACTCACAGGCAGAAGTTGAAAAACAAGATCAGAAGAGAAAACACAAGTAGAACCTGAACTGGAGTTGGTATGTTGCACCAAAGTAAGATTCTGGAGTGGGTTGGGGGAAGAGTATAGGTCCTGGAAAAGGTTTACAGAGGACTGGCATTCTGTATTCCTATGTTCTTATTTTTCTTCTTCATTATTCAACTGGTAGTTTACTATATTATCATGACTACCTCCCAGGCCACCACAATTCACTTTAAAAAAAAAAAAATCTTTTATTTATATTTATTTTGGATAGAGACAGACACAAATTGAGAAAGAAGGGAGAGATAAAGAGAGACAGAGAAAGGGGGCTGGGGGGGGGCAGGCAGTGGTGCACCTGGTTAAGTGCACACATTACAGTGCACAAGGAAACAGGTTCAAGCCCCTGGTCCCCATCTGCAGGGATGAAGCAGGGCTGCAGATGTCTCTCTCTCTCCCCCTCACTCCTCTCAAGTTCTCTCTGTCTCTATCCAATAATAAATAGATAAAATATTAAAAGAGAGAGAGAGAGAAAGGGGCTGGGTGGTGGTGCACCTTGTTGAGTACAAACATTACAGTGCTTAAGGACCCAGGTTCAAGTCCCTGGTCCCCACTTGCAGGGGGAAAGCTTCAGAAGTGGGGAAGCAGTGCTGCAGGTATCTCTGTTTCTCTACTTCTCTATCACCTCCTTCCCTCTCAATTTCTGTCTGTATCCAGTAAATAAAGATAATAAAAAAAATTTTAAATAATAAAAAGAGAGACAGAGACAAAGACATCGCAGCTCTGTTTCAACATTCATAAATGCTTCTCTCCTGCAGGTGGGAGCCAGGGGCATGAACCCAAGTCCTTGCACATTGTAATGTGTGCACTACCAGCCCCACAGTGCACTTCCCCCTACCTCATTTGGTGGTCTTTGTTTATATCTACAATATCCCTCCAATCTTTTTACTATGCATCTACAAATGATCATTCCCTTGGGAAATATATGCATTTGTTTACATATTCTTTCTTTCTTTCTTTCTTTCTTTCTTTCTTTCTTTCTTTCTTTCTTCCTTTCTTTCTTTCTTTAACTGAGGTTAATGCTTTGCAGCACAGCCATTGACATATGCATACAATTTCATTATGTACCAGGCCCCCAAAGTTTTCTTCCTCTCCTCCCTCCCCCGAGTGTTTTGTTTTGGTGTAATGTACAATTCATTTTTTTGAATACTTATTTATTTATTCCCTTTCGTTGCCCTTGTTTTATTGTCATAGTTATTATTATTGTTATTATTGATGTCGTCATTGTTGGATAGGACAGAGTGAAATGGAGAGAGGAGGGCAAGACAGAGAGGCAGAGAGAAAGATAGACATCTGCAGATCTGCTCCACTGCTTGTGAAGTGACTCCCCTGTAGGTGGGGAGCCGGGGGCTTGAACTGGGATCCTTACGCTGAACCTTGCTCTTTGCACCACCTGCGCTTAACCCGCTGTGCTTCTGCCTGACTCCCCAATTCGTTTTTTAAAAAGAACATTAATAGGATTTCTTAGACTCACTGCCTGTTTCCTTCTAACACTAAAAGCCTTGGACTAGTCTACTCCAAAAATCAATACACTTTCTATTACTATGGGTTTGTCTCTTGTGGATATTTTGCTTAAACAGAATTAGGCAGTGTCTTTGTTTTTTCTATTCTTCTGAAACATTCAACCCCCTAGCTATGGCCTTTTAGACCCCTGGGGATCTGTGCCCAGCTGAGGGTCCCCAGCTTGCTGCTTTTCCCACACCCCCATATTCTGCAGCCCCAACCCAGCTCTTTTGCTCTAAGGATTTGACCCTTGCTCCCTGGCCGTGGCTCACTCCACAAGCCTTAGAAATCTTCCCAAATGCCACCTATTCAAGAGGCGAATCCTCTTTATTCCCCCAATCTTTATCCTTCCCTCTTAATATCTGAAATATTAATTTAAAAAGAGAAGAAAGGGAAAGAAGAGAAAAGAGAGAAAAAAAAGAAGAGAGGAGAGGAAAGGGGAAGTGGGGGGCCAGCAAGATAGCTCACGTGGATAATGCACCTATTTTGTCATGTGTACAACCCAGATTCAAATCCAGCCTCCACCCCTCTGGAGGGAGCTTCTGTGCTGTGGTATCTTGACATTTGAATATAGTAATAGGTGTATGTGTGACTTGGAAAGGAAGAGAAGATGGGGCCACAAGGGGGGGGGGATGGGGTGATATACACAAATACAGTAGAAATAATAGAAACAATAGTTGGGAGTTGGGTGGTGGCACAGCGGATTAAGCGCACTGGCGCTAAACGCAAGGACCGGCTTAAGGATCCCGGTTCCAGCCCCCGCCTCCCCACCTGCAGGGGAGTTGCTTCACAAGCGGTGAAGCAGGTCTGCAGGTGTCTATCTTGCTCTCCCTTTCTGTCTTCCCCTCCTCTCTCCATTTCTCTCTGTCCTATCCAACAACAACGACATCAATAACCACAACAATGTTAAACAACAAGGGCAACAAAAGGGAAAATTAATATTTTAAAAAAAATTTTTAAAAGAGAAATAATAGTTAACTCATATCTGCAACCTTAAGAGAACTACTGTAGCTTACAATGGAGGAACTGGGGAGTCAGAACTCTGATGGTGGGAATGATGTGGAGTTGTATCCCTGTTATCTTGTAATTTTGTAAATCAATATTAAATTACTAATAAAAACTTTAAAGTTATATTTTGTTTTCTTCACTATTCTTTAAGTTTCTTTTTTAATTTTTTATTATCTTTATTTAAGATTGATAGAGATAGTCAGAAATTAAGAGGGAAGGGAGTGATAGGCTGAGAGACTGAGTGACACCTGAAACACCGTTTCACCACTTGTGAAGCTTCCACCCGCAGGTGGAGACCAGGGGCTTGAACCTGGGTCCTTACGCACTGTAACATATGTGATCAACCAGGTGTGCCACCACCTGGTCCCTTCTTTAAGTTTCTTAAGAGCAGAAAACTTTTTCCTCCCCTTCCCCTTCCATCTCTCCTTTTTCAGTGTTTGTGTGGTAAAAAATATATAACAGAGCTGAGGAGATAGTGTGACCATTATGCAAAAAACTCTCATGCATGTCTAAGGCTAAGAAATCCCAGGTTCACTCTCCATTATAGTAGTCTAAAAGCCATAGCTGAACAGTACTGTAGAAAATAATAATGATAATAAAGAGTACATAACATAAAATTCATCATCTTATGAGCCAGGAAGTGGCACAGTAGCTGAAGTTGGGACTTAGGAGTCATGAGGTCCCAAGTTCAATCTCTGGCATTGTAAACGCCAGAGTGATGCTCTGGTTTTCTCCCTTTCCTCTCTCATGTAAATAGGTAAATAAATAAATGTTTTAAAAAATGTTTCTGTCGTGGTCCGGGAGATGGCACAGTGGGCAAAGCACTGAACTCTCAAGCATAAGGTCCTGGGTTCAAACTCTGGCAGTACATGTACCAAAATGATGTCTGGTTCTTTCTCTCTCCTGCTATCGTTCTTCATAAATAGATAAATAAGAACATTTTAAAAATGTTTCTGTCTTAAGTGGGGCACAGAACTTTGGTGGAGGATGTGTTGACCATGTATGGCTATAAAATTATATCTCTAAAATCTTATACTTCTTAAAAATATTTATTTATTTATTTATTTATGAGAGGGTTAGGAAGAGAGAAAGGACCAGACATCACTCTGGTACATGTGCTGCCGGGGATTGAACTCAGGACTCCATGCTTGAGAGTCCAACCCTTTATCCACTGCGCCACTTCTGGACCACAAAATCTTATACTTTTATAACACTTTTGTTAAATTACTAATAAAAAAAGAAAACAATTTCATCTTAGCCCTATATGTCTGTCATTTCTCTCTTTCTCTCTCTCTCTCTCTCTAGTACCAGGCTGGTACCCAGAGCCTCATATACATGAAGGATGCATTCTACCACTGAGCTAGACCCCTGGAACCTCACCTTCACTTTCTGAAGTGTTCAGCTCAATAGTGTTAATTATACTATGTGTGTTTAACCCTGTGCACCATGGCCCAACCCCCTCCCCCACTCCTCTCTCAACTTGTCTCTTTCTTATCAAGTAAAAATAAAAAGAAAGAGGTTATGGGATACATATACTCCATGGCATACTACTCTGCAATCAAAAAAAAAAAAAAAAAGATGATATTGTGATTAGAAGGGAGCTGGAGGTGATTATGCTTAGCAAAATACGCAAAGAGGTGAAGACAATTACCAGATGGTTTCACTCATATGTGGAATCTAGAGGACTGATACACAGGAATTTGCAAAAAGCAAAAAAAAAAAAAAGTAATCAACCTTAATCAACCTGTTTCCAAGACTTTAAGAAAACCATGGTGATTATCATGGGTGTGGGGATAGGTCACAGAACTTTGGTGGTGGGAAGTAGGGCAGTAGATAAAACATTGGACACTCTAGTATGAGGTTCTGAATTTGATCCCCAGCATCATGTGTGTCAGAGTGATGATCTGTCTCTCATTGTCCTCTCTCTTTCAAATAAATAAATAAATACATCGTAAAAAAAGAAATATCAGTCTATCTCAAGGTCTTAGAGAAGTTCCAGTCAGTTGAAAAACTATTAGAGGGAGCACCCCAAATATTTGTATATTTATTCATTAAATATATACATGGCTATTCACCTATGAAGAACAATGATTAAGCTTTATTTTAGATTTTAAAAAATAAAGTTAACTTTATTTCCTACCCTCAGTGGATTGTATTGTGACACTATGTGATATTATTGCTCTAGAGCTTTCCTCTAGATTGTTCTCAAGGCGTGTGTGTGTGTGTGTGTGTGTGTGTGTGTGTGTGTGTGTGTGTGTGTGTATGTGTGTGTATGTTTAGAGTGGGAGGGTGAGGCAAGGACCCATGCAATGATCCTGGCTCAAGCCTCTGGCTCCCTAGGTCGCTTCATGAGTGGTAAAGCAGGTCTGCAGGTGTCTATCTTCCCCTCCCCTCTCAATTTCTCTCTGTCCTATCCAATAAAACAGGGTGGAAAATGCCTGCTAGGAGTAATGGATTCGTAGTGCTGGCACTGAGCCCCAGCCATAACCATGGAGGCAAAAGAGAGAGAGAGAGAGAGAGAGAGAGAGAGAGCAGAGTGGGAGGTTGAGAAGGAGACAGAGAGAGAGAGAGAGAGAGAGACCATCAGCACTGCTCATGAAACTTCCCTGCTACAGGTGGTGTCTGGGGGCTTGAACTCAGATCCTTGAGCATGGTAACATGTGCTGTACCACTATCCAGCCCCCATCCCATAAGTACATCTGTCAATGGGCATTTAGGCAGCTTTCACTCCTTAGCTATTGTGACTAATACAGCTATGAACATAGAGGTGCATATGAACTCTGAAATTAATGCTTTTATGTTCTTTGGATAAATGCCAAGAAATGGTATTGCTGGATCATAGGTAATTCCACTCTTATTTGTCTCGGGACTCTTTCTTTTCATTTTTTAAACCATTTTTAATATTTTTATTTATTGTTGGATAAAGAGAGGAACTGAGAGGGGAGAGAAAGATGGAAAAGTAGAGAGATACTGGCAGCACTTCTTCACCACTCATGAAGTTTTCCCCTGCAGGTGGGGACCAGGGACTTGAACCCAGATCCTTGTGCACTATAATGTGTGCTCTTAGCCAGATGCGTCACCACCTGGCCCCATCTCAGGACTCTTTATACACTTTTTCATAGTGACTGTGTCAGTTTGCATTTCCAGTAGTGTGAACTATACTTCCTAATGTTTAAATCCACAAAAACAAAACATGGCAATGAAGTAGATGCTGAACATTTAATCTAGCAATAAGGAATCATAATTCTCTGGGAATAAAGTCTCACTAAAAATTGATTTTCCTATAAGCATTTTTACACTAATGGTTGCTTAGCAAAATTTAAAAGTGTTTAGGTTTTCCTGGTCAGGTACAAATCACTAGAGCAACTAAAATCATCACAAAAATACTTATACTTCCTGTTCCGGAGGCGGAGCTACGAGCAGCAGATCGCTTTCTCTCCTCTCCTCTCCTCTCCTCTCCTCTCCTGGATCAACTAGGAATACCAAAGGAGACCACCCGGACCGAAACAAGACAGGACTAGAATGACCACAGGTACCCAGTAAATCACCCGTGAGTACAAACACGCATGGCTGGTGACAGAGAGGAGAGAGGGGCCTAAGGAGAGATTAAGTGACTGCTAACAGTTCAACAGTTTATCAGTGGAGACACCACCTCCAGTTGCTCCACAACAAGGGGACAGCTGAAGGGAGGAGAGGATTCCCCAGAGACTCACCAAGTGCAACTCTGAGTCTCCGTTGCTACTACCCTCAGAATCTGGAGCAGCAACAGGGAGGGACACCAGGGGACAGAGATCTAACCAGGAAACTCAGGAGAAGACCTATACCTCAGTGGCATAGCTGAGGGGCTGTGAAAGTCTCTTTGCATAACCACTGGATTATCTCTGCCACACCCTGCTTTATCTCTTGGTCAGGAGTCAGTGATTAAGCTAAGAAGCCTATTGACAGTTTAAAAGCCCTCAGGCTCCCATAGCCTACAGGGAAGAAAAAAAAAAAGAGGCTTTTACACCACTGAGCTCCAACTCAGGGATTGAAAAAACTGTTAACTTCCACCACGGTAAACCCTTTAATTAAATTACTTAGACACAAGTCAATCCAGGCAATAGTGATAAATAATTTGAAAGGTACTGATAAAGGGAACTCATAACATAATATATAAAATGGTTAAAACAACAAGAAAAAAAATTGGAGACTCGAACCAGGACAAGAGTCCAGCTAAAAGTCCTCCAGAGGGTGAAGCACAAAACAACGAGTTCAACATCCAAACATTAGCTAAGGAAATAATAACAGGAGTGAGTAAAGAATTTGAAAAAATTGTAATCAGAAATGCAGGAACAACAAATGAGAATATGGAAGAAAATTCTAATTATCTCATGGTTATTAGAGAGCTGAAATCGCTGAGCTAAGAAGGCAGCTAGCTGAACAAGCTAAAACAGTATCAGAGCAGGGCAACAAAATAGATGAACTCCAGAAAGCAGTAGAGGGCAGAGAGAATAGAATCTATGAGGCTGAAGACAGAATTAGCAAGATTGAGGATGAATTAGAGACAACTAAAAAAGAAGTAAGAGATCTCAAAAAGAGATTAAGAGATGCTGAAAACAACAACAGAGTCCTCTGGGATGACTTCAAAAGAAACAATATACGCATTATTGGCTTACCAGAGGAAGAAAGAGAAGGAGAGGAAGAAAGCATTCTCCAGGCCATAATAGCTGAAAATTTCTCTGGTCTAGACAACACCAAAGACATAAAGATTCAAGAAGCCCAGAGAGTCCCAAACAGAATTAACCCAGACCTAAAGACACCAAGACATGTCATACTTAGAATGGAAAGGAATAAGGATAAAGAAAGGATCCTGAAGGCTGCAAGAGAAAAACAAAGAGTCACCTACAAAGGAAAACCCATAAGATTAGCAGCAGACTTCTCCATACAAACACTACAGGCCAGAAGAGAATGGCAAGATATCTATCGAGTGCTCAATGAAAAAGGCTTTCAGCCAAGAATACTATATCCTGCTAGACTGTCATTCAGACTAGATGGAAGCATCAAAACCTTCTCAGACAAGCAACAGTTGAAGGAAGCAACCATCACCAAGCCTGCCCTGAAAGAACTTCTGAAAGGTCTCCTATAAACAACCAGACCACCACAAATAGGACATATATCAAAACACTCTAAAACTCTACAAGAATGGCATTAAAATATCTTCAATCTTTGATATCAATAAATGTCAATGGCCTGAATTCACCTATTAAAAGACACAGAGTAGGAAGATGGATCAGAAAACACAACCCAACAATATGTTGTCTACAGGAAACTCACCTAACTCAACAAGACAAACACAGACTTAAAGTGAAAGGATGGAAAACTATCATACGAGCCAATGGCCCACAAAAAAGGGCAGGAACAGCTATTCTCATATCTGACATGATAGACTTTAAAATAGATAAGATTAAAAAAGATAGGAATGGACACTACTTAATGCTCAGAGGATCAGTCAATCAAGAGGACTTAACAATTATTAATATCTATGCACCCAATGAGAAGCCATCTACATACATCAAACTTCTACTGAAAGAGCTACAGCAATATATTAACAGTAACACAATCATAGTAGGGGACTTCAACACCCCACTATCTCAACTTGACAGATCATCCAGGAAGAAAATCAGTAAAGACATAAGGGAGCTAAATGAAGAGATAGATAAACTAGAACTATTGGACATTTTCAGAGTCATTCATCCCAAGAAACTGGAATACACATTTTACTCAAATCCACATGGATCATTCTCAAGGATAGACCATATGTTAGGCCACAAAGACAGCATCAGCCAATTCAAGAGCACTGAAATCATCCCAAGCATCTTCTCAGACCACAGTGGAATTAAACTAACACTTAACAATCAACAAAAGATTAGTAACAGTCCCAAAATGTGGAAGCTCAACAGTACACTTCTTAACAACTTCTGGGTCAAAGAGGAAATCAAGGAAGAAATCAAAATGTTTCGAGAGTTCAATGAAAATGAAGACACAAGCTATCAAAATATTTGGGACACAGCTAAAGCAGTCCTAAGAGGGAAGTTCATAGCTATACAAGCACACATTAGGAAACAAGAAAAGGCACAAATAAACAGCCTGATTGCACATCTTAAAGACCTAGAAGAAGAACAACAAAGGAATCCTAAAGCAACCAGAAGGACAGAAATTACTAAAGTTAGGGCAGAAATAAATAACATTGAGAATAGGAAAACCATACAAAAGATCAATGAAAGTAAATGTTGGTTCTTCGAAAGAGTAAACAAAATCGACAAACTTTTAGCCAGACTCACAAAACAAAAAAGGGAGAAGACCCAAATAAATCTGATAGTAAATGAAAGAGGAGATATCACAACAGACATTGCAGAAATTCAACATATCATGCGAGGCTTCTATGAACAACTATATGCCACCAAGCTAGAGAACCTGGAAGAAATGAATGATTTCCTAGATACCTACCAACTTCCAAAACTAAGTCAAGAGGAAGTGGATAACATGAACAGGCCCATCACAGCTAATGAAATTGAAACAGTTATCAAAAATCTTCCCAAAAATAAAAGTCCTGGACCAGATGGTTTTACAAATGAATTCTACAAAACTTTCAAAGAAGAAATAATACCTCTACTTTTAAAAGTCTTCCAGAAGATTGAAGACACTGGAATACTCCCTGCAAGCTTCTATGAAGCCAACATCACCCTGATACCAAAAGCAGTCAGGGGCACAACCAAAAAAGAAAACTACAGACCAATATCTCTGATGAACATAGAAGCGAAAATATTGAACAAAAATCGAGCCAACCGGATACAGCAGTATATCAAAAAGATTGTTCATCATGACCAAGTGGGGTTTATCCCAGACATGCAAGGTTGGTTTAATATACGTAAATCAATCAATGTGATCTACCACATCAACAAAAGCAAGACCAAAAACCACATGGTCATATCAATAGATGCAGAGAAAGCCTTTGACAAAATACAACATCCCTTTATGATCAAAACACTACAAAAAATGGGAATAGATGGAAAATTCCTGAAGATAGTGGAGTCTATATATAGCAAACCTACAGCCAACATCATACACAATGGTGAAAAACTGGAAGCATTTCCCCTCAGATCAGGTACTAGAGAGGGCTGCCCACTATCACCATTACTATTCAACATAGTGTTGGAAGTTCTTGCCATAGCAATCAGGCAGGAGCAAGGAATTAAAGGCATACAGATTGGAAGAGAAGAAGTCAAACTCTCCTTATTTGCAGATGACATGATAGTATACATGGAAAAACCTAAGAAATCCAGCAAGAAGCTTTTGGAAATCATCAGGCAATACAGTAATGTGTCAGGCTATAAAATTAACATTCAAAAGTCAGTGGCATTCCTCTATGCAAGCACTAAGTTAGAAGAAATCGAAATCCAGAAATCAGTTCCTTTTTCTATAGCAACAAAAACTATAAAATATCTAGGAGTAAACCTAACCAAAGAAGTGAAAGACTTGTATACTGAAAATTATGAGTCAATACTCAAAGAAATTGAAAAAGACACAAAGAAGTGGAAAGATATTCCATGTTCATGGGTTGGTAGAATTAACATCATCAAAATGAATATATTACCCAGAGCCATCTATAAATTTAATGCTATCCCCATCAAGATCCCAAGCACATTTTTTAGGAGAATAGAACAAATGCTACAAATGTTTATCTGGAACCAGAAAAGACCTAGAATTGCCAAAACAATCTTGAGAAAAAAGAACAGAATTGGAGGCATCACACTCCCAGATCTCAAACTGTATTATAGGGCCATTGTCATCAAAACTTCTTGGTACTGGAACATGAACAGACACACTGACCAGTGGAATAGATTTGAGAGCCCAGAAATGAGGCCCCATACCTATGGACATCTAATCTTTGACAAAGGGGCCCAGACTATTACATGGGGAAAGCAGAGTCTCTTCAACAAATGGTGTTGGAAACAATGGGTTGAAACATGCAGAAGAATGAAACTGAATCACTGTATTTCACCAAATACAAAAGTCAATTCCAAGTGGATCAAGGACTTGGATGTTAGACCAGAAACTATCAGATACTTAGAGGAAAATATTGGCAGAACTTTTTTCCGCATAAATTTTAAAGACATTTTCAATGAAACGAATCCAATTACAAGGGAGACTAAGGCAAGTATAAACCTATGGGACTACATCAAATTAAAAAGCTTCTTCACAGCAAAAGAAACCACTACCCAAACCAAGAGACCCCTCACAGAATGGGAGAAGATCTTTACATGCCATACATCAGATAAGAGTTTAATAACCAACATATATAAAGAGCTTGCCAGACTCAACAACAAGACAACAAATAACCCCATCCAAAAATGGGGGGGAGGACTTGGACAGAATATTCACCACAGAAGAGATTCAAAAGTCCGAGAAACACATGAAAAAATGCTCCAAGTCTCTGATTGTCAGAGAAATGCAAATCAAGACAACAATGAGATATCACTTCACTCCTGTGAGAATGTCATACATCAGAAAAAGTAACAGCAGCAAATGCTGGAGAGGGTGTGGGGTCAAAGGAACCCTCCTGCACTGCTGGTGGGAATGTCAATTGGTCCAACCTCTGTGGAGAACAGTCTGGAAAACTCTCAGAAGGCTAGCAATGGAACTACCCTATGACCCTGCAATTCCTCTCCTGGGGATATATCCTAAGGAACCCAACACATCCATCCAAAAAGATCTGTGTACACATATGTTCTTGGCAGCACAATTTGTAATAGCCAAAACCTGGAAGCAACCCAGGTGTTCAACAACAGATGAGTGGCTGAGCAAGTTGTGGTCTATATACACAATGGAATACTACTCAGCTGTAAAAAATGGTGACTTCACCGTTTTCAGCCGATCTTGGATGGACCTTGAAAAAATCATGTTGAGTGAAATAAGTCAGAAACAGAAGGATAAATATGGGATGATCTCACTCTCAGGCTGAAGTTGAAAAACAAGATTAGAAAAGAAAACACAAGTCGAACCTGAAATGGAATTGGAGTATTACACCAAAGTAAAAGACTCTGGGGTGGGTGGATGGGTGGGGAGAATACAGGTCCATGAAAGATGATGAATGACATAGTGGGGGTTGTATTGTTAAATGGGAATCTGGGGAATGTTATGCATGTACAAACTATTGTATTTACTGTTGAATGTAAAACATTAATTCCCCAATAAAGAAATAAATTATTTAAAAAAAATACACTTCCAGAAACGCAACACTTTAACTTAAAAAATCTCATTGATAAATGATTGGCTACAGTTTCGATAATAAAAACAAAAGCATACATTGCATGTGAATAAAATGTTTAACAGTAGTGGTGTGAAAATATGGCCTCACAGAAGGAAAGGAGCAATGTACATTTCCAACCAATAAAGATCTACCTTCTCATTCCTGGAGGTGGCTCAGTGGAAAAGCCACAATTTGTATACCTGAGGTCCTGAGTTTCATCCAAGACCACCATCATATGTAGAAGCAATACTCAACTATCTCTTTCCCATTAAATAAACATCAAAAATTTTTCCCTTGTTTTTTTTTATTGTTGTCGTAGTTATTGTTGTTGTTATTGATGTTGTCGTTGTTGGATAGGACAGAGAGAAATGGAGAGAGGAGGGGGAGACCAAGAGGGGAAGAGAAAGATAGACACCTGCAGACCTGCTTCACTACTGTGAAGTGACTCCCCTGTAGGTGGGGAGCCGGGGGCTGGAACTGGGATCCTTATGCTTGTCCTAGCGCTTGGTGCCATGTGTGCTTAACCCTCTGCGCTACCGCACAACCCCCAATAAACATATTTTTTTAAAAGAAAGAAAGAGAGAGAGAATTAAATTCAGGGCTGTATAATGACTAACCCGGTTGAGTACACATATTACCAAGCACAAGGACACAGGTTCAAGCTCCTGGTCCTCTCCTGCAGTGGAGCCGTGCTACAGGCATCTCTCTATCTCATCTTCCTTCTCCCTCTGTCTCTCCTTCTCCCTCTGTCTCTATCAAAAGAAAAATTAATTTCTCCATATTTTAAAACAGATAATGAAAACTACCACATCAAATATAGAACCCCCTTGGACATTTAAAAGAATATTGATGTTTACATTTCAAAACATTTCCTGGCATTTTCATACTTCTGAGACCATCTAGTAAAATATATATAGGGCACATGGGAGAAACACATGAATATTCCTAAAATGCTGGAAAGGATATCCTTGGGGATGATTTAAATTTTGATGAAGGATGTATACAAGAGGGCATATAATGTAGAAGGTTCTTACTGCCAAGGGGTAGAGAGGAGGGCTAAGTAAACTGTTAGTGTTGGACTCTCAAGTATGGGGTTCTGAGTTCCATCCCCAGCATTGCACATGCCAGAGTGGTATACTCTGGTTCTCTCTCCCCTCATAATCAATCGATACATCCATCCATACATTATTTTTTAAGTTCTTGTGGAGGCCTATAACCTCAGTGCCTACATCACCTATTCCCACCTTAAGGTACTGGGATAGGTCTCTGTGGGGAGTATCCTTTAGTTCAGACTTTATAGGGGCTCATTGCTGTGGCTTAAAAAGGGGGAGGTGGGTGGTGGCACGTTATAATGCGCAAGGACCTGGGTTCAAGCCTCTGGTCCCCACCTGCAGGGGAAAACTTTCCAAGTGGTGAAACAATCCTGCAGGTATCTGTCTTTCTCCCTCTTTATCTCCCCCTTCCCTCTCAGTTTCTGGCTGTCTCTAGCCAATAAATAAATACAGATAATAAAAAAAAATTTTTTTTTAAAGATAGCACCCAGGAGATGGTATAATGGATAGTGTTTGAACTCTCAAGCATAAGGACCTGAGTTCAATTCCCAGCATCCCGTGTGCCACAGTGATGCTCTTCTGTGTCTTCTCTCTTTCCTCTCTCCCTCATAAATAAATAAATATTTAATTAAATAAGTAGCAAAAGAAAATCTCAGATTAAAAAAGAAAGTCCCCAAATACCAAAACAAACTCTACGCCCCGCCCTGGAACCCAGCCCCAGTCTGCAGGGGGCCGGGGGAGCCCCAGACAATGGCCTTGGCGCAGAGTTAATGGCCTGGGCTGGCACTAGCCAAGTGTGACCTGAGCTGGCAGGGGGCCTGGCACAGTGCCAGCATCACTCCGCCCAGACGGAGCCAGGGCAGACTTGGCTGCGCAGCCCGCAGCTGGCATGTCCACAGGCTCTGGACGGGAGGGCAGGGGTGCCCGACCCGCTGTCACCCTCTGGCCGTGCTCCCGCTGCCGCTGCCCGCTGCTTCCCTGCCAGTGGGAAGAGGGGGGTGAGGAGGCTCCCCTGCCCTGACCTTACATGTACCTTAGGGGACTGTCTCAGGCTGGCTCCAAGCATCCTCTGTGGGTAGAAGGGGGAGGAAGACAGGGAAGGCCAGGAAGGTGGCGAGCTAGGCGGGACAGGTGAGTCAGACCTCCTTCTGGCCTCCAGAAAGCCCCTGCTAACCCATGAAGAGGAGGTAGGAGAGGGCTCTCCATGGAGTTGACCTCTAGGTTGTCGCAGTTCACAAGGCAGTCTTTGAAAGAAAGTTCTTCTCCTTCTCCTTCTCCTTCTCCTTCTCCTTCTCCTTCTCCTTCTCCTTCTCCTTCTCCTTCTCCTTCTCCTTCTCCTTCTCCTTCTCCTTCTCCTTCTCCTTCTCCTTCTCCTTCTCCTTCTCCTTCTCCTTCCCCTTCCCCTTCCCCTTCCCCTTCCCCTTCCCCTTCCCCTTCCCCTTCCCCTTCCCCTCCTCCTCCTCCTCCTGCTCCTTCTTCTCCTTCTCCTTCTCCTCCTCCTTCTTCTCCTTCTCCCTTTCTATCCCTTTCTCTCCCTCTCCCACTCCTTCTCCTTCTTCTTCTTTTGTCCTTACCAGACTTTCATCACTGCAGGCAGATTTTTTTTTCAGAGAAAGAGAGACAACAGCACCAAAGCTCCCACTCAGTGCAAAGTCCTCTCATGTGGTGAACTAGAGGCTGAAACCTGGGTGGAGAGCAGCAAAGCAAGCACTCTCATGAGAATTATCTCATCAGCTCCAGTTCTTCACTGGCTGAGGTTTTCTTTTCTTTTCTTTTCTTTTTCCTTCTTTCTTTTTAAAGAATTTATTTATTAACGAGAAAGGAAGAGAAAGAGAAAGAGCCAGACATCACTCTGGTACATGTGCTGCCAGGGATTGAACTCATGCTTGAGAGTCCAATGCTTTATCCACTGCGCCACCTTCTGGACCACTTATTTTCTTTTTTTCCAGATAGAGACACCACAGCATTATGGCCTGGGAGATGATGCAGTAGATAAAATTTTAGACTCCCAAGCATGAGATCCCAAGTTCAATCCCTGGCATTGCATGTGTCAGAGTGATACTCTGATACTCCTTTTTCCTGAATAAGCCCAGGAAGTGGTGCAGTGGATATACCATTGAACTCTGAAGTATGAATTCCTGAGTTTGACGCCCACCCCCCCAGCATCTATGTGCCAAAGTGATGCTCTGGTCCCCCTCCCCGTTAACAAACAAATAAATTTTTAAAATAAATAAATCTGATAGGGGAGATAACATAATGGTTATGCAAAAAGACTCTCATGCCTGAGGTTCTGAAGTCCCAGGTTCAATCCCCCACACCACCATAAGCCAGAGCTGAGTAGTGCTCTGGTTAAAAGAAAAAAAAAAATTGACACATGATGAAGAAATGGAAATACATAAGCTTGACTTTAGCTCACTGCACTTACTTTTTTTTAGTGTCTTTTAAGGCCCTACAAAAAATGATTGAGGTCATTTAGGAACATAAAATGTGCTGTGCATAACTTGACTTATAAAACTGTCACCTTTGCTATATGGTTTGAGGGATGTGAAGGAAGGCCTGGTAAAAAGTAAAAAAAAAATATGTTGTTAATGGAAGACATTTTCTCTCAATGTTTTTTGAGACTGATATTTTGATATTTTTGATATTTGATATTTCTTTCTTGCTTTTCCTTTTTTCCCATCAGGCTTATTACTGAGAATCAGTTTCTGTATAAACTCACTGTTCTTAGTGGCCATTTTTTCTTTTTCTCTTTCTTTCTTTTTTTCTTCTTGATAACAGGTGAGGGACAGAGAATTATAAAGAAGGAGAAGAGAGAGAGACCTGCAGTACTGATCCACTGCTTGTGAAGCATCTCCCTTGCAGGTAGAGACCAGGGGTTTGAACCCAAGTCTTCGCAAATGGTAGCATGTGCACTCTACCAGGTGAATCAGTGCCTGGCCCCAAGAGTTGTTTTATTTTGTTTTGTTTTGTTTCCCTGTGGGCTTTGTGTCTACAGTCTGGATCACCCTTTCAGAGCCATGTACATAGCATCACTTCCTTGCTGGCTTCCCTCACACACTATGCTAGGCACAAGCAGTGATTGGAGCAGCTGGACAGGTCAGGTGCTCAGGGGTCTGAATGGGCTTGGAATTTTGCTGGTGCTGTCTTAGAATTATTCATAATTTTATTTTTATCATTACTAGGGCTTCACTGTTCTGGGCTGACTTTTTTAAATAGAAGGTGAGAGACAGAGTGAGAGCGAGCGAGAAAGAGACCTCAAAACTTCTCTATTGCATTGGTGGCCAGGGTTGAACCTGGGTTGCATATATGGTTAAGTAGCATACTTGCCACATAAGCTGTCTTGCCATCCCTATTCTTCATAATTTTATTATTACATTTTTATTGCCATCAGGGATTTTGCTGGGGCTTGGTGCCTGTACGATGAATCCACTGCTTCCTGCACGCATTTTTTCCCTCTGTTTTTATTTGACAAGAGTGGGGTTGAGAGGTGAGGAGGAGAGAGATAGAGACATCTGCAGCACTGCTTCACTGCTCATAAAGCTTCACTCCTGCAGGTGGGCGCAGGGGGGCTTAAACCTGAATCCATGTGTGTATGATGATGTGTGCACTCAACTGGGTGTACTACCACCTAGTCCCTTCTTCAGAATCCTTTAAGACTCCCACAGAGTATGTGACAAGAGGTATTCACACCCCGCTAAGTGGCCCTGCCTGAGGTCAGCGCTGCCCTTCTCTGTCCCTCTAGGTGGTCACTGGGCCTTACCAGCTTAGTCTCTCTGAGGCAGGGGTGGCCTTATCTTGCTTTGAGCACCCAGGCCTGTTCCTCAGTCTGCTGGTGTCCCCTGCAGCAGCCACACATCACCCAAAGCCGGTCACCTTTGAAGGAGCCAGACCTTCCCTGCTACTGCCTCAGCAGCCTGTCCCAACCTGATGGTGTTTTCCTATCAGCTGGGTAAGAGAAGTTCAAAGATGATGCTGGCTTCCTTTCCAAACAGAGTAGATTTTCTCTCAGCTGTTCCCCAGCCCCACCTCACTCTTTCAAGGAAATCAGTACCTTTCCTCCTCCCTGCCCCACCAAAACAATCACACAATGACAAAAGTCCATTTCTGAGAGTTATCCTGAAATACAAGGCTAGTCAGAAGTTAGCCACCTGCTCTACCTCTGTGTCCACACCCTCTGCAGAATTAGACTACCTTAGGCTTGGGGGGGGGATCTCAACATTCAACACCAGCATCTCATTAGAGGACCGGTTACAGTGAAGTCTGAGCAAAGGTGATGGATCACCTATGATGGTTCCTAGATGTCAATTTCAAGGGGACCTTCCCCCACCTGCTGCCTCTCTCCTGAGGAAGTTTAAGTGACTGAGACTAGTCACTGGACTGAGCCTTGAATTCTGAAGAGTATCTGGGAAGGGGCCTCTGAGCTCAGGTTGTGTGGTTGTCACTCCCAGTCAAGGTCATCATTCTCCCAAATTGAGAGTTTTCCCATTCTCCAAGGCACTGGTGCTGCTCAGTGCTGTGTTGGTAATTTTATTTTATTTATTTTCAACCAGAGCACTGCTCAGCTCTAGTTTATGGTGGTGTGGGGGATTGAACCTAGGACTCTGGAGCCTCAGGCATGAGACTCTCTTTGCATAAGCATTATGCTATCTACCCCACTGCTTGACCTCCCTTATTTTATTTTTTAAAGATTTATTTATTTATGAGAAAGAAAGAACACATACCAGAGCATCACTATGGCACATGCAATACGGAGCTCACACTTGGGGCCTCATGCATGAGAGACTGGTGATTTCTCTACTATGGCATCATCCCCCAGGTTATTGTTTGATCAATTTCAACTACTCCAGAAAACCTGAGACAGTGCTCAGGGAAGTGTATATGCACAAGTGAATTGCTCCCCTAGTCCTTATTCTCTCTTTACTCTTCTATTAGTAGTCAACAGAGCCTGATGGTGGGAGCACCTTAACAGCTGGTCCCATGTTGGCAATTACTGTTCCTTGCATGGGAGATTGCTAGGGCAAAGACACATGGAGGACTTTAGTCTATCCTTTCAGACCACTCTAAAGACAGAGACAGCAATGTGCCACCCCAGGATGTGTAGAAAACATTACATAGGGGGACGGTAGCGCAGTGGGTTAAGCACACCTGGTGCAAAGTACAAGGACCAGCATAAGGATCCTAGTTCGAGCCCCTGGCTCCTCACCTGCAGGGGAATCACTTTACAAGCCGTGAAGCAAGTCTGCAGGTGTCTATCTCTCCCCCTCTCTGTCTTCCCCTCCTCTCTCAATTTCTTTCTGTCCCACCCAACAACGACAGCAATAACAACAACAACAATAATAATGATAAACAACAAGAGCAACAGAAGGGGGAAAAGTAGCCTCCAGGAGCAGTGGATTCATACATAATGCAGGCACCGAGCCCCAGCAATAACCCTGGAAACAAAATAAATAAATAAATAAATAAAAGACTACATAAGGCAACAGGCCAGAAGGCAAGGGGGGCTGTGAGCCCAGAGCAGCATAAATAACTCTGAACATCTAAATCCCAAAAGGTTTTCTATTGTGGATGCTGGTCTCCAGAGGAATCCCAGTGGAAAAGACTCAGAAGGCACAGTAAAATTTATCAGGGCTCTAGAGAAAGGGGGAAGGCATCCTTGTGTGGAACAAGAGCAGAAGAGTCAAAGAAAGTTGTCAGGGGGACCGGGCAGTAGCAGTGGGTTAAGTGCACATGGTGCAAAGCACAAGGACCAGCATAAGGATCCTGGTTCAAGCCCCAGGATCCCCACCTGCAAGGGAGTTGTCTCACAATTGGTTAAGCAAGTCTTCAGGTGTCTTTCTCTCCCCCTCTCTGTCTTCTCCTCCTCTCTCCATTTCTCTCTGTCCTATCCAACAGCAATAAAAATAATAATAACAGCAAGGACAACAAAAATGAAAAATGAAAAAAAAATAAAGTGGTCATCAAAATAAATAAATAAATAAAATACCCCCCATGAGCTGGGAAGATAATATAGTGGTTATACAAAATACTTTCATGCCTGAGGCTCCCAGGTCCCAGATTCAATCCCCAGCACTACAATAAGCCAGAGCTAAGCAGTGTGCTGATAAAAATAAATTTAAAAAATACTACCCCTTACAAAAGAAAAATAAAGTTAGAAATCTCCACCAAGCTAGACTTTCAAGATGCTATGTGAAAGTGGAGTGGCCCAGGGCTGCCTCAGCAGGAGAAACATACAGTAGGAATCAAAGGAATTTGCTTCAAGTAATAATGGAAGAGGGAGAAGCCAGCTGATGGTAACATTTCATCCATCTTTAGGAATCATGTGAGTCAGCAGTGTCTGGGACTTTCCTTGCAGAAGTGACACAAATGGAGTAACTACTGTTACTGAGAGGAGTAGTGCTGAGGAAGAAATGGACAAGTGGAAGGAAAGGTGTAGCAAAGCCTACATTCACTCGACAAGGGGTTCCTGGAACAGGATCTAAATCTTGACCTGTTTCACACCTATACTTTATGTTTTCAAGGAAGTGTCACAGTCAAAGTGGCATAGTATGTGGAAATGATATAAGGGACATGGAAGTGTATGGTATATAGAAATGGAATATGAGAGTGGCACTCATATGAAACTGACTGCCTTTAGGAGGAAAAAAAAGTAAATTCAAGGTAGCATCTTATTACACAGATATCCAGAATAAATACCATTTAGATTAAATTACTATTATTACTAAAGGTAAATAATTTAGGATAGAGAGGTTGCTCAGTAGTGTGGTCACACTTGGATGTAAGGCCCAAAGTTTGATTCCCCAATATACTGAGGTGATACTCTGATTCTCTCACATTAAAATATATCTTTTTGAGAGTTGGGCGGTAGCCCAGCAGGTTAAGCGCAGGTGGTGCAAAGTGCAAGGACTGGTGTAAGGATCCTGGTTTGAGCCCCCGGCTCCCCACCTGCAAGGGAGTCGCTTCACAAGCAGTGAAGCAGATCTTCAGGTGTCTATCTTTCTCTTCCCCTTTCTGTCTTCTCCTCCTCTCTCCATTTCTAGCTGTCCTAGCCAACAATGACGACATCAATAACAACGACAATAATAACTACAACAGTAAAATAACAAGGGCAACAAAAGGGAATAAATAAATAAATAAATATTTTAAAAGTTAATATATATATATTTAAAAGAAAAAAGAAAAGAGAAAAGCTTGACTGACTTGACAATGTTAAAAAATATTTTGTGATTCAAGGGGAATTGTAAGACAAATAATTTACAAAGAACTCTCATAGATCAACATTAAAATACTATCCTCGCAAATTAAAAGAGCAATTAAATTAAATAACATGGCAGTCCACAGAAGAAATTAGGGCAACTAAATTTATAAATATGTTCAAATTGTTAAAAATGTTTTTTAAAAGATTTTATTTATTTATTAATGAGAAAGATAAAGAACCAGATATCACTCTGGTACATGTGCTGCTGGGGGTTAAACTCAAGATCTCATGCTTGAGAGTCCAATGCTTTATCCATTGCACCACCTCCTAGACTACCTTGTTAAAAAATTATTTTACTTTAATGAGAGACAAATACAAAGAGAAAGTGGGAAGGAACAGAGCAGTGCACAATTCTGTCTTGTGAAGATTTAAGGATAGAACCTGGGTCCTCAGAGCCTCAGGCATGAAAGTATGATGCATAACCACTATGTTGTCTCCCCAGCCCAGTATGTTCAACTTTTAGAGAGGCTGAATCTGGGGCCTCATATATACAAAGCATATACTCTGCTCTTTCCAACTCTTTAAAAAATAAGAAGGTAGAGGAGCCTGAAGTGGCATACCAGGTAGAATGCATATCATCATGCCTGATCACCTGGTTTAAGCCCTCAGCCCCTACCTGCAGGGGGGAAACTTCATAAGCAGTGGAACAATGCTGCAGTTCTCTCTATGTCTCTCTTTCTCTCATTGAAGGGAAAGAAAGTGGGGGAGGAGGACTCCCCCCACTTTCCAAAGGGAGGCTAGATCAACATACTCTGCCACTTGAGGAAGACTGGTTCTAAAATGAATGCAGCTTAGAATGTTCCTAACCATGGAATTTGAGCTCAGACCTACAGGGCTGCAGAGGTTACACAGACTCCTGTGCTGAATATGGGCCCCACGTCAGTTTGAGAGGGTTTACAATTAATGGTATTTGTATATACTTTCCCCATATTTGGGAGCTACTGTCTTCCCAACTCTGACACCATCTCCCCAGCCAATACCTTTGGTCCATCTGCATGTTAGTTGTTGGGCTCAGGCAAAAATTACTAAAGTCATGGGCCCCTTGGAATATACCTGAAATAGACTTATGAGCTTTTTCTATAATGGAGAACCAAAATCTCATCTGTTATATTCTTACCTTTAAGTTCCTGATTATTAGACAATTTATTCTGTTTTATCTTTTAAGGCTTTTCAGCCAGCAAGTTGCAGTTGCTACCATGATGCCAACCTGACTTCCCTGGTCAGACAACCTCACCAATGTGTCCTGGAACCCCACCTCTCTGAGTCCTACCCCACTAGGGAAAGATAAAAACAGGCTGAGAGTGTGGATCAACCTGCCAGTGCCCATGTCCAGTGGAGAAGCAATTACAGAAGCTGACCTTCCACCTTCTGCACCCCATAATGATCTGGATCCATGCTCCCAGAGGGATAAAGAATAAGAAAGCTTCCAGTGCAGGAAATAGGATATGGAACTCTGATGGTGGGAATTGTGTGGAATTGTACCCCCTCTTATCCTATAGTCTTGTCAATCATTATTAAATCAATACAAAAAATGAAAAAAGTGAAAAGAAAAGAAGAAAGAAGGGAAAAAAAGAGGCCTCCAAGAATAGGGAAATTATCATGTGAGCACTGAGTTCCATTGATAACCTTGCTGATGAAAGAGAGAGAAGGAGGGGAGGAGAGGAGAGGGGGAGGAAGAAAAGAAAGAGAATGTGGAGGGAGAGGAGAAGCAGCAGCATGGAGGTGGAGGAGAGAGGAGGGAGAAGGGAGAAATGAGAAGGAGAAGAGGAAGGAGAAAGAGAAGGAGGAGGAGGAGAAGAATAGGAAGGAGAAAGGGAAGGGGAAGTGTGAGGAGGGAGAGAAGAAGGAGGAGGAGAAGAAGAGATTAGCCAAACAACATGATGTCCCCTTTCACCCAGAAAATTAGCAGAATTAAAAAAATCTTAAATGAACCCTGTACTCTGTTTTCACTGATCTTGTGTTAGGACATTCATACACTACACATAAAAGGGGAAAATGATGCAAACTTTCCGGAAAGCAATGTGGTCTTTTGAGAAGGCTGTCCCTTTTGTGACCAGAGGGACTACTCATGTAGCCATCAAATGCCTTCTCAAGATGTGCGATGTGTGCTGTATAGGTGATAGTGCTAAGTACTACCCAGCCAGGAACCACATCCCCCTGCCATTTCCCCCTACAGTAAGTGCAGTGACATGTGATTGGAAATGAATGTGGGAGCTGGGCGATGGTGCGGTGGGTTAAGCGCACATGGCAGAAAGCGTGGACCGGCACAAGGATCCTAGTTTGACCCCTGGCTCCCCTGCGGCTCCCCACGTACAGGGGGGTCACTTCACAGGTGGTGAAGCAGGTCTGCACGTGTCTGTCTTTCTCTCCCCCTCTCTGTCTTCCCCTCCTCTCTCAATGTCTCTCTGTCCTACCCAACAACAACGACAGCAATAACAACACCAATAATAACAACGACAATAAACAACAAAAGGGGTAAAAATTAAAAAAAAAAAAAAAAAGGAAAAAGAATGGAGGTGAGATGTGTCATTTTCAAGCTGACATGACTAAGAAACAGATATCCCTTCTCCACCCTCTCTCTCCCCAGCTATCATGGTTTCCAAAAGTATATGCTGAAGTTGGCCCCGTGACAAGCTAGAAAGAAGGGTGCTAAGCTTCAGAGAGCTTAAGGGAGTGATCAAATATAGCAGTTAGTGTGCCTTACACCTCTGACCTAGAAACTGCTTTTACAGGAATGCTTCCTCTAGAAACAGAGAGACAAAGGCTTAGAGTGCCTGAGAGCAGTGAGCCAGCCCTGCAGTGATTAGAATCACAGTAAACATTGTGTGCACAGGGCTCTAAAACATGGTAATGGGAAGTGGTCAGCAGAGGGGAGAAAATAGATTGGGCAATTGCACAGCGGTACAAATACTAATCGTTGTGATGGGAATAAGGAAGAACAGCAGCTAGGGAGAAAATAAGAAAACAGATCAACAACCTCAGGGTTTAGCACATCTGTAAATTGAACTGCCTATACAGACATTTTTAAAAGTACTTTTTATTATTTTTAAAGGTTTATTTATTTAGACAGAGAGCAAGAGAGAGAACCAGAGCATCATTGGCATGTGCAATGCCGAGAATCAGTCTCCCTTGTGCCTTTACCTCCAGTTCTTTAGTCACTGTGTCACCTCCCAGGCAGCTATTTGTTTATTTTTACTAGCATTGCTCAGCTGTGGCTTATGAAAATGCTGGGGAATTGAACCAAAGGCCTCAAGCATGCAAATTTTAAGCTCTAACACTCTGAGCTTTCTTCTCAGCCTTTTACAAACTTTTGGAAGATGTTGGTGACTAGATGCTGACATGGAAACACTATGTTAATTGCCATGGGAGAAATAGCATCCCCTCCCCACAAGAATGTCTTTGACCTATGATTAAATTGTCTCTAATCTTAATATCTACACCTCTCCAGCCCAAGTACAACATTAGTGTCATCATAACTTAGAAGCCTTTTTTTTTTCTCTTCTTCATTAAATGATTCTTTTTATTATCCTTTCTAGTTCCAAGAGGTGACTGTAGTTTTTGTAGGGTAACTACTAGTAGAAGATGTTTAAAATATTCTATATTTGAATTGGGTGGTGGCCCACCCAGTGGAGTGCACCTATGTGAGGACCCAAGTTCAAGCCCACAGTCCCTGCTGGTAAGGGAGAGGAAGCTTCATGAGCAGTGGGGCAGTGCTGCCAGTGTCTCATCTTCTCTCTGTTTTTTCTCCTTTATTTCTCTCTGTCTCACCTTCTAGCAAAAGAACAACAAATAATGAAATAAAATATTCTATAGACCAAGGATGTAGTTCAGCAGTAGAGTGCATATTCTTCATGTATGAGACTCTGGGCTTGATCCTGCTATATATACTTTTTTTTTTAATTGCACTATATCTTTTTGTAAATTTATTTATATTTATTTTTCCCTTGTTGCCCTTTTTTTTTATTGTTGTAGTTATTGTTGTTGTTGATGTTGTTGTTAGATAGGACAGAGAGAAATGGAGAGAGGAGGGGAAGACAGAGAGGGAGAGAAAGATAGACAACCTGCTTCACCGTTTGTGAAGCGACTCTCCTGCAGGTGGGGAGCCAGGGGCTCAAACTGGGATCCTTAAGCCAGTCCTTGCACTTTGTGCCACATGCACTTAACCCTCTGCGCTACTACCAGACTCCTGCTATGTATACTTTTTAATTGTTTATGCTTCTAAATACTTTCTATACATTTTTACTATTATGTAAATATCTTCTGTACTGCTTATCTCATGCATGCCGGAGTTGATTCTCTCTCTTCTCTCCTCATTTTTTCTTTCCTTCCTTTTTTCTTTAATATTTTTAAATAAGTAGATTTCTTTATTGTCCATTTCTCCTTATTTATAGTTTATTTATTTATTGGATAGAGACAGAAATAAAGAGAGGTAAGGGGGAGATAGAGAGGCAGAGAGAATGAGAGGCACCTGCAGCACTACTTCACCAGTAATGAAGCTTCCCCTTGCAGGTGGGGAGCTGAGGCTTGCACCCAGGTTCCTGAACACTGTAACATGCATGTTCTACTAGGTGTACCACTATATGTCCCCTTTCTCTCTCCCTTCCTTCCTTCTTTCCTTTCTTTCCTTCTTCCTTCCTTCCTTTCTTTCCTTCCCATGTTAAGACAATGATTTTAAATCAGAGGAGAAAATGAACAAAGAAGAAAATAAAAAGGGAAAAAATGTTTTTCTTTGGTGATTATGTTAGTCAGGATAGGCAAGGGAATGCTGCTATAATAAGTACCTGGAGGGCCGGGCAGTATCGCAGCGGGTTAAGCGCACATGGCACAAAGCACAAGAACCAGCTTAGAGATCCAGGTTCGAGCGCTCGGCTCCCCACCTGCAGGAGGGGCGCTTCACGGGCAGTGAAACGGTCTGCAAGTGAAACAGGTCTGCAAGTGTCTATCTTTTTCTCCCCCTCTGCCTTCCCCTCCTCTCTCGATTTCTCTCCTATCCAACAACAGCAATGCAACAATAACAATAACAACAAGGGCAACAAAATGGGAAAAATGGCCTCCAAGAGTAGTGGATTCATAGTGCAGACACCGAGCACCAGCGATAACCTTGGAGGCCAAAAAAGTAACTCTGGCAATCCAGAGTCAGCAAGCATATATGTACATGTATGCACTCAGGGACACATATACACACACACACAGCTCTTTTCTTCTTATTTCTTCTCTCTCTCTCTCTTTTTTTTTTTGCCTCCAGGGTTATTGCTGGGGCTCGGTGCCTGCACTGTGAATCCACTGCTCCTGGAGGACATTTTTTTCCCTTCTGTTGCCCTTGCTGTCTATCGCTGTTGTTGTTAATATTATCATTGTCGTTGTTGTTGCACAGGACAGAGAGAAATCGAGAGAGGAGGGGAAGACAGAGAGGGGGAGAGAAAGACAGACACCTGCAGACCTGCTTCACTGCCTGTGAAGCAACTCCCCTGCAGGTGGGGAGCTGGGACCTGAACCGGGGTCCATATGCCGGTCCGTGCACTGTGTGCCACTTGCGTTCAACCCGCTGTGTCACCACCCGGCCCCCCTTATTTCTTCTCTTATCTCTTCTCTTATTATCTGTCACTGCTCAGAACTTGTGGCCTGGCCCACCTAATTTAAAGGCTGACAACAACATTTAGGGAGCATCACTGTCGCTGCTTAATTACTCCATTTTCTCTCATCCTTTTTACTGAGGATAGCAGACACATATGGTCATTTCCCCTTCTGTGCCCAAAGAAGGCACTCTTTTCTCTAAGCCACACTGGCATCAAAATGTGAAGGCATCAAATCCTTCACAATTTCTCAGCATCATAACCAGACAAAACACTTATCTTAAGAATTTCAGTGGCACCTGGGACATACAACTGGCTAGCTTGTCTCTGTGATTTTCACTGAGGTGAACATGAGCCCAACAGGCACCTAAATGTCACCTCTACTATGTGTCCTGCCTATAGATACATCAGCAGGGGTCTCAAATGCCACCAGAACTCTCAGGCTTTGGCATTTCCCCTTCAGCTTCTACCACTTTGATCAGAGTAAGAACAATCAAAGGAAACTGAATTTCCTTTATGGCTAACATGACCTAGCACAAGACTAAAAGAAAAGGAATCTTTAGGGAGAAATCAGAAATCTTAAGTCCTTCCTTCTGACCCTAGCTTTGATATGGGTCAGTCCAGAAGCCTCAGAATTTTATAAGATACTCCCCCACACCAAGAATTTGGTGCTGGTTTTCCTACTGTCAATGGCCAGGAGCAAAGGGAATATCTTTCAATTTAAAAGTAAGTAAATATTAGCCCAGAAGGTAGTGCAGACATAAGGTCCTGAGTTCAACCCGCAACATTGCATGTACCAGAGTGATGCTTTGGCTCTCTCTCTTTCATTAATAATTAAAGAAATAATAAATTAGGGGGCCAGGCAGTGGTGCACCTGGCTGAGCATACACATGACCATGCACAAGGACTGAGATTTAGGTCTCTGCAGGGGGTATACCTCAGAAAGAAGCAGGTCTACAGGTGTCTCTCTCTCTCCCTCTTTTTAAAAAATTTTTAAAAATATTTATTTTCCTTTTTGTTGCCTTTGTTGTTTATTTATTGTTGTTGTTGTTAGATGTTATTAACATCATTAGATAGGACAGAGAGAAATGAAGAAAGGAAGAGAAGACACAGAGGGTGAGTGAAAGACAGATACCTGCAGACCTGCTTCACCATCTGTGAAGCTACTCCCCTGCAGGTGGGGAGCCGGGAGCTCAAACCAGGATCCTTATGCCAGACTGTGCACTTCGCACCACGTGCCCTTAACCCGCTGCACTACCACCCAACTCCCTCTCTCTCTCCCTCTTTATCCCCCACTCCCCTCTCAATTTCTCTCTGTTTTATCAAATAAAGATAGAAAAAAATAAATAAAAGGACCACCAGGAGCAGTGGATTTGTAGTGCTGGCACTTAGTCTCAGTGATAAACCTCATGACAAATAAATAAATTAATTACTTGAAATAAGTAATTTTTAAGGGGCCAAGTGGTGACGCACCTGGTTAAGCACTCACGTGGTGCGCAAGGACCCGGGTTCAAGTCCCTGGCCACCTGCAGGAGGAAAGCTTCATGAGTGGTGAAGCAGGGCTGCAGGTATCTCTTTGTCTCTCTCCCTCTCTATCTCCCCATTCCCTCTCAATTTCTCTCTGTCTCTATCCAATAATAAATAAATATATTTTAAAAAGAAAAATTTAAAAGGAAAATATCCCTTTCCTTAGACTTTAAAAAGGGAAGGTAGCATAGTGGTTATGCAAAAGTCTGAGGTTCCAAGGTCCCAGGTTCAATCCCTGGCAGCACAATAAGCCAATGGTCTGGTAAAAGTCAATGAATTAAAAGTAGTATCTCCGTAAGAAAATCCCTGCCTTGAGCCATCAAAGCTCTGCTCACCATTTTCTGCTTCTTGGAAACTTTACTCTGAGCTCTAGGGTTCGCCCAGAAAGAGACACTAGAAAATAGGGAAGTTGGGGGCTGGCTGTCTCTGGCTTCCTGGTGTTTTTCAACTGTTGCCTAAAACTTCTTAAGGTTCTCACATTCTGCAAAGCAAATCTCTTGTTCCCTTGCAGCAGGAGTCAAACAGTTTCTCCCGACAGGGTTTTCACTACTATTGCTGTTCAGAATTGGCTCAGCAGATGTAAACAGGGTCATCTGGGGCCAAAGTGGGTGGGGGTTTTGTTGTACAGAGCTGGGGTGAAGAGTGAAAGCATGTGACTTGGGCTGGCCGGGAACAGAGCAGCCTTTGTGTGCCGTGAGCTGGCGACTGGCAGTTCTGAGGCTAAGCTAAAGGCAGGGTGAGCGGGCAGAGAGGCTGACACAGGCTTCAAGGGGCGGATAGGTTACCACCACTGGCCAGGTTAACTCTTTGTGCCAGACCCTCAGGCTTCCTAGGGAGGAGGAGGGAAGGGGGGGAGGAGAGGGGAGGAGGGGAAGGAGGAGATAGAGAGGAGGAGGCAGGAGGAGGAGGAAGGGTGGAGCAGAGTGGCTGTTTGTAGCTTGGGGTAAAGAACTCCCAAAATGAAGACAGTTGCATTGGACACACATACTGAAATAGCCAGTCTTGGCTGACACTGGCCAAGGAAATTGGAAAAAAAAAAAGCGAAGTGTGTGTGTGTGTGTGTGTGTGTGTGTGTGTGTGTGTGTGTTGTTTGTGTTTATGGGGGGAGGGGTGGTGGTTGATTGATTATATGATAGAAATTGCACCTAGTGTGACATCTAAACACTGCAGATTGTCCCCAGGCCAATGCTTCCTCACACACCTTTCATTGTGGGATGAACTGGAGATCAGGACAGCCTGGTCCACATCTCCAGAGAGGGACCCTGCCCAGGGAAGCTAGCAGGCTGAGGGCTCAGCCCACCCCAGTTGCATCCTTGGACACCAGCAGCTCTGTGGCAGTGTAATACACCAAGGAGCTGGGGACCCAAGAACACTGGGAGAGAAATGGCCAACAGTAGTGAGCAGAGGCTGCAGCCCCCATGCTGGCACAAACATATAGTTGCATTGAATCTTACTTACTGGAGAAAGCAAGGCAAGTTTCCCAAAGGGCTGCAAAATCACACTGCCAGACTCTGTCAGAGGGAAAAGAGAGAATGGGGCTCGTTTTGCCCCTGGAAGCCTGACCCTATGGGACTCCTTGGAAGTTCAGAAATAAATTTGAGGAGCTGGATGGTGACTCACCCAATAGAGTACACATGCTTCCACGCACAAAGACATGGATGGGTGCAAGGTCCTGGTCACCCCTGCTGAGTGGAAACTTCATGAGTGGTAGAGCACAGCTGCTGTTCTCCTCCCCCCACCCTCACTGTCTCTCACTATCAAAAAGAAAAAATGATGACTGGGAATAGTGAAGCCATACAATCACTGAACCCCAGAAATAATCCTGGTGGCAAAAAAGAAAAAGAAAAAGAAAGGAAGAAAGCAAGGAGGGAAGGAAGAAAACGAGGTACATGGTGGTAAATGATATACACTGATGATGATCACATCTCATGAGACCAATTATTATTCATCACTCCTTCCTTCCACAAAGATTTCAGAGCAATTTGCAAGTGTTGAGTTCTTTGCTAAATAGTGAAGAGGTAGTGCTGAATGAAACAGCTCAGTTCATATCACCAGGAGTCTAATCTATCCAAGCACTCACATTATTGTTTTTTCTTTATTGGGGGATTAATGTTTTACAATCAACAATAAATACAATAGTTTATACATGCCTAACATGTACAAATATCCAGTCCATATCCAGTGGAGAAGCAATTGTAGAAGTCAGACCTCCCACCTTCTGTACCACAAAAGCATTTTTTTGGCCTCCAGGATTATTGCTGGGGCTCGGTACCTGCACTCTAAATCCCTCTCTGTAAGCTTCTGGCAGACTATTTTTTTTCATTTTTTTATTGGATAAGACAGAGAGAAATTGAAAGGGTAGGGGAAAATAGAGAGGGGGAGAGAAAGACAGACACCTGCAGACCTGCTTCACCTCTTGTGAAGTGACCTCCCTGCAGGTAGAGAGTGTGGGTCTCGAACTGGAATCCTTGCACATTCCTTGTGCTTCATATTATGTTTGCTTAACCTGGTGCACCACATGCCCCCCCCCCAAAAGGCATTTTGATTTATACTCCAGTTGAGGAGAAATGATAGGAGGAAAATAAAAATATATGAACAAATAAAAACAAACAAAAAACAAAACAAAAGAAAATGGGTCACTCAAGCATGAAATCCCAAATTTGATTACTGGCATCACATGAGTGACATTCTATTTTTCTCTCTGCCTGCCTCTCTATCTGTCTCTTTTTAAATTTTTTTATTATCATCATTTATTTATTGGATAGATACCAGAAATTGAAAGGAGGGAAAGATAGAGAGGGGGAGAGAAAGATAGACACCTGCAGACCTGTTTCACCACTTGCAAAGCTTTCCCCCTGCAGGTGAGGACCAGGGGCTCAAACTTGGGTCCTTGAGCATTGTAACATGTGTACTCAACCAGGTGTGCCACTACCCGGTCTCTCTCTCTCCAAAAAATGATGACCAATAGTAGTGGTGGCAGGAAATACAGTTTATATGTGGGGTTCTGCCTCCCTGTTGATGGAGTATTACCAGCCCTACTGTAGCTTACAGAGAGGGATTTCTGGATTCTTTACCTGGAATGGCAGTGAGTGGCAGTAGATACCATGTCCCAGAGTCAGCTCAGAGGCTCCCTCACTTAGGCTTGATTTATTGGATTTGTCATTTCCTGGAATCTTTTTAAAATTATTCATTTTTATTATTTTTATCTATTGGATGAAGACAGCCAGAAATCCAGAGGGAAGGGGATCATAGGGAGGGAGAGAGACAGAGACACCTGCAGCATCTCTTCACTACCCACAAAGCTTTCCCACTGCAGGTGGGGACCAAGGGCCAAAACCTGGGTCCTTGCACATTGTAACATGTGTAGTCCCCTGGAAACTCTCCTTCTTCTTCTTCTTCTTCTTCTTCTTCTTCTTCTTCTTCTTCTTCTTCTTCTTCTTCTTCTTCTTCTTCTTCTTCTTCTTCTTCTTCTTCTTTTTTTTTTTTGCCTCCAGGGTTATCACTGGGGCTCCTTGCCTGCACTATGAATCCACTGTACCTGGCAGCCATCTTTTTTCCATTGTTGTTGTTGTATGGGATAGAGCTAGGGAAGACAAAGAGGAGGAGAGAAAGACCTACAAACCTGCTTCACCACTTGTGAATCAACCCCCCCTACAGGTGGGGATCCAGTGGCTCAAATCTGGATCCTTGCACAGGTTCTTGGGCTTTGTATGCTTAACCCAGTGCGTCATCTGGAATCCCTTATTTATTTATTGATAGGAGAGAGAACCAGGTCTCTGGCACATGCAATGTTGAGAATAGAACTCAGGAACTCATAGAACTCAACTCTAATGTTTTATCCACTGCACCAATCCAGGGAGTTGCTTCCTAGGACTTCTTTAAGTCCTCACTTGAAGCATAATGATTTCTTCCCTGACACTGATAACCACAAAGTCTCTTCCAGCAGAAAATAGTCAAGAGTTGACAAGTTGTTTCATGGTTGCTATTTAACACAGACCCTAGCCCACCCAAGTGTGTGTGTGTGTGTGTGTGTGTGTGTGTGTGTGTGTGTGTGTATGTGTATACACATCCAGTCCCCACAAACCTTGGAAGGGCTCATGTATTAGAAAGGAAGTTTCCCCCAGTCACTGAATCTGCTCCACTTCAGAGACTGAGTCAGTCACCAGAGCTCAGAATTTGCTCAGATGGAATGCAAGAAACTTAAAAAAATTATTGATGATTTAATATTGATTTACAAAATTATAAGATAACAGGGGTATAATTACACACCTTTCCCATGACCAGAGTTCTGTGTCCCCATTCCCTCCACTGTAAACTGCATTAGTTCTCCCAAGATCACAGATATGGGTTGACTATTATTTCTATAACAATACATCTATATTTACATATATTTGCCCATTTATTTCTTTTTTTTTTAAAATAATTTATTTCTTTATTGGGGAATTAATGCTTTACATTCAACAGTAAATACAATGGTTTGTACATGCATAACATTCCCCAGATTCCCATTTAACAATACAACCCCCACTATTTCATACATCATTTTTCATGGACCTGTATTCTCCCCACCCACCTACCCACCCACCCCAGAGTCTTTTACTTTGGTGTAATACTCCAATTCCATTTCAGGTTCGACTTGTGTTTTATTTTCTAATCTTGTTTTCAACTTCGGCCTGAGAGTGAGATCATCCCATATTCATCCTTCACTTTCTGACTTATTTCACTCAACATGATTTTTTCAAGGTCCATCCAAGATGGGCTGAAAACGGTGAAGTCACCATTTTTTACAGCTGAGTAGTATTCCATTGTGTATATATACCACAACTTGCTCAGCCACTCATCTGTTGTTGGACACCTGGGTTGCTTCCAAGTTTTGGCTATTACAAATTGTGCTGCCAAGAACATATGTGTATACAGATCTTTTTGGATGGATGTGTTGGGTTCCTTAGGATATATCCCCAGGAGGGGAATTGCAGGGTCATAGGGTAGGTCCATTTAATATATTGCTGTAGCTCTTTCAGTAGAAGTTTGATGTATTTAGATGGCTTCTCATTGGGTGTATAGATATTAATAATTGTTAAGTCCTCTTGATTGACTGATCCTCTGAGCATTAAGTAGTGTCCATTCCTATCTTTTTTAATCTTATCTATTTTAAAGTCTATTATGTCAGATATGAGAATAGCTGTTCCTGCCCTTTTTTTGTGGGCCATTGGCTTGAATGATAGTTTTCCATCCTTTCACTTTAAGTCTGTGTTTGTCTTGTTGAGTTAGGTGAGTTTCCTGTAGACAACATATTGTTGGGTTGTGTTTTCTGATCCATCTTCCTACTCTGTGTCTTTTAATAGGTGAATTCAGGCCATTGACATTTATTGATATCAAAGATTGAAGATATTTTAACGCCATTCTTGTAGCGTTTTAGAGTGTTTTGATATATGTCCTATTTGTGGTGGTCTGACTGTTTATAGGAGACCTTTCAGAAGTTCTTTCAGGGCAGGCTTGGTGATGGTTGCTTCCTTCAACTGTTGCTTGTCTGAGAAGGTTTTGATGCTTCCATCTAGTCTGAATGACAATCTAGCAGGATATAGTATTCTTGGCTGAAAGCCTTTCTCATTGAGCACTCGATAGATATCTTGCCATTCTCTTCTGGCCTGTAGTGTTTGTATGAAGAAGTCTGCTGCTAATCTTATGGGTTTTCCTTTGTAGGTGACTCTTTGTTTTTCTCTTGCAGCCTTGAGGATCCTTTCTTTATCCTTATTCCTTTCCAATCTAAGTATGACATGTCTTGGTGTCTTTAGGTCTGGGTTAATTCTCTTTGGGACCCTCTGGGCTTCTTGAGTCTTTATGTCTTTGGTGTTGTCTAGACTAGAGAAATTTTCAGCTATTATGGCCTGGAGAATGCTTTCTTCCTCCCCTTCTCTTTCTTCCTCTGGTAAGCCAATAATGCGTATATTGTTTCTTTTGAAGTCATCCCATAGGACTCTGTTGTTGTTTTCAGCATCTCTTAATCTCTTTTTGAGATCTCTTACTTCTTTTTTAGTTGTCTCTAATTCATCCTCAATCTTGCTAATTCTGTCTTCAGCCTCATTGATTCTATTCTCTCTGCCCTCTACTGCTTTCTGGAGTTCATCTATTTTGTTGTCCTGCTCTGATACTGTTTTAGCTTGTTCAGCTAGTTGCCTTCTTAGTTCAGCGATTTCAGCTTTCAGCTCTCTAATAACCATGAGATAATTAGAATTTTCTTCCATATTCTCATTTGTTGTTCCTGCATTTCTGATTACAATTTTTTCAAATTCTTTACTCACTCCTGTTATTATTTCCTTAGCTAATGTTTGGATGTTGAACTCGTTGTTTTGTGCTTCACCCTCTGGAGGACTTTTAGCTGGACTCTTGTCCTGGTTCGAGTCTCCAATATTTTTTCTTGTTGTTTTAACCATTTTAAATAAGTTAACAGTTTTTTCAATCCCTGAGTTGGAGTTCAGTGGTGTAAAAGCCTTTTTTTTTTCCCCTGTAGGCTATGGGAGCCTGAGGGCTTTTAAACTATCAATAGGCTTCTTAGCTTAATCACTGACTCCTGACCAAGAGATAAAGCAGGGTGTGGCAGAGATAATCCAGTGGTTATGCAAAGAGACTTTCACAGCCCCTCAGCTATGCCACCGAGGTATAGGTCTTCTGAGTTTCCCGGTTAGATCTCTGTACCCTGGTGTCCCTTCCTGTTGCTGCTCCAGATTCTGAGGGTAGTAGCAATGGAGATTCAGAGTTGCACTTGGTGAGTCTCTGGGGAGTCCTTTCCTCCCTTCAGCTGTCCCCTTGTTGGTGGAGCAGACTGAAGGTGGTGTCTCCAATGACAAACTGTCGAACTGTTAGCAGTCACTTAATCTCTCCTTAGGCCCCTCTCTCCTCTCTGTCACCAGCCACGCGTGTTTGTACTCACGGGTGATTTACTGGGTTTCTGTGGTCATTCTAGTCCTGTCTTGTTTCGGTCCGGGTGGTCTCCTTTGGTATTCCTAGTTGATCCGGGAGAGGAGAGGAGAGGAGAGGAGAGAAAGCGATCTGCTGCTCGTAGCTCCGCCTCCCTGCCCATTTATTTCTATGGTCCTGCCTTCCCTTCCTTTCTAAGTCACACCAACTACTTTTGAGTGTCCTTCCTTTTTTTTCTTTTTTCCTCTTCTCTCTCCGGTTCCTGATGGAATTGGAGTTCAGAGCCCTCTAGTCATCCTCCCCTAACATTTTCCCCTCTGGGAGTATGGACCAAAATTCTTTATGGGTGCAGAAAGTGAAGGGTCTGGCCTCTGTAATTGCTTCTCTGAAAAGAACCTTTTATTGGAGTGTCCCCAGCTCCCAGGTCTTTGCCCATGGTCACAGGCAAAGGCTTGGGAATTGTGGACACCCCAGATCTACTAGGTCTCCCACAACCACAGGTCTCTCTCTCTCTCTCTCTCTCTCTCTCTCTTCCCCACACTTCTTCTCCCTTCCCCATCCCCTGAACTGCTCAGCTCTGGCTTGCAGTGGTTCTGGGGATTAAACCTGGGATCTTGGAATCTCAGGCACAAAAGTCCTTTGCATAACCATTATGCTATCTGCCAGGCCCCAGGTCATGTTCTCTTAGGCCTTTGATGTTTGATTACTCCCAGTAGTCCCTCCACTATAGGCAGAATCCCCTTCTTCCCTGAGTTTATAGAAAGGCACCCCAGGATCTTTTTTTTTTTTTTTAAGATTGAGTATTTATTAATGAGAAGGAGATTGAGGGAGAATGAACCAGATCATCACTCAGACACATATGACAGCAATAATTGACTTCAGGGCTTCATATTTGAGAGAGAAACTCTATCCATTGCATCACCTCCCATGGCACACTCTTGGTTTCTTGTCCTCCTCAAGTTAGATAGGACAACTTGGATCACAAATACCCTGTCTGGGCTGGGGACATGACTGGCAAAAGGATCAGACTGTTAACACAGCATCAGTCACCAAGTGGACTGATGGATGAATGGATGACTCTGAACTTGAGAATGTAGTCCATAAACAGATGTGGCTCCAGAGCCTGCACTGTCCTCCTTCACAGCAGATACTGGGTGACATGTACAGAGGTCAAGGTAACTTTGTTTGGGAGGAGGGAAGGGGTAGTGGACAGAGCAAAGAGCTGGCTTTGGTTTTTTGTTTATGTAGTCCTTCTTAGATTTAGCTGTTTGCAGCTAGGGAAATACATCAACTAGTAAAGAGAGCATTAGATTTTCACACCTGAGGTTTCTGGTTCAATCCCTGGTACCGCATGTATCTGAATGGTGCTCTGGTTTTCTCTCTGTCTCTATCTCTAATATGCAATAAATAAATCTTTAAACGAATGATTTAGTTGATGGTAGTTGTAGGCAGATACTTATCACAGAGAGATGAGGAGTTATGTCTATGTGATAACAACTGTCCTATAAACCATTATTTCCTTAATAAAATGACTTGGGGGAATTCTGCATATGGGGCTGCAGAGTAGCAGCAGCTGCGTCTCTCTCCTCTCCAGGTCAACTAAGAATAACAAAGAAGATCACCTGAGAACACAAGACAAGACTCAGAATACTTTGGGAACCTACCAAGTCACGGGTGAATGAAACATGTGTGGCTCATGGACAGAGAGGGGCCTAAGGAGAGATCCTGGGGCTGAAAGCCCATACCTACTCGGAAGTGACTGGTAACAGTCCCACAGTTTGCCAGTCTCAGTTTTATTAGCAAATAAACTGCTGACAGGAGGAGAGGATCCCCTAAGGCTCATCAGATGCAACTGTGAGTCTCCACTGCTACTGTCCCTTGAAGATGAGCAGCAGGGGGAAGGCCTTATGCTGACATCAGGGGCAGAGACCTGATAGGAAAACTCAGGAGAAGACACACACTCCCAATGGTCTGGAAGTGGGCCTGTATAGTGGCAGCCTTTCCATACTGTTCTCCTAATGAATTCGTAGACATGTTGAATTTGGATACATGAGCCTCAGAAAATCACAGGGCCAAGGACTGCTGTCCTTATTGGCTCTGACTGCTGTCAGAGAAGCTGAATTGGGCCTGGGCTTTGGACCTTTGGGGCATGGGAGTTTCTTTGCATAACCACTGTGCTATTGCTCCCCCACCCTGTTTTATCTCTAGGTTAGGAGTGAGTTATTAAGCTAAAAGATCTATTATAGTTAAAAATACCTGCAGGCTCCCATAGCCTACAGGGAAGATAAAGAACAAAAGAGAGTTTAACAGTCACCCTGCTTCACCTCAGGGATTGAGACAACATTGAAACAACTGTGAACTCTTTAAGTACTGTACTTAGACACAAATCAATCCAGGCAAGTGTGATTAGTGGATTAAAAATACTGAGAGAGGGAGTCCAGTGGTAGCTCAGAGGGTTAAGCGCATGTGGCGCAAAGTGGAAGGATCCTGGTTCGAGCCCCCGGCTCTCCACCGGCAGGGGGATCGCTTCACAGGTGGTGAAGCAGGTCTGCAGGTGTCTTTCTCTCCCCCTCTCAGTCTTCCCCTCCTCTCTCCATTTCTCTCTGTCCTATCCAACAACAATGACATCAATAACAACAACAATAATAACTACAACAATAAAAAAAAAACCAACAAGGGCAACAAAAGGGAATTAATAAAATAAAATAAATTATTTTTTTAAAAATCCTGTAGAGGAGGGAGTCGGGCTGTAGCGCAGCGGGTTAAGCGCAGGTGGCGCAAAGCACAAGGACCGACATAAGGATCCCGGTTCGAACCCCGGCTCCCCACCTGCAGGGGAGTTGCTTCATAGGCGGTGAAGCAGGTCTGCAGGTGTCTATCTTTCTCTCCTCCTCTCTGTCTTCCCCTCCTCTCTCCATTTCTCTCTGTCCTATCCAACAACGACAACAACAATAATAATAACTACAACAATAAAACAATAAGGGCAACAAAAGGGAATAAATAAATAAATATTATAAAAAAAAAATCCTGTAGAGGGACCTCATCACACACCATATACAATGGTTAAACCAAGAAGAAACACTGGATAAAAGAACTAGGATAAAATCACAGATAAAGCCCACACCTCACCCTACCCCCCAAAAAAGGTAGAAACACATAAAAATGAGGACAACATCCAAACACTAATTGAGGCATTAGTCACAGGAGTGAGGAAAGATTTTGAAAGAAATAAAGAAATGAGGAAACAGCAAATGAGACTCCGAAAGAAAACACTATCTCAAGGTGATTAGAGAGCTGAAAGCTGAAAAAGCTGAGTTAAGAGCACAACTAGCTGAACAAACAAATACAGTATCAGAACAGGGCAACAAAATAGATGAACTACAGAAAACAACCAGAGAGGAGAGAGAATAGAATAAATGAGGCAGAAAACAGAATTAGAAAGATTGAAGATGAATTAGAGAAAGCTAAGAAAGAAGTAAGAGATCTCAAAAAGAGATTAAGGGATATGGAAAACAACAACAGAGACATATGGGATGACTTCAAAAGAAGTAATATAAGCCCCGACACCTATGGACATCTAATCTTTGACAAAGGTGCCCAGATATTAAATGGGAAAAACAGAGTCTCTTCAACAAATAGTGTTGGAAAAAATGAGTTGAAACATGCAGAAGAATGAAACTGAACCACTATATTTCACCAAATACAAAATAAATTCCAAGTGGATCAAGGACTTGGATGTTACACTACAAACTATCAGATACTTAGAGGAAAATATTAGCAAAACTCTTTTCCACATAAATTTTAAAGACATCTTCAAAGAAATGAATCCAATTACAAAGAAGACTAAGACAAGCATAAACCTATGGGACTACATCAAATTAAAAATCTTCTGCACAGCAAAAGAAACCATTACCCAAAACAAGAGACCCCTCACAGAATGGGAGAAGATCTTTACATGCTATACATCAGACAAGAGGCTAATAACCAGAATATATAAAGAACTTGCAAATCTCAACAACAAGTCAATAACCCCATCCAAAAATGGGGGGAGGACTTGGACAGAATATTCACCACAGAAGAGATACAAAAGGCCGAGAAACACATGAAAAAATGCTCCAAGTCTCTGATTATCAGAGAAATGCAAATCAAGACAACAATGAGATATCACTTCACTCCTGTGAGAATATCATACATCAGAAAAGGTAACAGCAGCAAATGCTGGAGAGGTTGTTTGGTCAAAGGAACCCTCCTGCACTGCTGGTGGGAATGTCAATTGGTCCAACCTCTGTGGAGAACAGTCTGGAGAACTCTCAGATGGCTAGAATTGGACCTACCCTATGATCCTGCAATTCCTTTCCTGGAGACATATTCTAAGGAACACAACACCCCCATCAAAAAAGATCTGTGTGCACATATGTTCTTAGCAGCACAATTTGTAATAGCTAAAACCTGGAAGCAACCCAGGTGTCCAACAACAGATGAGTGGCTGACCAAGTTGTGGTATATATACACAATGGAATACTACTCAGCTATAAAAAATGGTGACTTCACCATTTTCAGCCGATCTTGGATGGACCCTGAAAAATTCATGTTAAGTGAAATAAGTCAGAAACAGAAGGATGAATATGGGATGATCTCACTCTCAGGCAGAAGTTGAAAAACAAGATCAGAAAAGAAAACACAAGTAGAACTTGAACTGGAATTGGTGTATTGCACCAAAGTAAAAGTAAAATACAGATTCATAAAGGATGGCAGAGGACCTAGTGGGGGTTGTATTGTTATATGGAAAACTGGGAAATGTTATGCATGTACAAACTGTTGTATTTACTGTTGAATGTAAAACATTAATTCCCCAATAAAGAAAAAAAGAATAGACAGATTATTGGCTTGCCAGAGTAAGAAAAAGGGTAAGAAAGCATTCTACAGGACATTCTACAGACCTGCTTCATCGCCTGTGAAGCGACTCACCTGTAGGTAGGGAGCCAGAGGCTTGAACCAGGATCCTTACACCGGTCCTTGTGCTTTGTGCCACCTGTGCTTAACCCACTGCAACTACAGCCCATCTCCCAGGAAGCTTTGGTATTTGATCTCTGTCTCCCTCTCTCTGTCTCTATCAAAAATAAAAAGAAGAGGAAGAAGAAGAAGAAAAGAAAAAAGGAAGTATCAACACTCCCTAAGTCATATTCACTCCACCCTCTGCACATTCACTAAGAGAAGGACAGATATCACTCAGTGATCTGTCACCATGAGTATCTCTTTCCCATCCATTCTGAGCCCATAAAATGACTATATGTAAATTCACTGTGTCCTTCAGAGCTCTCACCTCAGTAAGGAGGGGAGATATAAATGTGTGTGTGTGTGTGTGTGTGTGTGTGTGTGTGTGTGTGTGCGCGCGCACATGCACACGCTATTGCTAGGGCTCAGTGCCTCACTACAAATCCACTGCTCCTGGAGGCCATTTTCCCCATTTTGTTGTTGTTGCTGTTGTTATTATTGTTGTTGTTGTATAGGACAGAGAAAAGACAAATGCAGTCATGGCACCAGGCCACACATCTCTACCACCACACTCCAGTGAAAATGAGCCTTTCTGTCCGGGTAGAAAGTGGTCACTAATGCCATGCTTTGCAGGCAGTTATTTGACATTAAAAATGGACACATTTTGAATTCTCCACAGATCCAGGCAAGTACACTGCCATTTTCCAATGGTGACACAGGGGTAGGGTAAGCCCCTCTTAAAATTTACAAGTAGAAAGTACAGCCCCTTGCTGCACCTCAGTCCACTCATCTGTCAAACGCAGAGGTGAGAAAGGCAGCCTGACATCACTTAAAACTCTCAGCAGCACTGGAGGAGCCTGAGGCTGGTCCTCAGAGAGCTGGCAGCTTCTTCCATCATGGTGGCCCCCATGCGCAGAGCAGGCTGGCCAGTCAGCCAATGCTGACTGCTGAGAGGCACGAGAGTAGTTTTCCCCAAGGATCTCCAAAACCCTGTCAAGAGCTTTCAGTCACTCTTCTGAGTCAATACATTGCTCATCCACAAAGAAAGTTTCCCTCAGACAAAATGCTGTCCTGATAACAGGAGCCAGAAGACCAGCTTGACATGGGGTGGGGTGAGGCTGCCCTTGTTGGGCACTGGCTGTGGGCAGCCCCTTTATACACATCCCCTCTAATCCTGCAAGTCCCTCACAGCTGCACTTCACACAAGGAGCTGCAGGCTCTCAGGGAGGTCATGTAAATCCTGCCCAAGGTCATCCATCTCCTGGATGCAGGAATCAGGTCCATGTCCAGGTATGGACCTAGAATCCAAGAGTGTCTATCTCCCTGGCTCTCTACTGTGTGGTCAGACAGGCTCTTCTTAGCTCAGAGAGAGGAAAGGATGTTTCACCTGGATTAGGGGCAGGGGGTGGGGTCGTAGTTAGGAGCTCTTTGATTTCCTTTAAGAATGCCATTGTGGGGGCCAGGTGGTGGCACATCTGGTAGAGTGCACACATTACAGTGTGCAAGGACCCAGGTTCAGGCCTCCGGGCCCCACTTACAGAGGGAAAGCTTTACAAGTAATGAAACAGTGCTGCAGGTGTCTCTCTGTCTCCTTCCCTCTCTATATGCCCCCTTTCTCTCGATTTCTGACTCTCTATCAAATAAAGATAATAAAAAAATTTAAATAATTTTAAAAATCTTTAAAAGAAAAGAATGCCTTTGTATTTTTTCCACACCTTAAATAAAACAGACCAGCTTGCCTTAAACAGTTTTTATTAAAAATTGTACCAACAGGAGGAAAGATAAATACACACATAGGCATGTGAAGAGGAAAAAGTCAAATATTCTGTACAGATTTTTAAAAATTAGGTCTATTCTTCCCCATTACCCTGCAGAGGCATGAACCCCTCCCCCCAGTGAACAAAATGCTACATTGTTACTGGGTCTCCCCCTAGAGCCCCTGGAAGCCAGGGTTGGGGTGCCAAGCTGCTCATAGAGCAGACAGCCTAGATAGCTCCAAGCACCTTTGGCTGCAAGGCATCTATGGAAGAACTTTGCTTTCTCTGCTGTTCCTTGAGGCTCACAGTTCTCCCTAATTGTCTCTGAGGGCAACCCAAGTCCTCTGCTTCTATTGTCCCCTACTCTCCCTTAGCCCTTCCTGTTCTCCCAAAGTGACAGGAGGTAGGTGTTCCTTGTTCCTGACCAGGCCAGCCACGGCAGAGAGCTCCCTGTCTGCCCCTGGGCTGCTGGGGACAATGGTGAAACAAAGTTACTGCGTCCTCTGAGCACCTGGAAATTGTGTCCCACGTAAGCTTCGGACACAGACCCAGTCTCTTTGGGGCAGGTAGGGGGACAACTAGGAAGCCATCTTTTTCTACCCAGGATTCAGTAAAGGGGATACAGCTTCTCAGCAACCCAAACTATCAAGCAAAGGCTGGAAGACTGGGCTTCCCTTCTTTCTGGGGGAGTCAGATGTCCAGCGAAGGAGAGGAGGGGTCCTCTTTCCAGCAGCTTCCAGAAACTGCTATTCTGGGGTTCTAATTAGAAAGACCCTTCTGACCCCTAATACCAGGCATTCTCTCCTCATTAGAGAGCTGTTTCTAGCCCCTCTGTCTCTGCAAACCCTAAAGGCTAGGCAAGGCTCCAGTGGGTTACAGGTCAAGATCTGGGACAGACCCTCCTTCCCTCCCAATCTGCTTCTCCACCCTATCTTTGCAGCCAGGCTCCTGGAGTGGGGGGAGGAGACAAGCGGATGGGGGGGGGGGCGGGGATGGGGCAGTCTCCTGAGGCCAGACTGGCTGAATGTTCAGCCAAGTCTCCCCAGAGAGGGGGCGGGGCCAGTCTAGGTCGCTAGGCCAATTAAAGACAGCTAGCCCCAGGGAGCGCTCTCCTCCTGAGGGCTCTTCCACAAGTCCCTTGCTCTCTTTTGTTTTTGTTTTGTTTTTGGAGGGGGCAGTGACTTGCTTAACAGAAGGTGGACATAGTGCAACCAGACACCCTTCCCCTGGCTCCAGATTGTGGCCCTCTGGGCTCTGGGGTCTGAGGACAGGTCTTAGGGCAGCCTCTGCCTGGGCCAGGCTAGGTCTCCAAAGCCCATGGTTTGGTTGCAGCACCAAGACCTAGATCAAGTATTTGCTCTCGCACCCAGCTCAGGTGGAAGGTCAGCCCAGGGCAATTCAACACAGCTGCTGAAAATGACCCTGGTCCTCAAGTGTGTAAGCTGCGGCATGTACCATCACCCTTAGGGACCAGAAGGTGGGGAACAGCACAGGCCCCATGTACATATGGCCAGAGTCTCCCAGGGCCAGTCATTGTGTCTGTCCCTACCCCCTGGGCTGCTTCTCCTAAGCAGAACCCATCATTTCAGCAGACGAACCATGGTACACACCCTGAGAATTTAATTCTGGCCAAGAAGAGGTAATACTACCTCCAGGTTATCCAAGCAGAACAAAGCAATGGCTAAGACACAATTCAAAGTCCTTCTAGGGGTCACTTAGAGCCTACACAGCACCTTCATGCCAATCAGGAAAGGCCCCCATCATCCAGGCAGACAGCTGTGCATGAGAGTCCCAAGAGCAAAGGCTGGACCTCAGCTCCCATTATCTTCCTCTGCAGGTGCTATTGTGCAGTGAACAACCTGCCCAACTGTGCATCAGGAGAGCAATGCTTCCTTCAACAGAACTGGAGGAACTTAGGCTTGGTTGAATCTCAGAGCCCACTGCAGATGCCTCCAATTTTTTCCAGTCGCTTGGGGTCTTCATTGCCCTAGGGGAAGTCATCTTTTCTTTGGCCCCTGGCACAGGAGAAGCCATCTTTTCTTTGGGCATTGCATCACCTTTAGCACCATAGTCATCTTTTTTTTTTTCTACATATGCACAAAAGTAATTTATTTTCTAGGTGTCTGGTTATCATAGCCTTAGCATCTGTTGCCAGACTGGTTGCTTCCAAGCCTCTCCTCAGCACCACAGCAGGAAGAGGAAGGAAGTAGCTCAGAGGCAACTGGGAGTTTGCTGAGTTCCAGAGCACACTCTTGTTTCAGCTGGAAAAGGCAGTAGACAGGAAGTGTGAGCCCAGCTGGACACTCACCCTCATGTCTGTTATTCCAGCAAAGCCACTGTGGGGGCTGTTTCTTGTGGCCCCATTAGGTGTGAAAAAGGGATGGGGGGCAAGGAGGAGGAGGTATGTTGTTTCCAAGGAATCCAGAGAGTCTGGGTTCCTCTGGGGCTGGCTCTTATCAGCAGTCCTGTCCTTTCCTGGTTATTTTCAAAGGAAAGCAGACAAAGGCACAAGCTACTGTGATAGCATCCCAGCTGACACCATACTCACCCCAGGCAGCCAGAGGTGGTAGTGGTTCTGTGGCCCAGATCTCAGCCTGGGCCTCAAGTGGGACTGAGCAGGCTCTGAAGCCTATGTGGAAGTGTGGTTCATTTTGTGTCATGGCTGAGGAGTCCTTGGAGAAACCCAACCTTCCCTGAGGTCTGCTGCAGATGACAGGGGTTAGATAAGAATCCCTGAGCCCTTGGGTGGGCACTGACCTGGCTAACTGAAAACCCAGACACAGAGCTGGTAGTCAGGCCTGGTGCAGAGGCCATATTTGGCTGGAGGTGACAACAGGTAACTGCCAGGATTTCAGCCCCTTCCATGGTACAAGGCCAGATATGTCTCCTAGCTCCTGACTAAATTCCTGTGGGAAAATATGACTGCCCGGGGAGCTCTGACAACAGCCCATGGCAGACTCTCCAGAGCCCTTGGTGGTGGTCATGGGGGGTGGGGAGGTGGGGGGTTGTCCCATCACCATAGACAGGTCAGCCTCTGCCTCAACAGTGTTTGACAAAGGCCCCCCCTCCTCCTGGTTGAGGTCCACTGTACAGGGAATTAGGTTCTGCTTGGGTCCATCTTATGTACACACAGAGAAAAAAATTAAAAAATAATAATAAGCCCACAAAACAACTAGGAAAAGACAACTAGTCTTTGGTCCTCATGAATGTCCTCCCTGTGGTTCCCTGCATAGAGGAGAGGCCCAGCCTCACCTGGGCGCTTCCCTGTTTCTATTCTCACCCTCATTCAAAGCCAGGTTGTGTAGGAAGAGCAGGAACGGCCACCACACTGGATTTCGGTTCTGCTGGTGCTGAAAGAAAATAAAAAGAATTTTAGCATAACCCCTAAACATAGTCTTGAAGCAAGACTCACTTCCAATAAAAGTTTGGATCTTGTGTCTGGTGGTGTGTGTGTGTACGTGTATGCGCGCGCGCGCACACACACACACACACACACACACGTCAATCCTATTAGTACAGTATTGTGGGGGACAGCTGGTTGGGAGAGATAGTGGAGTCCTCCAACAACTTTAGGGTGAAAAAGAAAAGCTCAGTCTCTTTCTTTCTGTAGTGAGCACAAGGGGATTAAACATTCTCCCCTGCTTTCAGCATTTTCCAGAGTTTAGCCAAGTGCTGCTTTTAATCAAATTGGCTCCTGAGCCCCTCAAGCTTCAGCTGCACGAACAACAAACTTTTTTCAGAAAGAAAGAGAAGGGCCTCCCTCCCTTCCTCCCCCTCCCACCATCAACTCCAAAGGAACACAGAGACCAGGGTAAGAGGGAGGAGGAGGGGCCTCCATCTGCAAGTGATTTGACACTGTGAAGGTCAAAGGGTTAATCTTCAATTTAAACCACACTGCTGAGGCAGCAAAAATCTGATTTCATCCAGTGCAAACTCGCTCTGACACAGACACACACACACACACACACACACACACACACACACACACACACACACACACACCAGCATCTCCAGGCTGTGCTGCCCTTTTTATAGTTGCTCTTGACAGTAAGCCATAAATAATCCCTCTTGGAGCACTTTCCTACCGGCTACAGCCAAGTCCACGTTAAGCAAGAACATACTTGAAAACAAAACACAAAACAGAGAATGCACATTATTCTCTGGAGGTTAGCCCAGGTCCAACAGTCAAGCAAGGCAGCTGGGGGCAAAGATTAAGGGTCAGCAACTCAGGCTCGGGGATGGTGGCTGCTGTCATAGGTAGTGGTTCCCAGTCCCCCCCCTTACCCCCATCAGGTATTGGAGGGGACCAAGGAGGGTTGCTGGAAAAGCAGTCTTTGTTCTTTGCTAGGCTGGGATCCCAGGCCACAGTGGCCCAGAAGGATGTGTCCAAGGGTCTGGCCCCCACCTGGCCACTTCCAGTCAGAGGCAAGAGGCTGGTGTTAGTTAGTGCAGAACTGGAACATGAGCTCAGGTCTCTCAAACATCCAGGGTTCCTCAGGTATATATGCCCCCTGGCCTCCTAGATCTGTCCTCTATGGCTTTCTTGCACTTTGCCTTAGGCCAGAAAGACAAGTGTGGCTGACTTCAGGGTCCTGCCAACTCAGGTGAAGAGATTCCCTTGGCTGGTGACAGGAGGAAACTGAAAAAAAACCATATGCAAAGTTGGCGGAGGTACAGCAATGTCCTGGAAAGAAGGGAAGTTGCAGTGTGCCCTAGAGGAGATCTGGTGGACTGCATGGCCTCCTAGCACTTTGTAAACAAAGATGAATGTAAAAAAAAAAAAAAAAAAGGAAGCACACCCAACTTAACCAGATCTGGTTAGAGGAAAGCAGTGTGAAAATGGGCTCTGCTGCAAACTTGGAAAGTCAGACTTAGGGCTGCCTCAGCAGCTGGGCAAGCACCCCTCTTCCTGGGGTCCCACCCCAGCTGCCATCCACACGGACTGGTGGTGAGGCAGGCAGGCAGAGTATGCTAGAGAAATCTGTCTGCCACCAAACCCCCCCACCCCAGGCCAGGCTGCTGGAATCCTGGGTCTCCCTAGGTTTCTGTAAGGTAGAAACAGCAACCATGATCACAACAAGAACTCTGAGTGTGCTTGACACCCTGGCTTCTTCAAGTGTGGTCTCTGGACCAGCACCCACAGCAGCATCTAGGAGCTCACTAGAATGTGGCTAGAGGCCACCAAAATAGCTCACCTGGATAGTGTACTGCTTTGCCATGAATCTTCACCACAAATTCCAGCAGTATTACAGGTATGTCTTCTTCTCTGTCCTCCTGTCTCTCACTCCTTTTTCTCCCCCCAACCCTCCTCTCCAAAAAAAAAAAAAAAAAGTCTCTAGGAAGAGCTGTGCAAACATCAAGCCTCCAGTGATAGCCCTGGTAGGAGGAGGAGTAAGAGGAAGAGGAGAAGGAGAAGAAGAAGGGGAGAAGAAGGAAGAGGAGAAGGGGGGAGGGGAAGAAAAGAGAAAGAGGAGGCAGTAGCCTAGGAGGTAGTATAGTAGACAAGACATTGAACCCTCAAGCATGAGGTCTCCTTAGTTTGATCCTTAGTATCGAATGTGCCGGAGTGATGCTCTGGAATTCCCCCCCACACACACACACACTCCCCTTTCACTGATAAATAGATAACTCTTGGAAGGAAGGAAGGAAGGAAGGAGGGAAGGAAGGAAGGATGGAAAAAATGAAATCACCCACAATAAGATGCTCTGGGATTTAGCCTTTTCTTCAATTTGTTCCCACCAGAATGATGACTTGGCTGAGTCGGCTAAGTCCTCCCTGATAGCCAAGTCACAGACAGGCCTTTGGAAACCACTGAGGAGCTTCCCAATCTGTATGTTTGGGGACTTGGGGCTCACCATCCACAATTCCCTTTAGGAGTAGAACTCCTCAGCCTAGTGTGGGCTTGGGTAAAGAACAGACAGGCTCTTGGAGAATTAAGCTGGTTGCCACAGAAGCCACAAGACCAGAAAAGCAGGTCCTTTGCCTGGGTATGAGCTGGTGTCACATAATATTCTAGTGATGTCTCCTGCCACCAGACAGCCTCACAAAGGCTCTTTTCCAAAGGGAAAACAAACTGTGGCTCAAGAGGTGATTCAGTGGATAAAGCATGAGGGCCTGAGTTTGGTCCCTGGAACTATGTGCCAGTGGTGCTTTGGTTCTCTAACAAGTAAATAAATTAATTTTAAAAAATAAATAAATGAAATGGAAACAACTAAGCAACAAACTAAAAGAATCGAAGAATGCCCCAATTATGAAGAACACCAATACATTATTGTTGTTATTACTATTATTATATATTTATTAGCAAGAGAGAGAGATAGATAGATAGAGAGAGAGAGAGAGAGAGAGAGAGAGAGACTGGCACACATGATGCTGGGGATGGAACTTGGAACCCCATGCTTGAGAATCCAACATTCTAGCCACTGTACCACCTCCTAGGCTGCTAGATGATGATGATATGATGATCATTTTGCATTCGGGGTTATTGCTGGGGCTTGGTGCATGCTCCTAGAGGCCATTTTCTCCATTTTGTTGCCCTTGTTGTTATTGTTGCCATTGCTGCTGTTCTTGGATATGACAGAGAGAAATCAAGAGGAGGGGAAACAGAGAGGGGGAGAGAAAGACAGACACCTGCAGACCCGCTCCACTGCTTGTGAAGTGATCCACTTGCAGGTGGGGAGCCGGAGGCTCGAACTGGGATCCTTATGCTGGTCCTTGCACTTTGCGCCATGAGTGCTCAACCTGTTGCGCTGTTGTCCTGCCCCCTAGATTAAAATTTTTTTTAATTTTTTATTATCTTTATTTATTGGATAGGGACAGCCAGAAATCAAGAAGGGGGTGAGAGAGAAGAAGAGAGACAAAAAGAGACCTGCAGCTCTGCTTTATCACTCAAAGCATTCCCCCTGCAGGTAGGGACCAGGGGCTTGAACCTGGGTCCTTGCACATTATAATACATGCGCTCAACCAGGTGCGCCACCACCTGGCCTAGATGAAATATTTTTAAGGAGCTCTTTCATAAGACAGAGAGAACCACGTGCAATGTGGCACATGTATTGCCAGGGCAATTGTGTCACATCTAAGGTCACAAATTTAAAATTACACATTTTTTAATTAAATAGAAGTGGGACATGAGAGATAGCTCACTGAACAGAACATGAGTCTTGCTATGTGTGCAGCTCAGGTTTTCACAAAACCTTGCACCACATGAGGTACCATGCTATGGTGCCTCTCCCTCTCTTTTCCACTTTTTACCTGAATGTAGAAGTGGCCTGGAGCAAGCAAAAAATTACACGTGTAAGGGCCTAGCTTTGCCAACACACACACACACACCTAAAGAGAAGGGTCTGACTAGAAAGGAAAGAAAGAGGTGGGGGCTGGGTGGTGGCATACAGAGTAGAGTGCACATATTACCATATTCGAGGACCTGGGTTCAAGTCCCAGTCCCCATCTGCAATGTTGCAGGCCTTGTTTTCCCCTTCTTCTCTCTTTCTGTCTCTATCAAATAAGAAAAAGGAGGAGGAAGAGAAGGATGGGAAGTTAGTCTGAGGAGCTATACAGGAGGGACACCAACACTCACCCAAACAGGATGAAGTATACAAGCAGAGACCCTAGAGAGGTACCTGGCTCACCACCAGCATATTATTAAGACTAAGAAGTACAAACCCCCAGAGCAAGACCCAGATCTTCCAAAATGAACTTCAGCATCCCTCAGTTTGGGGGCCTGCAAAGAGTGGGAATGCCCAGAATGTACAGCTGGGGTGAGGGACTTGGAAACTGTGCAGCATTTAAGCTTCTATCAGAGTCTTCAAGTCTAAGAATAGGAACAATAGCAACAAAGCCAAGCAAAATTTTGGAGGCCAGATGGTTGCTCACCTGGTAGAGCACACACATTACCATGCTGAAGGACCCAGGTTCAATCCCCAGCCCCCACCTTCAGTGGGGAAGCTTCATGAGCAGTGGAGCAGTGCCTCAGATGTCCTTCCTTCTTTTTCTCCCACTCTATCTCTATCTCAACTTCTATCCAAAAAGTTTAAAAAGCAGTAAATAGTAACTTTTTTAAAGCTCAGTATCTAGTGGGTAGGTAAGTAAGTGTGAGGCACAGAGGGGAAGAGCCCAAGGGGAGGGATACCAATAAGGTGGATAAGAATATTCTTGCCAGCCAGGGAGGTAAAACAGAGGATATAATGTTGAACTCAAAAGTATGAGGTCCTGAGTTTGATCCCCAACATCATATGTGCCAGAGTGATTCTTTGGTTCTCTCTCCCTTTTTCTTATATAACTAAATAAATAGATAAATTAAGTTGTAAACATTTTTTTTTTAAACCAAAGCACTGCTCAGCTCTGGCTTATGGTGATGTGGAGGAATTGAACCTGGGACTTCTGGTGCCTCAATATGAAAGTCTTTTGCATAACCATGTTATCTCCCCTAGCAATTAAGATCCCCTTCTGTTGAGAGAGCACAGCCAGGCTTTCAAGGATTTAGGGTCTTTAGTAACTCTGTCTGGCTGCTGTACTATGGCCAGGAAGGAGTTAAAGACCAGCTGACAAGTGTTCAGGTCAACTCTTCTGTAAGTCAGGCACCTGGATGCAGAAGAGGAGGGTTGGGGAGGGCCAATATCCTGCTCAGATAGTAGTGCACTGCTTTGCCATGTGTCCAACCCAGATTTGAGCCCAGCTCCCATGGTACTGGTGGAAGCTGCAGTGCTGTGGTCTCTCTCAATCTCTGTCTCAGTATCTCTGTTTCTATCACCCAGCCAGGGACAATGAAGACTAGTACACAGAGAGCAGAGTACCCTTTCACCTTCTCACTGGACTACCTACCCCCAGAAACCTGGGATGTCAGAAGGTCAGCCCCATCTTCCAAACAGGGAAGCAAAGACTCAGAATAATCACCCCAAGTAAGTTAGCTGGGAGGTGGGAGGCTATTCAGACTCCTGACTTCTGGCTCCAGGGCTATTTGTTTCAGTAAAATATTAATGTGTTTGGCCACAGAGATATCACAGTGGTTCTGCAAAAGACGTCCATATTAGAGGTTCTGAGGTCCTAGGTTTAATCCCTGGCACCATCATAATTCAAAGTTGAGCAAGGCTCTAGCTAAAGTAGAATTTTTAAAATTAAAAATACATATGAGTGTCACACTGTAAAATGGTATTAACTTTTCAAAGCAAACTGGCACTGGGCCAGCCCCCTGAGCATGTTTAGTGGCATTATTTCCAGATCATTAAGTTTTTAGTAAGGATGTTGTGAATCAGACAAAAAAATATTCCCCCCCCACCCCTGAGGTAGAGGTAAACTGAAGATCAAACAGGAGGGAAGGTAAGAGGGGTTTGAAATGACATCTCCAGACCCTGTTCTGGAGCCATGCTGGATTTCTTTAAAAATGCAGCACAGTGCAGGGCCTGCTTTTTGGAGAAATTAGCTCTGTAAAGTGAGATCTCCAAAAAATCCTTCCCTCCCCCCAATAACACACTAAATCCAGTGGAAGGTGAAGGCAAGAGGCTTGTCTCTGACAGCACGAACATGGAGACAAGAGAGCCTCTAAGAAAATTCCACTTGAAGGAAGTTGAGGAGATGTTTTTGCTTGATTCAGCAAGCTCTTATCAAAGCCCCCAACTGAGTGAGGAAGGCTGATGCTCTGAAAGATACAAAGGGGAACTAGATGTCAACACTGTCCTCAAACTTCCTACAGCTTGAAGGGGGTCAGAGCTAGAACACATGACCAAGTGCCACAGGAGGGAGAGCCAGGAGAGGGGCTGAGTAGGGCTCCATGGTAGGTATCCCCTTTCCAGGGCTGTACTTGCCTAAATAGAGAAAAGGGCATGGTTGTAGAATCAGTCAAATCTGAATGGCCTGTGGCAAAGCCCAGGAAGTGGCACAATGGGTAAAAGCACTGGACTCTAAATGAGGTCCTGAGTTCTATCGAGGGATGTGCCAGGATGATGTTCTGGTTCACTCTCTTCTCTTCCTCTTTATCATTAATAAATAAATATTTTTAATTTTTAAAAATTTTTATAGAAATGGACAGGCAAAGAGAGTGACCACAGCAGTGAAGCTTCCTTCAGTGAAGTGTAGGCTGGGCTCAAACCTGGGTCGTTTACATGGCAAAGCAGCACACTATCCAATTGAGCTATTTTAACAGCCCATAATGTGTTTTTTTTTCTTAAATCTATTTATGTGGCTCCTGGAGGTGGCACAGTGGATAAAGTATTACTTTCAAACATGAAGTGTAAAGTTTGATCCCCACCATTACATATGCTAGAGTTATGCTCTGGTTTTCTCCCTCTCCCTTTTCCTCATTAATAAATAAATAAATACATCTTTAAAAACAATTCTGTGTGATTAGGGAAATCTAATCTTTATGGGCCCTGAGCAGCCAGATGCAACCAGGCTCCAAATTCCAGGTTGCCCAGTTGAACCCTTGGGCAGTTCTTGGGCCCGGTGTATTTACTGCCCCAGAATATTTCTGACCTGGCAACATAGCAAAACAGAACAAGAAAAAAAATTCTATGTCAAGAGCTTCTTTAGCGTAGCCAACAGTGCTAACAGGTGGTGAAAGCAATAGTGGCAGCAATCAAAGGAAGACAGCACTCCCAGGCACCAGCCAGCTATCAGGAACAGACAAAAGGGCTTCCTCCAACAAAATCCAAAGTTGGCTGATAGTTCAATGTTAGAGCATAGGGCTTGCATGCTGAAGGTCCCAGAGGTTACAGGTTCAATTCCATCATATGCCAGAGCTATGCAATACTCTGATTATCTGACTCTGCCCCCCACCCCCGACACACACACACACAAATAAATCTTTAAAAAATAAATCTCAAGAAGTCCAGAAGGTGGCATAATGGATAAAGCACTGAACTCTCAAGCATGAGAACCTGAGTATGATCTCCAGTATTGCATGTGACAAAGTAATGTTCTGGTTCATGTCCTCTCTGTCTCTGTCTCCCTCTCTCCTATCTCCTCTCACCTCTCTCATCTCTGTATCATTAATAAAAAATATTTAAGAATAAAAGGGCTTATAGTAAGTGGCTTGGGCCTTAGTATTGTGGGCAGTGGACAGAGCCAAGCCATACCAACATGGGTCCTAAAACTCTGCTCTGCAAGCTGCTGACCAGAAGGTAGGGAGCTCTGAGACCTGCAACATCAGACTGTCTCCCCTGAACCTTCAGCAACATGTGAAGAGCTCAGCAAGCAGAGTGGCACATCTCTGGTGAAAGGTGAAGAAAAGAGGGGACAGAAGGCACAGGGCTATGGATGGCATCCTGAGCTGCTGATTCCCACCTGGGGCCTGTGCAGCTAGCTGCTCGAGTCTAGGCTCCCAGTCATGGCAAGGGAAGGTGAGAGAGGAAGAGACAAGTCCCTGTCCTTACCACATACCCAACTCTTTTCACTCCAGCCATGGACTCTATCCTCTGGGTTGCCAGACATGGCTCAAGAAGCAAACCAGAGAGATGGAGAAAGAATCAGACCCTCAAGCATGAAGTACTGAGGTCAATCCCAGGCACTGCATATGCCAGATTGATACTCTGGAGATTCAGTTTCTCTCTCTCTCTCTCTCTGTCTGTCTCTGTCTCTCTCAATAATAGTAGGGCTGAGTGATTGATGTACCTGGTTGAGCAAATATGCTACAATGTACAAGGATGGGGTTCAAGCCCCCAGTCCCTGCCTGCAGGGGGAAAGCTTCACAAGTGATGAAGCAGGGCTACAGGTGTCTCTCTGTCCCTCTCCTTCTCTAGCTCCCCTTCTCTTCTCAATTTCTGGCTGTCTTATCTAATATGTAAATAAAGATAATTAAAAAATAAATCTTTAAAAAATATCAAAAAGGAAACCAGACATTTTCCTTTACCCATTTTTAAATGCCTCCCCAGACTTCCCACTACCTCCCCCCATCACAGAGTGAAAACCAAAGTCAACTGCCATCACCCCCAACCTGCCCCCCAGTCTAAGTGGGGAGGGAAGAATGGACTGTTCAGAACTTTGAGGCCCTTCTGGAAGAGAGGGCAGTCAGGTGCAGAGCTGTGTGGGGAACTCTGCCTCCAGTCCGCCAGGCTGATGACTCAGAAGCTAAATATAGCCAGTGATATAAACAGAGCCAGCCACCAAGCAAACACAGGGCCCCAGGCCTGCTGGGCCCTCATGCATGGCCCCTCCTCCCCAGGCCTGACCTAGGGGGCCTCCCTCCCCCTCCTGGGACTGGGAGTGAGGGCCTTCCTCACTCCAGGGTGAGGCTCTGGGGCTCACTCCACTGCCCCTTCTCCAGTCTACAGGACCTCAGCAAGTCACAGGGTGAGTTCCAGAAACATTCACCAACAAAAGTCTTCCATGGGTTAGGGGACTCTGCTGGAGAACCTCTAAAACATCACTCTGGGTACAATTTTCAAAAACTTTCTCCAAGAGGGGCTCAACCAGTAGAGTGTTACCCTGTGAGAGGACCTGGGTTTTATCCCCCAGTCACCACATGGGGGCACCTGCAAGGGGAAGCTTCACAAGCAGTGGAGCAGTGCTGTGGTGCTGCTCCTTCTGTCTCTCTTTCTTTCTCTATAATTCTCTTCCTCTCATTATCTAGAGGAAAGAAAAAAAAAATGACTGTTAAGAACAGTGAAATCATATAGGCACCAAGCCCCAGCCATAACCCTGGTGGAGAAGAAATAAACAAAAGAACTCTCTAAGAACTAGAAAGCCAGGCCCAAGAATACCCCCCCCAAAAAAAAACCCCACCATTTTTAGCACATTTCCAAAACTTTTCAATCAGTATACCTTAATAATCATATACATCAACAATTTCCAGATAGCACTCAATGCAGCTATATATGGCTCTGCTCTCCAAAGCAGGAAGGCAGTAAAGTGTTAGAAAGTTCTCATCTACTGACTGAGTAAGTATATATACACAATGGGATACTACTCAGCTATTAAAAGTGGTGAATTCACCTTTGCCCCATCTTGGAGGGAGCTTGAAGATATCATGCTAAATGAGAGAAGTCAGAAACAGAAGGATGAATATAAGATTGAGAAGTTGAAAAACAAAAACAGGGGAGTTGGGCGGTAGCACAGCAGGTTAAGCGCATGTGGCTCAAAGCGCAAGGACCCAGTTAAGAATCCCGGTTCCAGCCCCCAGCTCCCCACCTGCAGGGAGTCACTTCACAGGCGGTGAAGCAGGTCCGCAGGTATCTATCTTTCTCTCCCCCTCTCTGTCTTCCCCTCCTCTCTCCATTTCTCTCTGTCCTATCCAACAACAACATCAATAACAACAACAATAATAACTGTAACAATAAAAAAATAAGGGCAACAAAAGGGAATAAATAAAGTAAATTAAAAAAAGAAAAACAAAAACAGAAGGGAAAACACTAAGCAGAACTTGGACTGGAGTTGGTGTATTTCACCAAAGTAAAAAGACTCTGGGGTAAGGAGAAGGTTCAGGTCCTGGAACATGATGGCAGGGGAGGACCTAGTGGGGGTTGTATTGTTATGTGGAAATGTTATACATGTACAAACTATTGTATTTTACTATCGACTGTAAACCATTAATCCCCCAACAAAGAAAAAACAGTTAACAAAAAAGTTCTAATCTGCTATGTTCTTATGTTTAGGTTCCTGATTATTAAACAATTTGTTCTGCTTTATCTCTTAGTGCTTTCAGCCACGAAGTTGCAGTTGCTACCATGCCGCCAACATGACTTCCCTGGGCAGATAACCTCACCATTGTGTTCTGGAACCCCACCTCTCCAGAGCCCTGCCCCACTAGGGAAAGATAGAAACAGGATGGGAGTATGGATTGACTTGCCAATGCCCATGTCCAGCAGAGAAGCAATTACAGAAGCCAGATCTTCCACCTTCTGCATCCCACAATGACCCTGGGTCCATACTCCCAGAGGAGTAAAGAAGGAAACTCCCAATAGGGGGGATGGGATATGGAACTCTGGTGGTGGGAATTGTGTGGAACTGTACCCCCTCTTATCCTATAATCTTGTCAATCATTATTAAATAAATACATTGAAAGTTGGAGAAGTTCAATGAATTGCCTCTGAAGTCAAAGCTCAGAAAGGGCAGAGGAAGGATTTGAACCTGAATCTGCCCCAGAGTCTAGTACTCTCTCTAGGATATTGTAATGAATGACTTAACCTAAGATGCTAGAAACTTTCTCAGTTTTCTTTTTCCCCAGAAAGTCTAATGGCAGGCCAAGGAGATAATATAATGGTCATGCAAACAATTTGTATGCCTGAGGCTTTGAGGCACCACCCTAAGCCAGAGCTGAACAATGTGATAGGAAGGGGGCAGGGTAATGACTATCCATGGAGTTTCCAGATCTGCTGTCCTAAAAGGAGCCACTCCTAGCCTGAGTGCAAAGACCATTTCCTTTCTTTCTTCTCCTTCTTCTCCTTCTCCTTCTTCTTTTTTAAATATTTATTTATTAATGAGAAACATAGGAGGAGAGAGAAAAAGCCAGACATCACTCTGGTACATGTGCTGCTGGGAATTGAACTCAGGACCTAATATTTGAGAGTATGATGCTTTATCCACTCACTGCGCCACCTCCCGGACCACAACAAAGACCATTTTTAACAGGAAGAATTCCAACCTCCCTGGAGCTCTACTCATCTAACAGTCTATCACTATTCAGTATCTACTTACTGATATTTAGCAGCCTTGGCTAAACACCGCCCACAAGTACCCTTAAAATTTTCAAGGTCATATCACTGGCACAGGAGCCTTTCTTGAAGGAGGAACAGCAGGCCCTCAATGGAGCAGGTGGAGATGGAGTTAGGGAAGCAGCCAACCTACTCTTTCACATCCTATGTAGAAGTAGACCGGGTATAGAAGCACCAGGCATGGTCACAGAACCCAAGCTGTGAGGTGCCAGGGTCAGCAGACCACTGGAGGTCACCTGCTCAGCTCACTGAGGGACAAAGAAGTCAGCCTTGCAGACCTGACCCAGCAGGCTGCAGACAGTATGCATGAGCAGGGTTGGAAAGGCTTTGATCTTCACTCCCTTTGCCTCTTTCTGCTTTGGCCAGGGAGACAGTACAGTTGTTATGTAACAGACTTTCATACCTGAGGCAGATCCTTGGGTTCAATCCTCCGCATTTCCATAAGCCAGAGCTGAGTGGTGCTCTGATTTAAAGAAAAAAATAAATAAAATAAAAAATAACAACCACAACAACTGCCTTCCTGCCTTGGAGCGTAAAGCCATGGGAGCACACAGTGCTGATTTCCTTCCTCCAATTCCTCTCTTGATAAAGCTGAGCAGATCACCAGGGTGAGCAGCAAGCCCATTCCACTCTTGGCATACTCACTGAAAACTATGCCAGGAAAACTGTGGTCCACATACACCAGCACCAAACAGAATCTGGAGAACCACATAGCTGGTGTCAAGTGAAGGCACTCTATCTGCTTACATCCTACAATACTATCCAGTCATGCCACCCCATCCCTCTGCTCTACATCACCTAGGAAGGTCTCCCCATAATACAAAGAATAACAGGAATCAGGGGTGCATCCTATAAGACTTAGGAATACATGGTCACATGATGCCGTCCCTGGCAGATAAGGGCCAGCCCCCCCCCCCCCCCCCACACACACACACCTCAACCTTACTGGGCTGTCTTTCTTGGCTCTAGGTTCAGCCCATGATGGCAGAGAATGGACAGTATGCTCCTGAGAGCCCTATCTAAGACCATCCCTACAACTGAGCAGCTTGGACCATGGTTGCTCTGGCCAGAGACAATGGAACAAAGCTCAGTCTGATGGGGGGTTGTCTTGTACACTGACAAGCGTCAATGTGAGGGCTGATCAGTTATAAAGATCAACAGAAGGAAAGTAGCAGTAAGGACCTACTGTGTGTGTGTGGGGGTAAGACAACATAATGGTTAGGCAACAGACTTTTTTTGTTATTTTTTTTTGCCTCCAGGCAGGGTTATCATTGGGGCTTGGTACCTACACTATGAATCCATTGCTCCTGAAGGCCATTTTTCCCATTTTGTTGCCCTTGTTGTTATTGTTATTACAGTTATAGTTGTTGTTAAAAATATTGTATTTATTTACTTTTAATGAAAAAAAGATACAGAGAGAAAGATGCAGAGCACTGCTCAGCTCTGGTTTATGGTGGTGAGGGGGATTGAACCTGGGAACCTAGAGCCTCAGGCATGAAAGTGTTCTGCATAACCATTATGCTATCTTCCCAGCCCTACTTTTTTTTCCCCTCTAGAAAGAGAGAAACAGAGAGGAGATGCCACTGCTCTACCCCTAGGTTCGAGCCCCTACTTCCCACCTGCAGGGGGAATGCTTCACAAGCAGTAAAGCAGGTCTATAGGTGTCTTTCTCCTTATCTATCTGGTCCTTCCCTCTCAATTTTTCTGTCTTGTCAAGTAAAATAGAAAGAAAAAGAAAAAAAAAAAAAAAGGAAAAAATGGCTGCCTGGATGCCAGGAATAGTGGATTTGTAGTGTTGGCACCAAGCCACAGTGATAACCCTAGTGGGGGGAAAAAAAGTGAAGTAGTCTAAATAAATATAATATTTAAAAGAGTCTGCCTCTTCATTATAGAAAATGAGAGGAAAACAACTGTAAACTAAAAAGTGCTCAGCGTCACAGCTCCTGACACAGCAAGCTGAGAGAAGTAGGCAGCTGGCAGGAGGATGAAGGACGTAAGGAGCCCAGATGGAGTCAAGCTCAGAGCAGGGCCCCCTCCTGCAGTTCTTCTCCAGGCTCTTCTGCTCTACCCCCTAGTGTCCAGACAGTCAGGGGCTGTGGAGAGAAGACAATGCTCCTTCGCAAGCAGAACTGTGTCTAGACTGGGAATGAAGCCACCAAAAAAAAAAAAAAAAAAAAAAAAAAGCAGAGCCATACTGTGGGCCTAGGGCTCCCTCCTCAGAGCCAAGTCAAGAAGGAAGGACCAGGTCCTGTTCAAGCCCTGGGCCCAAGGCACCTCTGGGCAAGGAGGCCTCCCAGCTGCTCCAAGGCCCCCAGGGGATGGGAACAGATTCTGGGTAACAGCCAAGAGGACGATCAAGAATGAAGAGCACAGCTTTCCAGAAAGTTCTCTACACAAGTCTAGCATCCGCAGTCACTGTGTCCTCCATCAGCCTTGACACCCAGACTGGGAGCAGTGAGCTGCACTTGGTCGCCAGCCTGCAGGGCCAGGGGAAAGGCAGTGAGTGAATGGGCAGGAAGGAGGCCAAGAGGCTAAAGGCAAGAATCAGACTGAGTTGTACACAGGCTGAAAGGGAACTCTCAGCCAAGTTTCCACAAAACAATCAGAGGAGGACTGGGGCCAGGCCAGGCTGCAAAAGCTCCCTTCCTGATCACTGAGGAGGGACTGACTGCAAGAGCCACCAGGGCCACGGATGGCTCACATTTCCCTGAGGACTCCAGGCAGGGGCATGAGCCATCACTCACCCATACAGCCTGCCCTCAGGTCACCCCAGTGCTTCCCCTCTCCTTTCCTCCCTTTCCCCCTCCTGTCCTCCCCTTCCCCTCCCATTCCCTTTCCTTTCTTCCTTCCTTTCCCTGCCAGGGTTGTCACTGGAGCTCAGTGCCTACCTATATGATAAAGCCATGCTCCTGGTAGCATTTCTTTGTTTGTTTGTTTCTCTCTCTCTCCTTTTCTTTTCTTTTAATTTTTATATGTATTTATTTATTTCCCTTTTATTGCCCTTTTTATTGTTGTCATAGTTATTGTTGCTGTTATTGATGTCGTCGTTGTTAGATAGGATAGAGAGAAATGGAGAGAGGAGGGGAAGACAGAGGGTGAGAGAAAGAAACCTGTAGACCTGTTTCACCCCCTATGAAGCGACTCCCCTGCAGGTGGGGAGCCAGGGGCTTGAACCAGGATCCTTAGCCAGTACTTGCGCTTCCTGCCATGTGCACTTAACCCACTTCACACCATGTGCACTTAACCCGCTGTACTACCACCTGACTCCCTCTCCTTTTCTTTTTAATTTGATAGGACAGAGAGAAATTGAGAGGAGAAAGGGAGACAGGAAAAGTGGAAGAGAGACACTTGCAGCTCTGTTCTACAGCTCATGAACCCCCCCCACAGATGGGGACTGGGGGCATGATTGAAAACTGAATCCTTACACATGATGACTTGTGCACCCAACTGATTGCACCACCACCCAGTCCCCTGAATCAATTTATCTCACCCCTGGTGCCCTTAACTATTTAGCCTTTCAGTCAGATCTATCAACTAGCTGCTCACTTCTTATCCCCTGAAGTTATCCATCTGGCCTCAAGCTTATTCCAGTCATGGCAAGTTATGTCTCTCTCTCCCTCTCTCTCTCTCTTAGATTTATCTACTCACTAATAAAAAAGAACCAGAACATCACTCTGGTATATGTGATCCCAGTGACTGAGCTAGGGGCCTCATCCCTGAGAGTTCTGTGCCTCCTCTCAGGCTGCTATTTATTCTCTTGATTTCCAGAAATCAACACACACACACACACACACACACACACACACACACACACACACACACAGAAGCAGGACGCGTGCTCCATTCCGGGAGGTGCGCCTCTGCCTGGGCGCAGACCCAGCCTGGGGCTGCTCTTGCTGGCTGCCCGGGCAGCCATCCAGAAAGCCAGCCTTCAAGAGGGGAGTGTAAGTGCCTGGGGCCAGTGAAGTCAGTCCACGGACAGCCTCCAGACTACAGCACAGAGGGCTCCCCCAGCACAAGCCTGCTGGTGGCCCCCTTTGTCGCCAGGCCCTGGCACATGCTCTGCTAACATGCGATGCTCCTCTCTGGCAGGGCTGGTGTCAGGCTGCCAGCCAAGTACCCCATAGCCTCTGATGGACTCCCAGGCCAGAGACAAAGAGGAGCAGCTTCCCCAGCTGAAGGGAGTCGGATTACAACCGGTTGTACCACTTTCCCCAGCCTGGACCCATTCCTGGTTCCCTCAGCAATGCCTCTGCCAGGTGCCCTTTCAGGTATCCTGCAAACATTCCCTCTAGGATGCCCTACTCCACCTCAGAGAGCCCACCCAGCTCCTGGGAATCCCAAAAGCCCTGGTCCACACTCTGGGAGCACATCTCCCCCCTTGTCCCGAGCTCCCATGCCTACTTGCTGCATGTGCAGGTGGTGGAACTGGTCTGCAATGCACTGAAGCTTGCGAGCGATCTGCACTTCTACTCGCTGCTGCCACTGCCCTTCACGGCGCTGCTCTGCAAAGGGAGAGCCTGCAGGGAAGCTGTTGGGGAGCGGCAGCCGGTAGCCTGCATTGCCTGCAAAGACAGAGAAGTCAGTGAGTCTCGGCATTCTCCATGCCCCCTTGCCCCCACTGTCATTCCTGGCCTAGACTGCACGATTGGAAGGGAGCAGAGTTGAGTCCCAGGCCTCTCCCAGGTCAAAGATGGAAAGCTTGACTTGATCTTGGCTGAAAAGTAGGTGCTGGGGTGTTGCCGGGAGTATATGAAGTGGTGAGAGCACTACACTAGCAAGTGTGAGGTACTGAGTTTAATCCCTAGCATTGAGTGTGCCCTCTCTCATTAATAAATATTTATTTTATTTTTATTTGTTTTTACAAAAGCAGTGGCTGGTTTTTCCCATTTCTGTTGATCAATGGGGCCATGGCAAACATGATCTGTGTGGATCAACCTGGCAAGCCCTTTCCTTACTGAGCAGGCTGTGCTTGACTACAGTTCATTCTGCCTGTTGAAGCAAGCAGAAGCTTTTCTCTGGAAAGGCACTGAAACCACCAAGCTGCACCACTGTGCTCAGGGCAGAAAGGGACAACAAAGGAGAAAACCAAAAAGCATCTTCATTTCTTTGTGTAGCAGAGGATGGCTGGTCCTGGGTCCTGAAGCTCTGAACAACGGCACAAACACTCAGCCTAGAGGACATCTCTAACCCATACAAGAGCCCCATTCATCCAAGAGCTGCCCATTGGAGAGCCACACATGCAAGGTGGCCATAAGTGATGCTGTTGCCTGTTCCCAGGTACTCTCTGCCCCCAGCCTAATCATCCCAGACTCCCACCAGTACTACCCACGGGTTGCTCCCCTCTGTCTGCTCCAGTCAGCCACCGAGTCACTTCCCACAGTTAAAAGAAACCAAACTTGCAACCCAAGAGGTATTGCAGTAGATAAGGCATTAGACTTTCAAGCATAGGGCCCTGAGTTTGCTCCTGGGCATCTTATGTATCAGAGAGATGCTCTATTTCATCCCTTCTCTCCCTCACTTTAAAAAAATTTTTATATTTATTTATTTTTCCCTTTTGTTGCCCTTGTTTTTTTCTTTTTTTTTATTGTTGTTGTAGTTATTAGTGTTATTGATGTTGTCATCGTTAGGACAGAGAGAAATGGAGAGAGGAGGGTAAGACAGAGAGGGGGAGAGAAAGACAGACACCTGCAGACCTGTTTCACCGCCTATGAAGTGACTCCCTGCAGGTGGGGAGTTGGGGGCTTGAACCAGGATCCTTATGCAGGTCCTTGCGCTTTGCACCACATGCACTTAACCCACTATGCTACCACCTGACTCCCTCTCCCTCACTTTCATAAATAAGTCTTAAAAAACAAAACAAATCAAAACATCTGACTCAGTGTCTGATCTTACCCTTTCACCAGAGGAAGGAATTATGCTCATAAGACAAACCATTCAAACGCATTCATGAAGGGGGACCTGCCAGACTCAGCCTTGCAAACAACCCCTTGGCTGACACTGACCTTTTTTCCAGTTCCTCTTCTGAGAATAGAAAAAAAAAGTCCCAAATGACAACAGGGGGCTACCTCCTACCCTTGGGAACCTCCCCTCCCAGCAGAAGCTGGGTTATTCCCTTTTATGTCAGCAGCAAGTCACAAATTCCCCCACAAACTCCAAGGCCAAGAGGTTAACTTCCAGAAGACGTTTCACTACCAGGACACAGGACACAGGGCACAGGATAATGAAGTCTGGGCCTAGGGACCTTCTCTCCAGTGCTTGATGACACCAAGTGCCCATGCATTATCCCCCCCAAGGATAAAGGAATGATGTCTGGGCAATGTAGTCCCCTAGGGGCCCAGCAGAGCAGGTGAGGCTGGACAGCAGCACGGAGCAGGCTGAGCAAGTGCAGTGGTGCCCTTCTGTTCAGTTTGGGAGGACCGTCCTCTTTTTATACCCACCCATTATGGGAGATATCTCAAGGCTAAGAGCACCCACCGTAGAAGAGTCGCTGGGGTTCCTCTGTCACCCCACAGGGTAGCATGACACCCTGGCTTGGGGAGGCTGGGCTGAGGGTCTGGGTGGCCTTGTCCTCCTGGCTGGCAGGTCGAAGCCCAGGGCCGCAGCAGTGCGTGAGTGGGAAGAGCTGCAGCCGGCTGAGGGAGCAGTCCATCGGGCTCTGGGCGAACAGGTCAGAGGAGAGCAAGCTCCCTGGTGTGGTCCCTGGCTCCCCATCCTCAGGCTGGAACACGTCATCCTCTAGCTCATCCACACACTGGGGGAGCTCCATGTCCCCTGTCAGGAAGTAATGACAACACCTATGCCAAACTTAGATAGATAACCTCCATTTGCCCCAACCCCACACTCCTGCCCTGCTTCCCCTTCTTATCTGGGGGACTCAGGCCAGGTACTAATGAGAACAGATTGCAAGGGTGACATGACACCACCAAAATGACACAAGTATGGACTGCCTCACTGTGCAGGGACTCTCCAGTCCTCATTCATTCCTGGGTCCATCTGAGTTTCCTGGTCAATATCTCAATTTCAACTATGAACAACAGCAGGAGTGGGATCACCTGGCAGGGGCATGCCCAGCCAACAAGACACATAAACACAGTCTCTCTCTCTCAATCTCTTTTTCTCTCTCTCATACACACACTCATGCACACAAACAAACATATACTCTCTCCTTCACTGTCAGGAGGAATCACCACTAAGCTCCCCTCTTGGTCTGAGCTGAGCTCCAGGCTCAGCAGCAAAAACAAAAGGCAGCAGGGAAGCTGGGGCCAGGTTCCCTCCAAACCTGCTAAGCCCCTCCTCACTACCCATCTACTCAGGTCTCCACCCCCTGCTTGCTCAACACAACAAACAGGCTGGGAGATGTGGTAAGAGCAGTCGAGACAGAGAGGAGAGGGAGAGAGAGAGGATAAAAGAGAAAAGTCCAAGTTAGTCATTGCAGCCGCCCTCTGAGCAGTGTAGAGCTGCCTGCCCAATGAAGATTGGGGGAAAATGGGGCCAGCTTCCAGCCAAGGGGCCAGCCTGCCCCAAGTCTACTTATGGGTCCCCAGGATTTCAGATCTGTCCTTTCAGCCTACATATGCAGGACCTGAGCTCTGCACAACCTGCCCAGGGAGAAGGAAGTGAAATTCAGCCCTCTGTGACCTTACTCACTGTCTTTGAGATTCAGGCTGCTGGTGGGAGCCATTTGGTAAGAGAGAAGTTCCTCTCGCTCCACCTGACGGCTCCGGAGTCTGAACTTGGAGGAACCTAGTATCTGAGCACTCAGTGCAGTCCCCTACACAGGCAGGCATGCAAGCACGTAAGCACTCAAGCGCACACATACACACACACTCCTAGGGGGTTCTGGGACAGCCTCAAAACAGTAACCACTTGCATGGCTATGACAATGTCACTTCACTGCACTGCAGGATTCAAGTAGAGAGCCCCTGGGGAATTCTTTCTCCCAGTCCCTACTCTTTGAAGAATTAGCCAAAGGCATTTTTGGAAGGTGAGGTTGGGGTGGGGAGGGAATGGTGTTAGGGAAATGCCTTTAAGGCATCTCTGTTACACTCAGAAGGCCTGGCTTTCCCAAATGCGAGCTCTAAGATGCTTGTTTCAGCCCACTCTCTAGCCCGTGCAGTCTTGCAGCCTAATCTCAGCTGACTTCCCTGGGGAGTGAAAGGAACTGGCTGGGACAGCAAAACAGGTGCATGGTGTCCCAAAGTGGGGGTGCAGCTCATCAGCACCAGGAGACAAATTGCCCCGCTGAGAGGACCAAGCCCCATCCCCAACCGCCCAGCAGTGGCTCCTTCCTTCACCCCCACTGCCTGCAAGCTGGCAGTCCCACTACAAGAAGGGTCCCCCAAAGTCACTCAGAAGCAGAAGCTATTGTCTTACTTTTGCTTTGAAGTCTGTCACCTCCCCTCCCCCTCTCAGCAGCCCCAAAGTTCAACCCTTGCTCTACTGGGTAATGGGGGAGGTGCAGCCACAGGGGTGGGGGTGGGGTGGACAAGTCCTGGGGACCCTCTCATCCCGAAGAACTTCGGGTGCTCTTCAGCAGGGAAAACGGCTGGAGAAGTGCAGGCAGATCAAGTGTGAGCTGAGATCCAGAGAAGAGACCCCTTCCCTCCTCCCCCGCTTCCCCCGATTTAAGAGATGATGTCCCCAATTTGGGGGGGGGGGACAGCAAGTTCTGAGCGCTGCTAGGCTTATTTTCCCCAGCTAGGAGAGCAGAGCCCGCTGGATTCCCCCCCCCCAACTCCTGGGGGGCTCATCAGGATGCTGAATTTAGGCTCCTCCCCCAGAAGGGGCTGACACCTGCGGACGCATTCACACCCTCGCCCGCGCAGACCTGGGTGAGGCCAGGAGGGAGTCTCGGCCTCCGCGTCCGGGCGCCAGGGCTCCGCGCGGGGGTCCAGAGTGCCGCGCTCAGTGGGCTGGCGCCCAGCTCCGCCGGACCGCAGGGGACAGCCCAGCTGGGAAGGAAGAGAGCCTTCAATCTCCGCGGGGAGAGAAGCGCACCCCGATCTTGCTGCCGCACCCCCGGGTCAGACTCAGACGTGCACCACAGGCGCCTTGCCCCTCTGAACCCGACCGACCGGGGCTCCAGTGCCTCCACCCCGGACGGCACCCATAGAGAGCCACCTAGACAGGGGTGCTGCTGCCCCCCTCGCGCCCTGTTTTCGAGATTCCCCCAATGCCCTCGCCCTGCGGGCCCCCGCTACCCCAGAAGGCGCGTCCCTTGCCCGGCCCGCCACCCGCGGGCGCTCACCAGCAGTGGGACCTGAGCGCAGCGCCGCCCGCGCGGTATTGTTTCCAAAATACACCCGCCGGGGCATCCTGCAAACAGCTGACGAGGCCCCGCCCCTCGCGTCACGCCAAGCTGCCAATGGGGGCCAACCCGGGGTTGGGCCGCTTCCAGGGATGGTCACCAATGTGCTAGCTTTCCCCGGGAGGCGCGGCCAGGGGCCGAGCGCAATTCCAACCCCGTCCAGAAACGCAGTGGGATGCGCGGGGGGCGTTCCCAAAGTAGGTTAGGGAAGCCCGAAGTCCTCTCCCTTAGAAACGACAGGGGGCGCCCGAGTAACTTCCCCCTTTTCTTTCTCTGGAGTAGCCAACAGCGCCTTCAGAAAGGAGAGGAGCATCCTGGGCGCGTGGGAAGAAAACTGAGGAACTTTAGAGCACCTGTCTCTGATGCTGTGATTAAGTGATGACATCCAAGATGCCCAAACGTCGTCTCTCCTCCCACACACCTCCTCCTCTTCCTCCCCGTGCCTCTCATCCTCCTCTTTTTTATATGAAGATATAGATGACCTTATTTTATTATTTATTGACTGGTTACTTTTTTAAATCAAAGCACTGCTCAGCTCTGGCTTATGTTAGGTGAATAAAATCTGGGACCTCAGAACCTCAGGCACAGAAGTCCCCTGTCCTCCACTGCCTCCTCCAATATTTATTTAACTATTAATATGAGAGAGAAAATTAAAACATCACTTTGGCACATGCTATGCCAGGAATTGAACTCAGGACTTCATGCTGTTTAAGACCCACCTCTCGGGCTCCATATCCTCTTCTTGACCAGACCTGGAGACTCTCAGAATAAACATCTGCTTCAGTGCTGCCAGATATAAAGGTTGTGCACATTGACAGCATCCTGTGTCACCACCCAGAGGTGGTGACATCCGCAGAGCATCGCATCCTGCAGATGGCAAATTCTCAGAAAGTGGATTCATAGGCACTTGTTGGGTACCTCATAAACAATTAAAGACATTTATTGAGGGGTCAGGTGGTGGTGCACCTAGTAAAGCTCACATATTATTATGCACAAGGACCCTGGTTCAAGCCCCAAAACCCCCACCTGCAGGGGAAAAGCTTCATGAATAGTGAAATAGTACCACAAAACAAAGGAAGGAAGGGAGGAAGGAAGGAAAAAAAAAATACAGGTATCTCTCTCTACCTCCCCCTTTCTATTGGTATCTTCTAATTCTGCTTTTAAAAACCCCTTCTGTTTCATTTGGTTTAAATCCCCCCTGCTTAACACTGCATTCTATTTACATAACCACTGTATTCTATTTATATAACCACTGTATTCTATTTACATAAATCACTTTTACATTTACATAAAGCACCACCTTCCCTCCAGGGCATTGGTGGTTTAGTGGTAGAATTCTCACCTGCTCCACCCCCTCTCCTTGTCACACCCTGATCCTCTCCTTGTCACATCCTGATTTTCACCAGTCACTTTTCTCTCCACCCTCTCTGCGTCACATCCTGTTCACACCCTACTTGGGAAGTATATATAAAGACAACATTGTTCGTTTTAGTTAGTTGTTAGTTTAGTCTAGCTTGGTATAGATTGTGCTGCGTCCTGCATGAATAAAGAGATACTGCGTACAGCTCAACCATGAGTCCCTGGTCGTCTGTCTCCCGTCAATGAAGCTCAGCCCGACATATGGCGCCTGAACAGGGACTGAAATAAGCTCTGAAACATGGACTGGCATCAACGTGGGACCTAACCCACCCATCGCCCAGATAAGTAAACTTGGCTACCCATCCACCATGGGTTGCCTTTCTACTTATGAAGAGGTTTGCCAAAGCCTCTAATGTTTCATTATGAGACAGTTTCTCTGTCTCTGGAACATTTTACTCTGGGCCACACTTCGGTTCCCTGACCGGGAACTTTGGTTTCTTATGACCGGGATCATAGAGCTTGGGAGATGCACGGAGATTTCTCCTTGGACTTTCTGGATTCCCTCTCTCATATTTCCCGAGGAAAAGGACTACATTTTGCTCCAGGCCACAATTTGGTTCTTTATGACCGTGATCATAGACCTTGGGATATGCATGGGGATTTCCACTGGGACTTTCCAGACTTCTTCTTGCATGTTTCCCATGGAGAAGGACTACTCTAATTTGAGGAGCGTTCTCCAGTACCCTGGCAGTCCCCAAGAATGGAGACACGTGGTTAGTTCTACTCTCCTGATTGGATTCTATCTTCAATGGGAAGACACTTTTAAAAGTGGGTGCCTGAAACAATCCAGCAGGAACAGTCAGAAGCACCCTAAATGGAATTTCGAGGAGCTTTTTGGACTAGGACACCCTCCGGGGACTCTTGATGCTACATGGTGAGATCTGTTTCTGAATCTTTGTTTGACATTGACTTAAAAAAAAAATGCTGGACGCAGCCATGATTTCTAGAGACATCCAGAAACAATCCAAAAAATTGTTTTTTCCCTCCTTTGATTTCTCTTTTACGTCTTGACATGAATCTGAAACGTTTAATCCTGAAAACTGTATGAGTTATGGGTGGGGCAGATAGTGCAATGATTATGTTAATTATTCTCATGCCTAAGGCTTCTACTGTGGTTCTTCTGTTTACCTTTCCACATTTTATTGAGTTTAAACTGTTTAAACAACCTTAAAATCATACTAGAAAGGACTTCCAATTATAATGGAGTTATCAATTATAGTAAACTTCTAATCTGCTACAAGTTTTGTTTGACAAGTAAGTGAATTTCAGCTGTCAAGTCTTCACATGAAAAAGCATCTACTCAAATGAAAATTTCTGGAAATGCATTTGGACCCCTGTTCTCTGACATCGCCCACAAGATGGAATGACTACAACACACCCCCAGAAACCAATTATGTGACCTGAAGAAACAGATTCACAGACTCCAAAGATCACTCTCTACAGAAAAGCAGAATTCTGGTGGCCGACATTCCCCATCAAGACAGACATGCAGCGTTTCATCCCTTGGCATTTTCTTCCATGGCCATCTACTTTGGACTGACACTTCCATCAGACTTACTGGTACACGCTGCTGTGTTTCTCAAAGACTAACTTCAGCCAATTGCCTTGAGACTTTATAATCATGTACCCTTGCCTGCAGGCTCTGTCCCCAGAGTCAGAAAACTCCCCCTTCTTATTAGGTTACGCCCACAGAGGCATGAAGCGCCCCAAGAGGCAAGAGATGCCCACAGAGGCAGGAAACGCCCTTTGAGGCAAGAGATGCCCACAGAGACATGAAGCGTTCCCAGAGGCAAGAAATGCCCTTTCGCCTGCTAGGCCTTGCCCTTTGAGGCAAGAAACGTTCCCCTTGGCATCATACTGGTTATTGCTGCTCACCTATTTTGTTTTCCATGTCTTATGCCAGTTCTTTTGAAAATGCCTGTATGATATTGGTTTCTGTTCACCCCTACACTACTATTCCCCTGACAGAGATGAAGCCTTTTACAGACATTGTTATATATGGCCATAAAGTAAGAGAGAGATGTTGGGGAATTGTGAGGATGTGGTTGAGCTTGGAAGGGCTTGAGCTTGAGGGGTGTGTCAATCCTGATAGTCTCTCTCTTCACGGAGAGATTGAGCAAGGAGGGACAGTAGAACCCCAAAAAGGTGTGCCTCTTATCAGTCTCCCTGCCTCACAAAGTGCCCCGCAATTCCGATACTATGGCCATTAGTTAAAAAGAAAGGGGGAATTATTGGTATCTTCTAATTCTGCTTTTAAAAACCCCTTCTGTTTCATTTGGTTTAAATCCCCCCTGCTTAACACTGCATTCTATTTACATAACCACTGTATTCTATTTACATAAATCACTTTTACATTTACATAAAGCACCACCTTCCCTCCAGGGCATTGGTGGTTTAGTGGTGGAATTCTCACCTGCTCCACCCCCTCTCCTTGTCACACCCTGATCCTCTCCTTGTCACACCCTGATTTTCACCAGTCACTTTTCTCTCCACCCTCTCTGCGTCACATCCTGTTCACACCCTACTTGGGAAGTATATATAAAGACAACATTGTTCGTTTTAGTTAGTTGTTAGTTTAGTCTAGCTTGGTATAGATTGTGTTGCGTCCTGCATGAATAAAGAGATACTGCATACAGCTCAACCATGAGTCCCTGGTTGTCTGTCTCCCATCAGTGAAGCTCAGCCCGGCACCTTTCCTCTCAATTTCTCTCTCCAAAATAAATTTAAAATTTTTTGAAGGTGTTTTAAAAAGAATACTTATTGGGCACCTCAGTTGTGCCAGGGACAGGACTAGGTGTCCCAAACTTGGTGCCTGCCCTCAGTGGCTTTACTATCTGCTTGGAGAGCTAGACCTGAAAATTAGAGAGAGCAACACAACCCAGGATGTGTGGTATGGTGGCTAAAGCTCTGGACTTAAATAGTGCTAAGTTTGATCCCTGGCATTGCATGTGGTTTTCTCTCTGGTCTCTTTTCACTCACTCTACCTTTAATGAATGAATCTTCTATTTATAATAAGGGAAAGTGGGTGGGGGAGATAGCATAACAGTTATGCAAACAGGAGAGTCCGGCAGTAGCACAGTGGGTTAAGCACACATGGCGTGAAGTGTAAGGACTGGCAAGGATCCTGGTTCCAGCCCCAGGCTCCCCATCTGTAGGGGAGTCACTTCATAAGCGGTGAAGCAGGTCTGCAGGTGTTTATCTTTCTTTTTAAAATATTTATTTATTTATTCCCTTTTGTTGCCCTTGTTGGTTTTATTGTTGTAGTTATTGTTGTTGTTATTGATGATGTCGTTGTTGGATAGGACAGAGAGAAATGGAGAGAAGAGGGGAAGACAGAGAGGGGGAGAGAAACATAGACACCTGCAGACCTGCTTTACTGCCTGTGAAACGACTCCTACAGGTGGGGAGCTGGGGCTCGAACCGGGGTCCTTACGCTGGTCCTTGTGCTTTGCTCCACTTGCGCTTAACCACTGCACTACCACCCCACTCCCAGGTGTTTATCTTTCTCTCCCCCTCTCTGTCTTCTCCTCCTCTCTCCATTTCTCTCTGTCCTATCCAACAATGACGACAGCAATAATGACTGTAACTACAACAATAAAAAACAAGGACAACAAAAGGAAATAAATAAATAAATTAAATTAAAAATAAATAAATACAGTTATGCAAACAGATTCTCATGCCTGAGGCTCCCAGGTCCCAGGTTCATTCTGCCATACCACCATTAGCCAAAGATAAACAGTACACTGGTAAATAAATAATAAAGTGTGTTACGTCTTATTTGGGAGTGATGAATGCAGGGAGATGCAGAAAAATTAAGAGCAGGGAACCAGGGAAAATTTCTAGGAGATGGATTTTGATAGATAGGAGATTTTTTAAAAAAAATTATTTATTAATGAGAGAGAAGGAGAACTAGAGCATCATCCAGTCACATGCAATGCCAGGAATTGAATTCAGGACTTCATGATTCAGAGTGCAACACCCTATCCACTAGTCCTATCCACTAGCCCCCTCCCCCTCAAGGTCACAAAGATGGGGACATTTTCTAGTAGAAAAAACTAGAGAAAACAGCCCAGCCTGGGGGTTAGCAGGTGGATCATCTGGTATACTAAGCATATGCATTATCATGCGTGAGGATCAGGTAGCCCTAGACTACCTCTTTCTGTTTCTCACCTGTCTACAGCAGGGATGGGAAAGCTTTTTTTTCTGCCAAGGACCACTTAGATATTTATAAGACTGCTCAAAAGGTCATGCAAAATTATCAACTTAAAAATTAGCACTGGGAGTCAAGTGGTAGTGCAGTGGTTAAGCGCACTTGGTGTAAAGGGCAAGGACCGGCATAAGGATCCCTGTTCGAGCCCCCGGCTCCCCACCTGCAGGGAAGTCGCTTCAGGTGTCTGTCTTTCTCTCCCCCTCTCTGTCTTTCCCTCCTCTCTCCATTTCTGTCTGTCCTAACCAACAACGATGACATCAATAACAACAATAATAACTATAACAAAACAACAAGGGGGCAACAAAAGGGAATAAATAAATAAATATATAAAAATAAAAAAGAAATGGTCAGCTGGCAGCTCAGTCCCATTAAGAGTTGACAAATGTCCAGAAAGAGGTATCAAAGCCAAGAAGAGGTAAGTAATTTTACTTGGAAGCTTAGCCAAAAAGAAGGGTCAGAGCTGGTCAGGGTGACCTTATACTCTTGTCATCTCCAGGTAGATAAGGACACCAAGGCCAACCTCTGTGCAGGGGACTAGGGAACCCTCTACTATAGGACTTTCATGACTTTATTTTTTCCCAGAGCACGGTTCAGCTCTGGCTTATGGTGGTGCAGGAGATTGAACTTGGAACTTTGGAGCCTCAGGCATGAGAGTCACTTTGCATGACTATTATGCTGTCTACCCCCACCCTCCATGGACTTCTTTATCCTCCCTCTTTTCATCCTTCTCACCGGGTTTTGTCTCAGGCTAACCAGTGAGGTTCCTGGGAATCAAGAGTGGAACTAGGAGCCAGGTGGTGATGCACCTGGTAGAGTGCACATATTAACACACATACAATGACCCAGGTTCAAACCCTCAGTTCCCACCTGCAGAGGGGAGCTTCACAAGCAGTAGATCAGTACTGCAGGTATCTCCCATCATAATCTTTCTTCCCCACTTCTCTCTCTGTCTCTCTCATCCTCTATCAACTAGCCCCTGGAATGGTGGAGTCATGCAAGGCACTAAGCCTCACCAATAATCCTGATGAAAAAAAAAGTGGATTAAGCGCACATGGCGCAAAGTGCAAGGACCAGCATAAGGATACTGGTTCCAACCCCGGCTCCCAACCTGCAAGGAGGTTGCTTCACAGTCGTGAAGCAGGTCAGTAAGTGTCTATCTTTCTCTCCCTCTCTCTGTCTTTCCCTCCTCTCTCAATTTCTCTTTGTCCTATCCAACAATGACAGCAATAACAACCACAACAATAGTAACAACAATAAACAACCAGGGCAACAAAAGGGAAAAAATGGCCTCCAGGAGCAGTGTATTCATAGTGCAGGCACCAAACCTCAGTGATAGCCCTGGAATTGGCAAAGCAGAGCAGAATCTGTCTTCTGGGATGAGGAGGGGACTTCTGTGGCTGCTGAGCTGCCTGGACCACAATAATTTTACCATCACAAGGTGATCTAGGGTCCATAGAGCAAGGTAGTTGGTTAAACAAGGATTTTCTCTAGGGACCATGAAGACACTATAAGCACCAAGGAAGATCTGTCACTCCTGAAACTGGCAAACTGACTGAATTGTGTTTGCAGGATCACACAAAACATTGAGGAGGGCTATAAAGTTTAGACATTTTTGGAAGGATTCTGTAGCCCCACAGAAGGGTAGAAGTCACCATTGTGAGTCCTTGGAGAGGGCACAGTAGATAAATCATCGATTGGACTCTCAAGCAGTAGGTTCCGAGTTTGATCCCTGGCATTAGATGTACTAGAATGATTCTCTGGTTCTCTGTCTCTTATAAATTAATACATAAATCTTTGTAAAAGTTATTAGAGGGAGATGTGGTTGGGATGCAGAGGGTGTCATCTTCTGGGGACTGGGCAGTTTGTCAGGTAGGGAAGTAGCATTCCTGCTAAGCCATCTCTCCCTTGTGAGCCCCCTCAGCCTGCTCCCTCAATGCTGAGGATGATGATTCTCCTCTTCCTCCTCCCAAGTCAGAGAGGCAGAGAGAGACAATGAAAGAGACACAGCATGGAAACTTCCTTCCATACAGTGGAGGCTAGACTTAAACCTGAGTCACACACATGGTAAGTAGTGCATTATCCAAGTGAGCTATTTCTCTGGCACTTTCTCACAGCTCCTGAAGGCCACAAGGTGTGGCCTCATGCATGTTCCAGCTCTAAGGTCAAGCAGCTGGAGAAACCAGAAAGCAGTGACAGGGACCTGGGGGTCTGGTGGTCAGAAGCCTCACTCCCCACCTCTCAACACTGACAAAGAAGACCCCTCTCTATGTTCCTTTCTCTCCACCCCTCACCCCCAGTACAGGGTAGACTCCAAGGTGATAGGGCCTGCTGCATTTCTCAAATGGGGAGTGAGTGGGTTGATGCCCCTGACTACAAGCTGCACCCTTGTGACAGATGAACCTTGCATTTCTTTTCTTGTTCTTTGTTTGCTACCAGGGTTTCTTTGCTCGGGTTTTATACCTGCACCCGCACCTGCACCTGCACCTGCATGGTTCTAATATTCCCAGATGACTCTTCACTTTCTTTCTTTCTTTCTTTCTTTCTTTCTTTCTTTCTTTCTTTCTTTCACCTTTTCATTTTCACATCGAGAGACTCAGAGAAGGAGAAACACCACAGTACTGCTCCACCACTCATGAAACTTCCCCTTTGCATGGTGCTCCCATGTGGTGGCAGGAAACTCAAATCCAGGTCTTGATGCATGAGAATTTGTGCACTCTGCTGGGTGAGCCATCTTTCAGTCCTGAACCCTAGACTTTCAACTAAGTTCAGAATAATTGTACACTGCAGCCACAGCCTTCCTTTGGGGGCCTTTCCTTTCTCTCTGTTTCTTCCCCACCCTTTTCCCTGATTTGTCTCCTCCTCTACTGACTGGTGGTGACCCTAGAAATAAGGTCATGGAGCTGGGTGGTGGCACATCTGGTTAGCGCACATGTTACACTGTGCAAGGACCAGGTTTGAGGCCCCAGTCCCCACCTGCAGGGGGAATCTTTGCAAGTGGTGAAGCAGGTCTGCAGGTGTCTCTCTGTCTCTCCCTCCCCTCTTGATTTCTAGCTGCCTCTATCCAATAAAGATAATAGAAAATAAATAAATAAAATTAAAAAAAAGAAATAAGGTCATCAGAAAAAGGCACCAGCATGGAAGCCCAAGAGGGAGGAAGACCACCCCCCAGCTCTCCAGCCATCTGGAAGGAATGCAAAGAGTTAAGGGGAGCCCACTTTCAGTAGAAAGAGGACAGGTTTCTCCATTGTTTCACCTGGCTATAGGATTTCTTTCCAGACAAGGATGGGGCTCGAAAACTCCAGTAACTGGATCACTAGGAAGGGAGGTTTTCAAAAACCAGCTGACAGTTGAATAATAGGAATTGCCAGGCAGGCGGCCCCTGGGTTACTGAGGGTGGTAACTCAACCCCCAGGGGAGGGGGTGGATTGGAAACTGATTTATGGGGAAGGAGAGGATAAGGGTGGGGGAGTGCACAGTCCTTGACCCCCATCCCTCTTAATTCCTTCTGGGAGTGGGGGTGGGGCGGGGGGAGGGACGAGGGGGTGCTGTGAGTGATAACAACTAGGAATTCGAAGGACAAAGTGTCCTTTCCCTGGTAGACTCCCTCTGTGTTAACAGAGTGGATTTCTCTCTCCATGTATTACTCATAGTCTGCAATGAACAGTTCCTCTTTTGAGGTGTGTGTGTGTGTGTGTGTGTGTGTGTGTGTGTGTGTGTGTGTGTGTGTGTGTGTGTGTGTGTGATAAAGATAGAGACAGACAGAGAAAGCAGTACATATACCAGAACAGACAGCTTGGCTTCCACTAAGTGTGTAAGCTTTGGGGAAACCTGCTTTGGGGAGTCTTGATTTTCCCATCAGTTAGCTCATGACTTGTTCATCACTGGTTCAGTGGGATGCAAATAGAAATAGAAAGTGCAGATGCTAAAGAAGGAACATGAGATCATGCCTGAGGCTCCTCAATCATGCCTGAGGTCTCAACTGCAATCCTCAACACCATAAGCCAGAACTGAGTAGTGCTATAATGTTTCTTTGCTTCTTTCTCTCTGCACCCATTTCTCTCATTAAAATAAAATAAAATATTTAATGAAAGAGAGCAATTTTAAAAAGGGGGGGAGGAGAAAAAGAGCATGGGAACTCAGCAAAATCCAGAGATATGGAAAGGGAGAGGCTACCAGGTTAGAGCCCAGCAGCACTGTAGAGGAAAGGCAGATACAAGAGTCCATCATTGCACACCTACTAGGGATTTGTATTGAGTGACACAATAATACTTTCTGAGTGAGCAAATGTGTGCTTTCCACATGTAAAAAATATGAGTAGGCAGCCTAGAAGGTGGTGCAGTGGATAAAGCACTAGGCTCTCAGGCATGAAGTCTTGAGTTTGGTCCCTGCCAATCACTATGGCATTGCCATAGTGATTTTCTGGTTATCTATCTATCTCCCTCTCTCATTAATAATAAGTCCTAAAAAATAATACAGGGTATGTTTGGGAGTGATGGGATTCTCTATAAATGTCCTGTCTGCGTGGTGTTTGTCACTTGGTATAGTGGCCTCACCTGAGTTTCTGCTTCTAACAGATCCTCTTCTGGTGACAATTCCCCGCTACCCTCAGACCATCTTGGGCTGGGCACCTTCTAGAACCCACTAAGTCTGTAGAGACAAGTAGATGGAAAAAACATGGGCATGGCTCCCAGCCTGGTGTCTTCAACTCCCTTCCCTTCCCAGCCTAAGGCTCCACAGTTGGCTTGATTGGCCAACAAATGAAGACATGGAATCAGAACCTTCTTCTGTTCACTCTGCTCAGCCCAGGCTGCAGTGCCTCTCCAGAGCACAGGCCCTAGTGGGTCAGACCTTCCTTCTCTCAAGGATTGGCAAGGAAGCCTCAGACATTTCCTGCCAAAGCCAAGGAGAGATTGATTGTTGTCATGGAAACCTGCCATACAGTCCAGGAAGTGACACAGTGGATAGTATTGTACTCTCAAGAATGAGATCTAGTGGTCCAGGAGGTAAATAAAGTATTGGATTCTCAATCATGAGGTTCCCAAGCTCAATCCCTGGCAGTACATGTATCAGAGTAATACTTTGGTCCTCTTTCTCTCTCTCCTCCTACTTCTCTCATAAATTCATGCATAAATAAATAAAATAGTTTTTTAAAAAGAAAAGACTTGAGGGGGCTGGGTGGTAGCACACCTGGTTGAGCGCACACAAGGACCTGGGTTCAAGTCCCCAGTCCCCAACTGCAGGGGGAAAGTTTTTGAGTAGTAAAGCAGGGCTGCAGGTGTCTTTCTCTCTCTCCCCCTCTTTATCATCCCTTTCCCTCTTGATTTCTGGCTGTCTCTATTCAATAAATAAATAAAGAAAAGACTTATAGACTGTGAAAGATGTAGTGTAGAAGTCGTGCCATATATATATATGCATGCAAGGACACAAGTTCAAGTCCCCAGTCCCCACCTTCAGGGGGGAAGTTTCGTGAGTGGTGAAACAGCACTGAAAGTATCTCTATTTTCCTCTCCCTCCTTCTGTCTCAATTTTAAAAAAATATTTATTTATTTATTCCCTTTTTGTTGCCCTTGTTGTTTTATTGTTGTAGTTATTATTGTTGTCATTGTTGTTGGATAGGACAGAGAGAAATGGAGAGAGGAGGGGAAGACAGAAAGGGGGAGAGAAAGATAGACACCTGCAGATCTGCTTCACCACTTGTGAAGCGACTTCCCTGCAGGTGGGGAGCCTGGGGCTTGAACTGGGATCCTTACGCCGGTCCTTGAGCTTTAACCCACTGTGCTACTGCTCAACTCCCTCCCTCTCAATTTCTATCTCCTCCTTCCCTCTTAATTTCTCTGTTTCTATCCAAAATATATGTTTTTTAAATTAAAGAGAGAGACAATGTGTGCTCATGAGAATAGACCCATTAGGCCCAAGAAGAGAGAGAAAAAGTCTTTCCTCTGTGTCTTTGCTTCTCTTAAATCCTTGAACTTTCTCACACCTGGGACTAGCTTCCCATTGGTCCATTGAGATCACCAACCAGTCTTTCCTATTGAGTTTCAGTTTCCTAGAGGTGATTACCTTTATAAAACTCCTCCCACCATGTAAAGGTGCTTCTTTTGTGCTCTTCAAGAATTTATGATTTCCCAGTGCTACCTTTAAGTTCTTCCCCACTAGTAGGAGGGAATATGTGGTAACATAAAACAAAGTGGCCTGCTCAACAAATTGTTTGGCCTCATATGTTAACTCTCTTTTCAATCACCAGGTTCCAGATGCCACCTGGATGCTGGCTAGGCTTCCCTGGATTGAAGACCCCACCAATGTGTCCTGGAGCTCAGCTTCCCCAGAGATACACCTTACTAGGGAAAGAGAGAGGCAGACTGGGAGTATGGACCGACCAGTCAACGCCCATGTTCAGCGGGGAAGCAATTACAGAAGCCAGACCTTCTACCTTCTGCAACCCTCAACGACCCTGGGTCCATGCTCCCAGAGGGCTAGAGAATGGGAAAGCTACCATGGGAGGGGGGGGATTATGGGGATTGGGTGGTGGGAATTGTGTGGAGTTGTACCCCTTCTACCCTATGATTTTGTTCATTAATCCTTTCTTAAATAAAAAATTAAAAAAAAAAAAAAAAAACAAAGTGGCCACGTCCTGGCTACTGAAGTTCCAGACCTGTCTCTCAGAACTGACCCTAACAGAAAGAACTCAAGGTAGGCAGCCTGGGTGCAGTGGATAAATTAGTGAACTCTCGATCATGAGATCTGGAGTTTGATACCTGGCATTGCATGTGTCAGAGTGGTGCTCTGGTTTTTTTTTTTTTTTTTTCCTCTCTCTCCTGTATTACTGATAAATAAAGACATCTTTAAAGCAAATATCTAAACAAAGAAACAACGAAAACCCCTCCAGGTAGCTCTCCAATTCCAAGCCTTCCATCACCAAGTGACAGTCACACACTTGTCCTGTCCCTACAGATCCTGAGGTGGCATGCCACCAACAGGCTGGCTGACATGCCTGTGGTTGGGACTTTGGGGCAATAGCAGCCTTCAGAGCCAATTGTTCCCCAGACACCTTGAAGTCCTACCCACCCACCACTCACTCCCCAGACAGAATGTATGCCCCTTCCTCCCAGGGACAAAGTGTCTTTACCCTGTGACCCAGAACAGGAAAGCCAAGCTTCAGGCAGCCGAGGTGAACATCAGGCTTTCTCACTGGCAGACAACCCATCAGCACCACCACGACTGCCACCTGCAACCAGAGAGGCTACGTCACCAGCAGGAAGTAGCCTAGCAGCTCATTAGGAACTCAGGGTGTTTTCAGTTCCTGCTTCCAAGTTTGTTCACTTGCTCACAACCTGGGCTGACATGCACAACTGGGCAAGGACTGGTCTGTTACTTAGCCAGTATATGTATGGGACCATAACCCCACACACACATACCCTGCCACCCCCAATTTGAACATTTTGCCAACTGTTGGGGGTGGGTGGGCATGGATTAGGCTCAAAGGACTTTTGCACACAGAGCTCTTGTGGGATCAAAGAAAAACTCCTTTTGGAACAGGAGAGGAGTCTCAGGCCACCACCACAACATCAAGTCTGTTTTCAAGGATAAGTGTCCTCATATCCGGGTCATGCCCACAATTAAATGGGCCAGAGAGAGGGCTGAAGAACTTGCCCAGATAGCCAGGATGCATTTACCATGGAGTCATACTTACTTATTTATTTGCCTCCAGGGTTATCTCTGGGGTATGGTGCTTGCACTACAAATCCACCGCTCCTGAAGGCCATTTTTCCTATTTTGTTGCCCTTGTTATTGTTGTCATTGCTGTTGTTGTTGTTGTTGTTGGATAGGACAGAGAGTAATTGAGAGGGGAGAAGAAGACAGAGATGGGGAGGAAAGATAGACACTTGCAGACCTGCTTCACTACTTGTGAAGCAACACCTCTGCAGGTGGGGAGCCGGGGGCTCGAACCAAGATCCTTAGATCGGTCCTTGCACTCAGTGTCATGTATGCTTACCCCATTGCACTACTGCCCAGCCCCATTCATTTTTATTTATTTATTTATGTTAAATTTTATTTATTTAGTTTTTTAACCAGAGCACTGGTCAGCTCTGGTTTATGGTGGTGCGGGGAGGTTAAACCTGGGACTTCAGAGCGTTAGGCATGACAGTTTGTTTGCATAACTATTATGCTGTCTACTCCAGCCCTATTTTTATTTTTTAAAGAGACAGATATACAGAGAGTGAAAGAGACCACAGCACCAACCAAATATTCCTTCAGTGTAGTGCAGGGGCCAGGCTTGAACCTGGATCATGTACATGACAAAGCAGCAGCACATTATCCAAGTGAACTATTTCACTGGCCCTAGAGTGGATTATTGAGCCCACAGAGTGGTGGACACTGTAACAGAGCAAGAAGGAGTAAAAAAAAAAAAATCTTAGGCAGGTGGCTGGGAAAATAGTTCAACTTATAGAGCACTGGACCTGCCTCCCTGAGTCCTAATTTCATCTCCAGCACTGGTGCTTTGGTTTCTCTGTCTTTGTCTCCTGTGGAAACTTTTGTATGTATAGATAAAAGCAGCCTTTGGAAAAAATCTTGCTTTCTGACCCTGTCTCCTGAGTTCCACCTACACATGGAGTCAGACAGGGTCAGAAAGGGAGAAGATGGGGTAAAACTTGGACTAGGGGAGGTGTATTACACCAAAACATGAAGGTTGAAAGAGGGGAGCTTGGGGTACAGTTTTGGGATCCTATGTTGGGAGTGAGAGTATTTTGCAGACCACTGTCATGTGGAGCTAGGAAACTGTGCCCATGTGTAGAACTGTGCTGTAAACCCTTCAATAAGATGAAAAAAATTTTTTTTCTTAAGGAGAAATTGGAAATACCTGTTTATGACTTGGACTGCCTACATTTTCCCAATCTCAGCCCTTCTTACAATGAAGATATAACATTATACACAAAACAGTAGCCCAGGAGCTGGTACAGTGGATAAGTCTTTGGATTCTCAAGCATGAGGTACTGAGCTCAGTCCCTGACATCACATGTGCCAGGGTGATACTCTGCTTTGGTTCTGTCTCTTCCAACTGTTTTTTTTTTCTGTCTCATCAATAAATAAGTAAATAAATAAATCTTTTAAACATACATAAAATAGGCCTATGTGTAAATCTAACATAACCATGTATTCTATTTACATAACCACTGCATGGCATTGGTTTAATCCCCACTGATTCATGATGTGTTTTTGCTCCGCCCCTCTCCTTGTCACACCCTGATTTTCACCAGTCACTTTTCTCTCCACCCTCTCTACATCACATCCTGTTTACACCCTATTTGGCAAGTATATTAGTTTAGTTTTAGTTTAGCTCAGCTTGGCTTAGATTGTGCTGTGTCCTGCATGAATAAAGAGATACTGCATACAGCTCAGCCATGAGTCCCGGGTCGTCTGTCTCTGCTCGTGAAGCTAGTCCGACCCTAGGCCAATCCAGGCAATCAGTTACTGATACTTCAAATTGTGATCTTACTGTTGACTGTTTATGTACTGGAAGGCAGCCTGGCTACACCTAGAGGTTGACTCCACACAGCTGAGCTGAGGGCCCAGGGCAGGTTATGGTCCAAGGAATCATGGGCCTGGCTGGCCTTCCCCAGGGGGCCTTTGCCTCTGTTGGAGCTATGTGTTCTTAAATAACTGTAAACTAGAGCTCCAGCCCAATTCTCAACTGTTCTCCACTGTTCTGTGCTGCTCCCCAAGGCAGGGGGCAAACTATTCAAACCTGAGGTGCTATGGACCTCAGGCTGGGTTCTCACTGTAGCAGGTATGAAGGAGCAGGGGTTTAGGGGTAATGCCAGGAGTTGGTGCCTCTGCTCCACTAAAGGATACTTGACTTATCTCCTGACAGATAAAGAATACACATAAGGGAAGGGGTAGACAGCATAATGGTTAAAGAGATTCTCATCCCTGAGGCTCCAAAATCCCAGGTTCAACCCCCTACTTCACCATAAGCTGATAAATGCTGTGGTAAAAAAAGAATACATGTAATATGTATAATACAATATATATATCATACTATATTATACATAGTATATTACATATAATAGGAATATATATATATCTTATTTATTTATATTTATCACCAGGGTTATCATTGGGGTTTCATGCCTGTATGACTCTACTGCTGCTGATAACCATTTTGTTTTTTTTGCCTCCAGGGTTATTGCTGGGGCTCTGTGCCTACACCACAAATCCACTGCTCCTGGAATCTATTTTTTCCCCTTCTGTTGCCCTGGTTGTTTTATCGTTGTTGTGGTTATTATTGTTATTGTTATTGATGTCATTGTTGTTGGATAGGACAGAGAGAAATGGAGAAAGGAGGGGAAGACAGAGAGGGGGAGAGAAAGATAGACACCTGTAGACCTGCTTCACCAATTATGAAGCGACCCCCACCCCCACCCTGCTGCAGGTGGGCAGCCGGGGACTTGAACAGGGATCCTTACGCTGGTCCTTGGACTTTGTGCTATGTGCGCTTAACCTGCTGTGTTACCAGCCCTGGTAACCTTTTTTTTTTAAGAGGACGAGAGACAGAGATAGAAATAGAGAGAGAGAGAGAGAGAGAGAGAGAGATTGAGGCAGAGAGAAGGATATATACCTACAGCACTGTTGCACTGCTTGTGAAAGTTTCCCAACTATAGGTTGGGGCTAGGGGCTTGAACCCAGGTCCTCTCACATGGTAATGTATATGATATACAACAACAATAACAACAACAACAACACACACACACACACACTTTTGAGATTTTTTTTAATTTCATAAGTGATAGGTAGATTATGAGAGGGAGAAAAAGAGAGGACCACATTACTCTGGTACATGAGAGACTGGGGTTCAAACTCAGGTCCTCATCCCTATGAGTCCAGCACTCTAGCTACTGAATCATCTCCTGGGTTACCCTTGGCAGATAATTCATGAGAGGGCCAAATTGTAGTTCAGAGGTGGGGAATCTTTTTCTCTGCTAAGGGTCACTTGAAATTTTATAACATAATTTGCAGAAATTTTATAACATAATTTGCAGAACCTTACCAATGAGCACTTGATGTTGCTATGAAAAATAAGCTCCCAGACTTGTTGAATTTTGAGCCCTGCCTATGGTTGACTTGGCAGGGCCAGGCCAAATGATTTCAAGGGTCTACCCATAGAGCTGCAAGCTGGCCACCACATGTGACCTGTCTGTCCCTAGTCACCCCTGAGAGAACCAGTCTCTGTTGTGTTAAAGTTGCTGTTACTTTGAGACTCTTTTCCACAACCAAACTGGTCACTGAAACAGAGGAGGCTATGAGGACATTGGTGAATTTTTGGAACTTAGAAAATTTCCAAGTACCTCCAGGTCAGCAAGATAGTTCCACTAGATGGTACACCTGTTTTGGCACACACAAAACACAGGTTTGAGCCTGGTATCCATCTCTCTGGAAAAGCTTCAGTGTGGCACCTTTTTCTCTCTCCCTTTGTCTCTACCTGAAAAAGCATCAGCCCAGAGTATAAAGCCCTAAGGTAACAGAAAAGAGAAGAGAAGAAAAAAGAAAGGAAAAGGAAATGCTACTGGTTGCCCATGCTTGTCACAGTAGCTGAGCCCACTGAGTGGGCTTGTGGAGCATGAAATGACAGTCTTCGGGGTGTCTGCGAGGCTGACCCTGAGCACTAGACTTCAAGTGGCCTGTGCCTTTCAGTTGCCCTCTATTCAGGATGTGGGATGAGTCAGGAGGTGACGGCTGTGCCACCCAGAGTGCCTACCTTTGTCTTCCTGTGGAAACTGTCACTTTCTCTCCCCCTCACAGATATTTTTGTCCTGGGTATAATGCTATTGTTTTATTATTAGTCACTCACCCCAGGTCATTCATTTTTGAAAAGAAGAGAAAAAATAAAAGTACAGCAAATTAGTCACAAGCCTTAGGCTATAGCCCTCTCTCTTCACTGATCCAAAGATGGGCCACCTTTATGCTAATTTTAATTTAATTATGGATTTCCAAATATCAGATGATGGATCATAGGATTTACATGCCTGAAGCTACCAGCTTGATCCTGGGCACCTCCTGTATTAGAATGATGCTCTAGCTTCTTTCTTTCTCTTTCTCCACACCTTGTATTTCATATGAAATAAATAAAGTAAATATATTTTAAAAATATATACATATATATTTACCTGAACTTATGGTGATGCTGGGGATTGAACCTGGGACCACTGAAGCCTTAGTTCTATACTATCTCTCTGTCCTTTAAAGAACACTTATATATATTGGAATAGGAAACATCTGTGAACACCCAGGACTAGAGCTAAAATATTACACCCATGTCACTCTGTCACCATTTTATCCTAGCCCTTTGCTCAACACCTCCATGTGTGTGTTTCTTTCCTTCTTAATTTTTTTTTCATTATCTTTATCTACTTACTGGATAGAGACAGTCAAAAATTGAGAAGGAGGGGCCGGGTAGTAGAGCAGTGGTGCAAAACACAAAGACTGGGCCTTAAGGATCATGGTTCGAGACCCCAGCTCCCCACTTGCAGGAGGGTTGCTTCATGGGCGGTAAAGTGGGCTTGCAGGTGTCTATCTCTCTCTCTCCCCCTCTCTGTCTTCCCTTCCTCTCTTGATTTCTCTCTGTCCTATCCAACAACAACAGCAGCAATAACAACAACAATAATAATAACAGCAACAAAAATGGGGAAAATGGCCTGCAGGAGCACTAGATTTGTAGTGCAGGCACTGAGCTCCAGAGATGATCTTGGAGACCAAAAAAAAAAAAAAAATTGAGAAGATAGGGGAGATAGAGAAGAAGAGAGACAGAGAGACACCTGTGACACTGCTTCACCACTTGCAAAGCTTTCCCCCTGCAGATAGGGACTGGGGGATTGAACCTAGGTCCTTGAGCACATGATCAGCCAGGTGTGCCACTGCACTGATCCTTCTCTTTCTTCTTCTTTTTAAAATTTATTTTACTTTTCAAAGTTAACCCAATTACCAAATAATGTGATGATAACAGTAACTATCGATTGTCTTTTTGAACCCTAAGACAGCAGGAACCTCACATCTCCACTATAGAGCCTCTACTTCCCCCAGTCCTGGAACCCTTGGATAGGGCCCACTTTCCCGTATGCCTCTCCCATTCCATATAAAATAATATTGCATCTGCCGATCACAACCTAATCAATGCAATGATGGCCACCTCAACATGCTTCACTTCAGACTGTGTCCAGAGACTTCACGTGTGGAATGACAACCCTTCAGCTTCATTACTTGGGTGAGACCTTTCCTTTCATAGTATACTCTAATTCCATCTCAGGTGGTTCACTTTCTAACAAAGTCCCAAAACCTAGATATACACCAGTTTCTGTGAGAGAGAGCATATGTTCACACGTATCCATAAACTACTGCAAAATATATACCTGAAAGCAGAAGTACACTAGAGTTTGCAGTGAGTATCCCCCTAACACTTCTTCTCCACTATTCCAAGCTTTGGGTCCATGATCGCTCAACAATTTGTTTGGATTTGTATGTTAACTCTCTTTTCAGTCACCAGGTTCCAGATGTCATCAGGATGCCGGCCAGGCTTCCCTGGACTGAAGACCCCACCAATGTGTCCTGGAGCTCTGCTTCCCCAGAGACCCACCCTACTAGGGAAAAAGAGAGGCAGAGTGGGAGTATGGACCGACCAGTCAACGCCCATGTTCAGCGGGGAAGCAATTACAGAAGCCAGACCTTCTACCTTCTGCAACCCTTAATGACCCTGGGTCCATGCTCCCAGAGGGAAAGAGAGTGGGAAAGCTATCAGGGGAGGGGGTGGGATATGGAGATTGGGTGGTGGGAATTGTGTGGAGTTTTACCCCTCCTACCCTATGGTTTTGTTAATTTATCCTTTCTTAAATAAATTAAAAAAATTATTTTACAAGAAAAAAAAATTGAGAGAGAGAGCCGAGCATCATTCTGGCATATGCATTGTGGGGACTAAATTCAGGCTTGCTAGTCCAGAATTCTACCAGTTTTACCTCTGGGACTATCAGTTCTAATTGGATAATGTGGCTTTGCTCAGAGGGACACAGCTTTAACTATGACATATGTTGGCAGCCTTAGGGCTGGAGTTGCCAACTTTCAGTGTAACCAGGTTGTCCACAGATTATATTTCACACCATTAAAAAAATTCTTAAAGACTTAGTTATTAAGGTAGGGTGGTGGGCAAACCAGAGCATCACATTGGAACATGCAATGTCAAGGACTGAACTCTAGACCACATGCTTCAGTGGCTCAGTGAGTTTCTCAGCCTCTGGGTTGCTGACACTTGGAATTGGTTAATTATTTGCCATGGGGGACTGTCTTGCACTTTGTAGTGTGTTCAGCATCGTTCCTGGCCTGGTGGCATTAGATGCAGATAACACATGCCACCACCACCCCCCTCTATCCTTGCCCCCCAGGTGGAGACAATCAGAAAAGTCTAATAGGGGAGCCAAAGACACTCCTGGTGGGAAATCACATGGGTGGGGAGGGATATGGTGCCAGGTGTTCAGTCTGGATCAAGGAGGTGAGGCTCCTAGCCTGGCATATCCCAGCCAGCGGGGGTAGGGAGGAATGAGAACATTCAGTCCAACTGGTCAGACCAGTTGGATTAGTCCCCCTGGTCCTGGCAGCACCAATGGACAAATCATGAAGAAGCAAAGAAAGGGAAATACCTTGCTGTCTTAGGGCTGTGTGTGAGGTGAGGAAGAGAATGCATCAGGTGGGTCAGCTGGATGCCTTTTCCCCTTCTCACCTGGAGTGAGCAATAGTTTTTTCAGGTCCTTTCTAGGTAGAGCTCATGTTTTACCAAGCACAAGGACTCAGGACCCTGGCACTGTTACTGTTAGGAGTGGCCCATAGAGTTGTTCCTTGGCCTCTTGTTGGGTCACAGACTCTCTTTGTGGTTGCAAAATAGATATTTTGTGCACAAATTCCAGAGGCATTGGTAAAAAAGATTTATTCATAAAACAGAAGGTGAAAGTTAGAGAGAAAGAGGAGAAAGTGAAGTAGGTAGTATGCTCTATGTGGAGCAGTAGTCCTGCAGAAGATAGGGTGCTGGACTCTGAAGTATGAGGTCACAGGTCTGATCCCCAACATTGCATGTACCAGAGAGACACTCTATCACCTATCATCTATCTATCTATCTATCTATCTATCTATCTACCTACCTATCTATCATCTATATTTCTACTATCAATAAATAAAAAAGAAGAAAATGAAAAATAAGGAAACTCCCAGGTTATTTGAAAATATAGTCTGATTTTGGTTCTACTGTCTGAACCCTCCTCGCACTGTTTGTAATTGGCCAGGCGGTATTCATGTCATTGATTGTTCTATTTAATGAGTCTGGCTGGTACAAATGAAGGATCAGTGGCTGATATCTGGCTACATGTAGAACCTTGTGATGTTTTTCTCAAATGACAGCCCAGTTTCTGGGTGGTCTTAGCTGCAAGTGCAAGGCAAGCTACATCTTTCCAGTATAAATTAAAGCAATTCCCTACATTATGTCGGCTTCTTTCTAGCATTTTGTTGTTGTTGTTGTTAAAAATCTACTTTATCGAAGAAACAGAAGGATTTGACTTCCGGAGGCGGAGCTACGAGCAGCAGATCGCTTTCTCTCCTCTCCTCTCCTCTCCTCTCCTCTTTTCTCCCAGATCAACTAGGAATACCAAAGGAGACCACCCGGACCGAAACAAGACAGGACTAGAATGACCACAGGAACCCAGTAAATCACCCGTGAGTACAAACACGCGTGGCTGGTGACAGAGAGGAGAGAGGGGCCTAAGGAGAGATTAAGTGACTGCTATCAGTGGAGTTTATCAGTGGAGTTCAACAGTTTATCAGTGGAGACACCACCTCCAGTCTGCTCCACAACAAGGGGACAGCTGAAGGGAGGAAAGGACTCCCCATAGACTCACCAAGTGCAACTCTGAGTCTCCATTGCTACTACCCTCAGAATCTGGAGCAGCAACAGGGAGGGACACCAGGGGACAGAGATCTAACCAGGAAACTCAGGAGAAGACCTATACCTCGGTGGCATAGCTGAGGGAGGGGCTGTGAAAGTCTCTTTGCGTAACCACTGGATTATCTCTGCCACACCCTGCTTTATCTCTTGGTCAGGAGTCAGTGATTAAGCTAAGAAGCCTATTGATAGTTTAAAAGCCCTCAGGCTCCCATAGCCTACAGGGAAGAAAAAAAAAAAGAGGCTTTTACACCACTGAGCTCCAACTCAGGGATTGAAAAAACTGTTAACTTCCACCATGGTAAACCCTTTAATTAAATTACTGAGACACAAGTCAATCCAGGCAATAGTGATAAATAATTTGAAAGGTACTGATAAAGGGAACTCATAACATAATATATAAAATGGTTAAAACAACAAGAAAAAATATTGGAAACTCGAACCAGGACAAGAGTCCAGCTAAAAGTCCTCCAGAGGGTGAAGCACAAAACAATGAGTTCAACATCCAAACATTAGCTAAGGAAATAATAACAGGAGTGAGTAAAGAATTTGAAAAAATTGTAATCAGAAATGCAGGAACAACAAATGAGAATATGGAAGAAAATTCTAATTATCTCATGGTTATTAGAGAGCTGAAAGCTGAAATCGCTGAGCTAAGAAGGCAGCTAGCTGAACAAGTTAAAACAGTATCAGAGAAGGGCAACAAAATAGATGAACTCCAGAAAGCAGTAGAGGGCAGAGAGAATAGAATCTATGAGGCTGAAAACAGAATTAGCAAGATTGAGGATGAATTAGAGACAACTAAAAAAGAAGTAAGAGATCTCAAAAAGAGATTAAGAGATGCTGAAAACAACAACAGAGTCCTATGGGAATGACTTCAAAAGAAACAATATACGCATTATTGGCTTACCAGAGGAAGAAAGCATTCAACAGGGCATAATAGCTGAAAATTTCTCTAGTCTAGACAACACCAAAGACATAAAGATTCAAGAAGCCCAGAGGGTTCCAAACAGTATTAACCCAGACCTAAAGACACCAAGACATGTCATACTTAGAATGGAAAGGAATAAGGATAAAGAAAGGATCCTCAAGGCTGCAAGAGAAAAACAAAGAGTCACCTACAAAGGAAAACCCATAAGATTAGCAGCAGACTTCTCCATACAAACACTACAGGCCAGAAGAGAATGGCAAGATATCTATCGAGTGCTCAATGAGAAAGGCTTTCAGCCAAGAATACTATATCCTGCTAGATTGTCATTCAGACTAGATGGAAGCATCAAAACCTTCTCAGTCAAGCAACAGTTGAAGGAAGCAACCATCACCAAGCCTGCCCTGAAAGAAGTTCTGAAAGGTCTCCTATAAACAACCAGACCACCACAAATAGGACATATATCAAAACACTGTAAAACTCTACAAGAATGGCGTTAAAATATCTTCAATCTTTGAAATCAATAAATGTCAATGGCCTGAATTCACCTATTAAAAGACACAGAGTAGGAAGATGGATCAGAAAACACAACCCAACAATATGTTGTCTACAGGAAACTCACCTAACTCAACAAGACAAACACAGACTTAAAGTGAAAGGATGGAAAACTATCATACAAGCCAATGAACCACAAAAAAGGGCAGGAACAGCTATTCTCATATCTGACATGATAGACTTTAAAATAGATAAGATTAAAAAAGATAGGAATGGACACTACTTAATGCTCAGAGGATCAGTCAATCAAGAGGACTTAACAATTATTAATATCTATGCACCCAATGAGAAGCCATCTACATACATCAAACTTCTACTGAAAGAGCTACAGCAATATATTAACAGTAACACAATCATAGTAGGGGACTTCAACACCCCACTATCTCAACTTGACAGATCATCCAGGAAGAAAATCAGTAAAGACATAAGGGAGCTAAATGAAGAGATAGATAAACTAGAACTATTGGACATTTTCAGAGTCATTCATCCCAAGAAACTGGAATACACATTTTACTCAAATCCACATGGATCATTCTCAAGGATAGACCATATGTTAGGCCACAAAGACAGCATCAGCCAATTCAAGAGCACTGAAATCATCCCAAGCATCTTCTCAGACCACAGTGGAATGAAACTAACACTTAGCAATCAACAAAAGATTAGTAACAGTGCCAAAATGTGGAAGCTCAACAGTACACTTCTTAACAACTTCTGGGTCAAAGAGGAAATCAAGGAAGAAATCAAAATGTTTCGAGAGTTCAATGAAAATGAAGACACAAGCTATCAAAATATTTGGGACACAGCTAAAGCAGTCCTAAGAGGGAAGTTCATAGCTATACAAGCACACATTAGGAAACAAGAAAAGGCACAAATAAACAGCCTGATTGCACATCTTAAAGACCTAGAAGAAGAACAACAAAGGAATCCTAAAGCAACCAGAAGGACAGAAATTACTAAAGTTAGGGCAGAAATCAATAACATTGAGAATAGTAAAACCATACAAAAGATCAATGAAAGTAAATGTTGGTTCTTCGAAAGAGTAAACAAAATCGACAAGCCTTATCCAGACTCACAAAACAAAAAAGGGAGAAGACCCAAATAAATCGGATAGTAAATGAAAGAGGAGAAATCACAACAGACACTGCAGAAATTAAACATATCATGCGAGACTTCTATGAACAACTATATGCCACCAAGCTAGAGAACCTGGAAGAAATGAATGATTTCCTAGATACCTACCAACTTCCAAAACTAAGTAAAGAGGAAGTGGATAACATGAACAGGCCCATCACAGCTAATGAAATTGAAACAGTTATCAAAAATCTTCCCAAAAATAAAAGTCCTGGACCAGATGGTTTTACAAATGAATTCTACAAAACCTTCAAAGAAGAACTAATACCTCTACTTTTAAAAGTCTTCCAGAAGATTGAAGACACTGGAATACTCCCTGCAAGCTTCTATGAAGCCAACATCACCCTGATACCAAAAGCAGTCAGGGGCACAACCAAAAAAGAAAACTACAGACCAATATCTCTGATGAACATAGATGCGAAAATATTGAACAAAATTCTAGCCAACCGGATACAGCAGTATATCAAAAAGATTGTTCATCATGACCAAGTGGGGTTTATCCCAGACATGCAAGGTTGGTTTAATATATGTAAATCAATCAATGTGATCCACCACATCAACAAAAGCAAGACCAAAAACCACATGGTCATATCAATAGATGCAGAGAAAGCCTTTGACAAAATACAACATCCCTTTATGATCAAAACACTACAAAAAAAGGGAATAGATGGAAAATTCCTGAAGATAGTGGAGTCTATGTATAGCAAACCTACAGCCAACATCATACTCAATGGTGAAAAACTGGAAGCATTTCCCCTCAGATCAGGTACTAGACAGGGCTGCCCACTATCACCATTACTATTCAACATAGTGTTGGAAGTTCTTGCCATAGCAATCAGGCAGGAGCAAGGAATTAAAGGCATACAGATTGGAAGAGAAGAAGTCAAACTCTCCTTATTTGCAGATGACATGATAGTATACATGGAAAAACCTAAGGAATCCAGCAAGAAGCTTTTGAAAATCATCAGGCAATACAGTAAGGTGCCAGGCTATAAAATTAACATTCAAAAGTCAGTGGCATTCCTCTATGCAAACACTAAGTTAGAAGAAATCGAAATCCAGAAATCAGTTCCTTTTTCTATAGCAACAAAAACAATAAAATATCTAGGAGTAAACCTAACCAAAGAAGTGAAAGACTTGTATACTGAAAATTATGAGTCACTACTCAAAGAAATTGAAAAAGACACAAAGAAGTGGAAAGATATTCCATGTTCATGGGTTGGAAGAATTAACATCATCAAAATGAATATATTACCCAGAGCCATCTACAAATTTAATGCTATCCCTATCAAGATCTCAAGCACATTTTTTAGAACAGAAAAAAATGCTACAAATGTTTATCTGGAACCAGAAAAGACCTAGAATTGCCAAAACAATCTTGAGAAAAAAGAACAGAACCGGAGGCATCACACTGCCAGATCTCAAACTATATTATAGGGCCATTGTCATCAAAACTGCTTGGTACTGGAACATGAACAGACACACTGACCAGTGGAATAGATTTGAGAGCCCAGAAATGAGGCCCCATACCTATGGACATCTAATCTTTGACAAAGGGGCCCAGACTATTACATGGGGAAAGCAGAGTCTCTTCAACAAATGGTGTTGGAAACAATGGGTTGAAACATGCAGAAGAATGAAACTGAATCACTGTATTTCACCAAATACAAAAGTCAATTCCAAGTGGATCAAAGACTTGGATGTTAGACCACAAACTATCAGATACTTAGAGGAAAATATTGGCAGAACTTTTTTCCGCATAAATTTTAAAGACATTTTCAATGAAACGAATCCAATTACAAGGAAGACTAAGGCAATTATAAACCTATGGGACTACATCAAATTAAAAAGCTTCTTCACAGCAAAAGAAACCACTACCCAAACCAAGAGACCCCTCACAGAACGGGAAAAGATCTTTACATGCCATACATCAGATAAGAGTTTAATAACCAACATATATAAAGAGCTTGCCAGACTCAACAACAAGACAACAAATAACCCCATCAAAAAATGGGGGGAGGACTTGGACAGAATATTCACCACAGAAGAGATCCAAAAGGCCGAGAAACACATGAAAAAATGCTCCAAGTCTCTGATTGTCAGAGAAATGCAAATCAAGACCACAATGAGATATCACTTCAGTCCTGTGAGAATGTCATACATCAGAAAAGGTAACAGCAGCAAATGCTGGAAAGGGTGTGGGGTCAAAGGAACCCTCCTGCACTGCTGGTGGGAATGTCAATTGGTCCAACCTCTGTGGAGAACAGTCTGGAGAACTCTCAGAAGGCTAGAAATGGAACTACCCTATGACCCTGCAATTCCCCTCCTGGGGATATATCCTAAGGAACCCAACACATCCATCCAAAAAGATCTGTGTACACATATGTTCTTGGCAGCACAATTTGTAATAGCCAAAACCTGGAAGCAACCCAGGTGTCCAACAACAGATGAGTGGCTGAGCAAGTTGTGGTCTATATACACAATGGAATACTACTCAGCTGTAAAAAATGGTGACTTCACCGTTTTCAGCTGATCTTGGATGGACCTTGAAAAAATCATGTTGAGTGAAATAAGTCAGAAACAGAAAGATGAATACGGGATGATCTCACTCTCAGGCCGAAGTTGAAAAACAAGATTAGAAAAGAAAACACAAGTCGAACCTGAAATGGAATTGGAGTATTACACCAAAGTAAAAGACTCTGGGGTGGGTGGATGGGTGGGGAGAATACAGGTCCATGAAAGATGATGAATGACATAGTGGGGGTTGTATTGTTAAGTGGGAATCTGGGGAATGTTATGCATGTACAAACTATTGTATTTACTGTTGAATGTAAAATATTAATTCCCCAATAAAGAAATAAATTATTTAAAAAAAAATCTACTTTATCTGAGGCCTTATTCAGAGAGTCCTGAGATTCCCAAAAAGACATGATGGGCCTAGACCTCGAATAAATCCCTCTCTCCATTGTTACTGGTCATCTCTATCAGGAACGACAAAATAGACCACTTTGTAGGCCCCCATAAGATCTTTCCCTCAATGTGGATCAACAATGGTAATGTTCCATCCTCTGAAGGGAGGCTGGACAACATACTCTATGTTCCACCTGAGGAAGATGGGTCCTGAAACTGGAGCAGCTTGGAATGTTCCTACTTATGATCACAGAATGTGAGCTCAGATCGACAGGGATGCAGAGGTCACATAGGCTCCTAAGATGAATATGGGCTCCAGATCAGATAAAATCGATGGGGTTTACAGTCAACAATATTTATACACCTTTCCCATATTTGGGAGCTACTCTTTTCCCTGATCCAGCTTTCTAGCATTTTTCCAGCCATGACATCATCTCCCTGGACAATAACTTGGATCCACCTGCATATCACATTTCAGGTTCAGGGAAAAAAAAAAAAAAACTAGTATAGCCACAGACCCTTTGGTATATAACTAAAATATATACTAGTTATATAGTTATATACAGTATAACTAGCTATCTGTAAAACGGAGACCCCCCAACTCTTCATCTGCCCTACTCCAGCCTTTAGGTTCATGATTAGTCAACAACTTGTTTGGCTTTATATGTTAACTCTCTTTTCAGCCACCAGGTTTCAGATGCTAGCATGATGCCGACCAGACTTCCCTGGACAGACAACCCCACCAATGTGTCCTGGAGCTCCGCTTTCCCAGAGCCCCACACTACTAGGGAAAGAGAGTCTGGGAGTATGGATCAACCTGTCAACGCCCAGGTTTAGTGTTAAGCAATTACAGAAGCCAGACTTTCCATTTTCTGCATCCCACAATGACCTTGGGTCCATACTCCCAGAGGGTTGAAGAATAGGAAAGCTATCAGGGGAGGGGATGGGGTATGGAGTTCTGGTGGTGGGAATTGTGTGGAGTTGTACCCCTCTTATCCTATGGTTTTGTCAGTGTTTCCTTTTTATAAATTAAAAAAAATCTACTTTATGTAGAACCTGAACTGGAGTTGGTGTATTGCACATAAGTAAAAGATTCTGGGGTGGGTGGGTGGGGTGAGAGTACAGGTTCAAAAAGGATGAAAGAGGACCTAGTGGGGGGTGTACTGTTATGTGGAAAACTGAGAAATGTTATGCATGTATAAACTATTGTATTTACTACTGAATGTAAAACATTAATCCTCCAGTAAAGAGATTTAAAAAAATTTTTAAAATATTGCCAAACTTCTGAATAAAGATTCAATATTATTGTTTCAATAAAACAAAAATTTACTTTATATTCTGAGCTCCCATGTGACTGAGTGTGGTCTTTGTGAGTTTCCACCACCATGGTGTACTGTGGCCACAGCCAAAAAGTGCAGAAGGTGATGGTACAGCCCACCAGCCTCATCTTCAGATACTTGCAAAATAGATCTCAGACTCAAATACAGCTTTATGAGCAAGTGAATATGCAGATAGGGGGCTGCATCACTGGTTTTGATGAATATATGAACTTCGTATTAGATGATGCAGAAGAGATACATTCTAAAACAAAGTCAAGAAAGCAGCTGGGTTAGATCATATTAAAAGGAGATAATATTACTCTGCTGCAAAGTGTCTCCAACTAGAAATGATGGATGACGTGAGAAATGGTTGAGAAAGCACAGCATTTACTTCGTTTTGTTTTTTGTGTGTGTTGTAGGGCATGTGCTTTTAAAACATTTGCTCATATTGTTTTGATTACCCTGTATTAACCAGATGACAATAATTGCTGTGGGGGATGTTTTTATTTAGAAAAAAAACTACTTTATTTTACTTATTTTTACCAGAGCACTAGCCTATGGTGGTGCCCAGGACTGAGTTTGGGGCATTGGAATCTCAGGTAAGGAAGTCTTTTTGCATAACTATTATGCTATCTCCCAACCCTCTAGTATCTTTTCTGACATTACCACATGGGGGAAGTTTCATGAGTGGTGGAGCAATATTGCAGTATCACTCTTTTATTTTTAATATTTATTTATTTGAGTTAGAGAGAAATTGAGAAGGGAGGGGAATTAGAGATGCAGAGAGAAACCTGCAGCCCTGCTTTACCACTCATGAAGCCTTCCCCCTGCAAGTGGGAATCGGGGGCTTGACCTTGGGTCCTTGCACACTGTAATGTGTGCACTCAACTAGGTGCACCACTACCTGTCCCCTCTCTCTTTCTCTTATCCTCTCTTTGTATCTCTTGCTCTCTATTTACTCTTCCCTTTTAAAAAAAACTATTTATTATTGAATAGAGACAGAGAGAAATTGAGAGGGGGAGGGAAAGATAGAGAGGGAAAGAGACAGAGACACCTGCAGCTCTACTTCACCATTCGTGAAGTTTTCCCCCTGCAGGTGAGGACCAGGGGGTTGAACATGGATCCTGTGTACTGTAGGGTGTTTACTTAACCAGGTGCACCACTGCCTGGTGCCCTCTTTTCCCTTAAAAAAAAGAGATTTGCCTTTCTGTGTCTAGTTTCTTTTTATCTTGTTTACTATTTGTTTATTCATTTATTTATTGGGTAAAGTCAGAGAGAAATTAAGATGGAACGGGGAGAGAGAGGGAGAGAAAGAGATAGAGGGACCTGCGGCACTGCTCACTACTTGTGAAGCTTCCTCACGCAGGTGGGGACCAGGTGCTTGAACCGGAGTCTTTGTGCATAGTAACATGTGTACTCAACCTGATGTGCCACCATTTGTTCCTTCTCTTTTCTTTTTATTGTTATTATTATTATTATTTATTAATGAGCGAGATAAGAAGCAAGAGAGAACCAGAGCACCACTCTGGCACAGGCTATGCCAGGGATTGAACTCATGCTTGAAGGTCCAAAGCCTCATCAACTGTGCTGTTTCCCAGGCTGTTTACCCTCTCTGTTCTATCTTTAAAAATAAGAAAAAAGAAAGAAGGAGAGAGTTTTCCAGGATTGGTGAAATAGCACAGGCATAGAGACCCAGTAGTAACCCTGCAATATACTACTACTACTACTAATAATAATTCTAATGCAAAATAGTTTATCAAGATTTGTGGAGTAGATAAAGGTCCTCCTACGTGGTTCAGTCTAAAGGGGAATACACTATTTCCTTTTGTTCCTGTCCATCTGTCTGTCAGTCAATGAGTGTTTGAGGGCTCCTGCCTTGGGCTTGAGACTAGGTCTTTAGAGAAGAGCAAGTACTGCTACTGCCTTTGCTCTCACTCTACTGCCTAGTGGTACTTTCTTTCCAGTGAGGAACACTGGTGGAAATGAGAACCACTGAGGGATAGGAGCACCCAATGGGTCCAGCTTCTTTGTTTGCAGGGACAGAAGACTTTCTCCTATCTGTCTGTGTGGTGGAGGCTCCCCTATAGCCCCACATCTAGGGGTGTTCTGTTTGGGGGACAGATTAGGCAAAAAGTTTTTCATACCTAAGGCACCAAAGGTTACAAATTTAACCCCCAGCACTACCATATGCTGGAACTAAATAATATGAAATTTATTTATTATAAACAATAAATCTATTTATTATAAATAATATGAAATTTATTCATTTGTAAACAAAGAATAAAATTAATGTTCCTCTAGCATTGCTTAGAAAAGTCCCACATTCAGGCTTCTCCCTCATGCTCAGATTCAGAATTATTTTAAGAAATGAAAAGTGAGGGACTAGGTGGTAGTTTACCCAGTAGAGTGTACACAGTGCCATGAGCAAGGACCTGGGTTCACACCCTTAATTCCCATCTGCAGGAAGGAAGCTTCATGAGTGGTAGAACAGCGCTATAGGTATCTGCCCTCTTTTGTCTCTGTCTTTAGCTTTCTATCTCTCATCTGCTATCAAAACAATCAAACAAAAAGAGAAAAATGAAAAATATTGACAGACCCTGGAATAGACCTGTTGCAAATGAACTTAAAATGAGGTATGAGGCTTGGGGCTGCTTGTGGCACATATAGAAGAATTCACAGCGGGAGCTGGGAACTGGTTTAATCAATACATGGTTTATTAGGGTGAAACAGGTAAAAGGCAAAATAAGCAATTATCATCAAGGGTTAAGCATACGCTAGGTCTATAAAGTCTGAATATGGTTATCAAAGTTTAGTCCCATAAGATGAACAGTTATAAGCTCTGGTAAAGGTTGCTCATGGCTGTAGAGGGGTCTAAAAGTTTACCGGCTAGCAGAGTCACACGTGTTCAGTTCCCAGGAGAAGCAGCCATCGTGGATACCTGACCAGAAGAAGCTTCTGACCAGAAGCAGCAGCAGCAGCAGCCAAAGAGAGCCCATGTGCTCAAAGTCCCTGCTTTTATACATCCCCTTCTCTGAAGCACCTCCTCAGGGTGACATTTGTATCCTAATAGTCCCAAACTCCTGCTGGGGTCACCACACAGACCCATACCTCTAGGTAAAGCCCCCAACAGGAGAGCTGGAGGTCAGATAAGTTATAACTTCCCTTTGACTCTTCTCTGAATGATCAAAAGTCTAGCCAGGACCAGCTTCTCATTGTGCTAATGGGATACTTCCATGCTTGGCTCCTACATCTGGGCAAATTAAGTCATTTACAATACTCCCAGCTTCACCCAGCTGAGCTTGAGACCCCTGGGGCTCCTGAAGGCTTTTTTCAGCTGGGCCTCTGGGACTGTCAGAAGCAAACTTTCCAGTCTGCACTGGACCCCAAGAGACAATGCGGGTTGGGAGGGGAGGGGCAGGTGGTTGGCCTAGTGTGGAAGCCAGAGCAGTTGGGGGTTACCTTCCCCAGACCCCTCTGCCAGTTTCTCCACACTGGTGGGCTCTGCAGAGTCTTCCTTTGCTGTTCATTCACTGTGGGCCCACCACCTTCTCTAATAAGAACAGATCACTTGTGTCCTCAAACTTGACTGTGATAAAGTGACACCAAAGCCTAAAATTCCACCAGTTCTTCCACAGTCTCTTGAGAGTACACAGCATGTCTTGTACAGCAGAAGTAGGTAGTGCCTCTGGGCAGATGAACCTATAAAGATTTATGAGTGAAAGGGAGAACCAGAACATCATTGGCACATTGGGATCAAACTCAGGATCTCATGCTTGAGGGTCTAATGTGATATCCACTGCACTACCTCCTGGGTTGCATAGAGACAAGAAAGAAAAGAAAAGAAGAGAAAAGAAAAGGGAAGAAAAGAGGAGAAAAGAAAGGAGATTTCTTTATTTATAAGAGATAGCGAGCCAGGGCATCACTTTGGCACATGTAATGCCAGGAATCAATCCTAGGACCTCATAGTTGAGTATCTAATGCTTTATTCACTGTACTACCTCTCAAGCTACACGATGACTATTAAAGGTGACTCTTCAGACTGGACAAAGCAAAAAGTGTTTTCATTCCTGCCTCTGGCCAAGCTTGGAAATAGTATGATCTGTGTACTATATGCTTCTGTCTTTTTTCTGTTTGTTTGTTTTAGCATGCTAAGGGTTCATGCCTGCAAAATTCTATCACTCCTGAAGTACCCTGTTTATTTTTCAAGATAGAGACAGGGAGGGAGGAAAAGAGGGAGGGAGAGAGAGAGAGTGTGAGAGACTAACCACAGCTCCTGCCATTCAGGGTGCTTTCTTGTTGTGTGTGTTTGTGTGGGGGTGTAACCCAGTTCCTTGGGTCTGGGAAAGTGTTCAACCCAGTGAACTATCTCCTGACTCTTGATCTGTACACAGTATATGCTGCCTAGAATCAGCCCCCTTGTAGAGCCTCCTCCACATCATCTGGGTATTGTCTAGAGCACTTGGGATAACCAAATGATTCATTATCCACAGTTCCCACCAGGGACTTACCTTGCTCTTGCTTTCATTATTAATTTGCCTGGCTGATGAGCTCTGCCTCTGGAGCCACTGGGTAATAGTTCACATTCACTGGAGAATGCTAATGCATGAGCAAGAACCGAGGTCGTTTCACTTGCTAATTTGTGCACTCTAGCAGGTGCACCATCATTTGGGCCTCAGGTCTGGTGGAGTCCCTTAATTTAGACTGAAGTTTGTGGCAACCAGAGGCTTTAGGACTTGAGATAAGAAGCTGACTGCACCCAGGTCCCAGTGAATTCTTCCTCACTGGGTGACTTTCACCATTGTCTTACCATTCTAATCTTTTGCTTCTTTTCTACCAGAAGCAAAAAAATCTGGGAATTGTTAGCTTCTTGTTCATATAGTACATATATTTGCTTAAGGATTTATTTATTCATTAATGAGAGAAAGAGGAGAGAGAGAGAACCAGAGCATCAGTGAAATGCTAGGATTCAAACTCAGAATCTTGTGCTTAAGAGATCAGCACTTTATCCACTGCACTAGTTCCTAGTCCATCTGGAACACATTTTTGCATTTGCATATTTTTGCAAAGTCTGGAAATTCCAGGTCAGGCAATTGCCAATGGTTTGGGAAGACCCTCAGAAAGTAGCGTTCTTCTGGAGAAAAACGTAAGTGTGACTCTGAAAGGAGTTTCCATGGGACCAGAAAGAAACCCAGATTCCCACAGTGCTCCCTAAAGCCCTGGCAACAGCTGCTATGAGGTGCAAGTGGGTCCTAACCAGCAGCCTTCATTCAGTAAAGCCCAGGAAATCTCTACACTCACCTTCTTTGCTCTAGACACTATGCGGTTATTTGGATTAACATGCCTCTGTCTCATTGGCTACTCTACCACGAGACATCGCACCACTGGCCAGTGCAAGATGCAGCTGCTGCTCTTATTGGTTGATTGTTGCTGGGGTAAAAGTCCCCACAGAAATGCTGCTTCCCTAGATGTAGTTGCCTTCAGACCCAGAACATACAGAACTGCTGCATCTTTCTCAATTCTCCTCACACCCTCAGACAGTCCCACCTCCTCTTGCGGTTATACAGTGGACAAGTAGTCCATCCAAGGTCTCCATCCCTGCCATGCCTAGTTGCTGAAGTAGGACTTTGTATCATCCAAGAAGGAAAAATGGTGGGAAATCAGTCTTTGTACAATCAAAAGCACACACAGCCAAGCAATAGATCATCGATTTCTGACCACCATATTCCTTGAAAAGTCACTGATGTAGATTTGCATAACTTTCCTGAACTGGCTCAGGAGATAGCACAGTTGATCCAGTATTGGACAATCATAACTGAGACCTTCAGTTTGATTTCTGGAATTGCATGTGCCAGAGTAAGTCTCTGCTTTTTTCTCTCACCACCACCACCCCTCACCTTGCCCATAAGTATACACATAAGTCTTTAGAAATACTTACTTGTTAATGGGGGTGGGGTGGGAACCAGAGCATCACTCTGGCACATAGGATGCCAGGGGTTGAACTTAGGACCTCATGCTTTAAGTGCCTTATCTAACATGCCAAATCCCAGGTTCAATAAATAAATGTTAAAAAAAAACCAAATAAACAAACCTTGGTGAAGTGGTGAGGTGTGGGGTCTTGCACTTCTGATAGGTGCTACTTTTTCCTTCATGAATTTTCTTCTCCTGGAGCCAACTCATAAAGAGCCCAAACTGAAAACCAGAGGTGTAACTTAGCCGTAGGGTACATATTTCACATGTATAGGGTCCTGGGCTTGATACTCAGCACACTTAGAATAAACAGAAATAAAAAGCTCCAAATGTGTTGTGGAAGATGTGTGAGAAGCTTTCTTTTTGGCTGAATTGTTTAGAGGTGTCAACATCCTCAAGTACCTCTATGTTAGACCAAATAATGTCCCTTAAAATATCCAGGTCCCTGGGGAGTCGGGCGGTAACACAGTGGGTTAATCGCTGGTGGTGCAAAGCGTAAGGATCGGCGTAAGGATCCGGGTTTGAGCCCCTGGGTTCCCACCTTCAGGGGAGTCGCTTCACAAGCGGTGAAGCAGGTCTAAAGGTATCTATCTTTCTCTCCCCCTCTCTCTGTCTTCCCCTCCTCTCTCCATTTCTCTCTACCCTATCCAACAACAACGACAATGATAACAACAGCAAGGGCAACAAAAGGGAATAAATAAATAAATATTAAAACATACTGGGGCCAGGTGGTGGTGCATCTGGCAGAGTGCACATGTTACAGTGTGCGAGGACCCGGTTCAAGTCCCTGGCCCCCACCTACAGGGGGAAAGCTTTGCAAGCAGTGAAGCAGGGCTACAGATGTCTCTCTGTCTCCGGCCTTCTCTCAGTTTCTGGCTGTCTCTACCCAATAAATAAATATAGTTAAAAAATAAATGTGTTAAAAAAATATCCAAGTCCCTACCCACAGAACTTGTTAAGTGGGAAAAGGTACTTGGATATGTAATTAAGACTCGGGTTATCTTGTATTATTGTATAGGCTCAACCTATACACATAAGCCTGTAAAAGCTGAGAAATTGTTCTCATCATGGTTAGAAAAAGAGATGTGATGACAGATATGGTTTTAAAGGAGGCTAGTTTGCTGACTTTATAGATGGAGAAAGGGGGCCATAAGACAAAGAATGAGAATGAATCTCTATAAAGCCTGGCAAAAAGGAACCAAAGTTCTGGAAAGGCCTCCAAGAGCTTATCTTCCAAACAAGACCATAAAGTACCTCTGCCACACATTCCTATAATTTCTTTTGTCTTTTCTTATTTACCTAGTCTTTCTTTCTTTCTTTCTCTCTTTCTTTCTTTCTCTCTTTCTTTCTTTCTTTCTTTCTTTTTTTTCTGGTGAAATAAGCAACAAGTTTAGCATTAACAGGTTCTATGTTGCATCATAGCTTATAGGACATTTGGTTAGGCTACAAGAAAGACTGAAGCTAAAAGAGCAAATGCTATATATAGTTCCTGGATGAAATTTATAGCAAGCAATCAAAATTGAAGAGTTGAAGACATGAACAGAACATCATAGGGGAGGGCAATAAATACTGGTGTAAGGTAAGGAAGAAAATGAGTCAACTGAGAGTCCAATATAACACATCTCCCACAACCCAGAGTGGCTTCCTGAAATACACAGGACTTGGAAGAAGTAAAGAGTAATCAATGTGCCCTGAATGGTGATATAATGGACAAGGCACTGGACTCTCCAAGCATGAGGTTCCAAGTTTGATCCCCAGCATCAATATGTGCTAGACTGATAGTCTGGTTTATATTCTCTCTATCTCTCTCTCTCAAATAAATACATAAACCAATAAATTTGTTAAGAGTAAATAAAATTTCATATTGGGAACCCATCCTCTCAGTACCAAAGTGAAACATATGATTTGGAACTGGAGCCTTGAATTCACTAACCCTGAAATTTGAGAAACTGAGATCTCCTAAATTTGAACTTGGACCTCGAAGGATAAAGTTATAAAGATGTTACTCAATGGAGAATAACAAAAAGCCAACTTGGCTAAAAGGAGAGGCGAGAAATGGAGAGAGACCCAGACTTGATAATGTTACATAAGTCCTATATATCATCTAACATTTTTAATATATTAGAGCCAGAAAATTCCCTTTTCAGGATAAGTGAATTGGAGTTGGATATTAATCTCATTGCAAGCAAGAATTCAGAGGGCTTCAAGGAGAATAAAGTTTTCACACTATGTACAAAGAAGCAGAAGCCAAGAACCAAATAGTGAACACCATTCCCAGCTGCTCAATCCCCGCCTGGCCCATCACCCCGCTGTCTTAGAGAACTTCTGTGTACCCAGACCTGTTAAACAACAACAACAACAACAACAACAAAAACCTGAACTCCTTTTGGTCTACAAGGTGGCACAGTGGATAAATTATGGGTTCTTAAGAGGTCACAAGTTTGATTCCTGGCATTGCATATGCCAGAGTGGTGCTGTGATTCTCTCATAAATATACAGGTAAGCAAACAAACAGACTTTTAAAAGAAGACCATATCCCCCGGCTATAACTGAGCCTGCCATAGTTTCATGCTCAGGAAATTGGAACTGGGACTGAGACCAGTGTCAGCTAGTACTCTAAAGGGGATAAGAGAATTCTTGGGGCTGTTGCATAGTAGTACTTTCTGACAACAATCGTGCAGCAGAGAAATCAGGATGCATAACGAGGGAAACTAACCATTAGAGAGATTGTGTACTGTACATTAGTGATAAATGCTTAGTGGGACTTTCACAGAATGAGAATGGGCTTTTCTGACTTTAAGAGTGAGGCAAGAAACTGCTAGGTCAGAGTGAAGAACTAGGAGGTTAGGACAAAACTTGTGGCAGACCACTGGGGTGATCAGACCTGGCCACCAGCCACCTCGGAAACATCAGGCCAAACGCAATCTCTGAAAGGTATTTCCCTCCGGGCAAAATATCAAAGAAAAAAGTTGAGGAGACAGCATAGTGCTGCAAAAGATCTTCATGCCTGAGGCTCCCAGGTCCCATGTTCAATTTCAGACACTAGTCATAAAAAAAAAAAAAAAGAGGGAGAGAGAGGAAGAAAGAAAAGAAGGAAAGAAATAAATAAAAAGAAAAGATAAAATATCAAAGAGATTCTGGTGCTGACGTCAGACCCAGACTGACTTCAGCGCCAGGGATAACCTGGGCAGCGCCGTGACAGTCATGAATCCCGGCGACTACAATTCCCATGACAGCCCGACACCATGGCGTAACCCGGGGATAAACTACAAGCCCCATAAGTCACCAGGACGGAGGCGTGAGGGGCGGGGCTACGTCGTCTGCGCGGGACCGTTGAATTTGAAATCGGAGAGGAAGGACGCCAGGCTGTGTGGGAATGCAGGATGGCGGAGCTCAAGAAGGAAGACGGCGCTCAGGGGTAAGTCCCGCGTCGCTGTCGGGAACCAGGCCTGGGGGACCCGGGTGGATGGACGTGGGGGAGGCCTGGGCTGGGGCGGCGGGGCCCACAGGCAGCAGGGGGGCCGGGTCGCGGGAGCGTGGACTGCAGGGTGTGGCCCTTATGAGTCTCAGCTCTGCTGGCTGACTCTGGATCTCGGCTGACCGCGGAGAACGTCCACGCCTTCCAAGTATTTGCAGAGGGAAAGCACCCAGATTAGTGTTGGGGAGGGTCATCTTGCCAACAGCCGGGTTAGAACCTACGAAGCCCTTTGCATGCTTGCAGCTCTTTGACAAAAAACATATCCGTCCCCCTAGGATGGCATTCTGCTTGTGCTGTTAGCGTGAATGACAACACAAAGTTGGGAAGGGAGGGGACGGAGAGGAAGGGAAAGAAAAGGAAAGGAAGGCAGAGGAAAGGAAAGGAAACCCTTTTCCCTGTAGAGAATGCCCAGCACTTACAATGACCACAAAGTACTTGTTTATGAAATGCTCCTATTTCAGGCGGCTATCCCTCCAAGGTGGGAGGAAATGCATGCAAACTGAGGAGCAAATGTCTAACTCACCTGTTTTGAGAGGCATTTTCAGATCTCTTTTTATCTGATTGGATGTTGGAAGCAAAAGCCCGGAGGGAAATGCTTTGAAGGGTCATCCTGGCTCTGGCCGAAGGAGTTATATTGTTTTCCCAAGATTTAGTGGGAAGTGTGTGATCATCCTGTTCACCCCCCTTTTTTTCACCCACAGTTTTCATTATAAGCTTTACAAATTCTTTAATTTATCTTGCAGGTATTTTTGCAACAAGTCAAAGCTTTCTTTTTAAAAAAAAATTATTTTATTTTATTTATTTATTTTCCCTTTTGTTGCCCTTATTGTTTTTATTGTTGTTGTAATTATTATTGCTGTTGTTGTAGGATAGGACAGAGAGAAATGGAGAGAGATGGGGAAGACAGGGGGATAGAAAGACAGACACTTGCAGACCTGCTTTACCGCCTGTGAAGCAACTCCCCTGCAGGTGGGGAGCAGGGGGCTGGAACCCAGATTCTTATGCTGGTCCTTGCGCTTTGTGCCACGTGTGCTTAACCCGCTGCATTACTGCCCAACTCCCAAGTCAAAGCTTTCTGAAGCTTATGTTCTGGACTAGGATGCTGGTGGGTAGCAACAGATACTGAAGAAGATGAGCTAGTGGGCTTTTCAGCAGTTTTTTTTTTTTCTTCTTTCTTTTTAACCAGAACACTGGTCAGCTCTGGCTTATGGTGGTGGTGGTGGGGTGATATTGAACCTGGGACTCATGCCTCAGGCCATGAGAGTCTCTTTGCATAACCATGATGCTATCTACCCTCTGCCCACTTCTCAGCAGTTTTGAACTGGGGTTTTCACTGAGAACTTGGCATGAGGTTCAGAACTTGAAGAAAACTCAGGTGATTCTCTGGGAGGGAATGCAAAGGCCGGAAGTTGAAGGTGTCAGGAAGGACCTGCACCTGACAACAAGTGGGAGGAATTAAAGTAGGAAAGGTGAGGCTGCAGGCCTCTCCTAAGGGCTTGGCGTTCACTTGCCTCTGATTGTAGACACTGTTGGGAGCATTTGACCAGAGGAAACGTTGTGATCTGACATGGGTCTGCAGTACTGAAGAGACTGAAGGCAGAAAGTGGTGGAATCAGGGAGACCAGGTTGTTGAAATAATTCAGGTAACAAAAACTAAAGGCTGGAGCCAGTCTGGAAATGGTGGAGGTGGTGAGAAGAGATTGATTTCTGGATTCTTTGAAGGCAGAATCAACAGAATTTGGAGGCTGTGTGAGGGAGGTGTTAAGTGTAGCACTCAGTTTTTTTTTTACTGCATCAACTGAAAGAATGGCATTGATCTTTATTTGAGCTGAGGGAAGACTGCAGGAGGAGGGATGGGACAGTCAATTCACTTTGGGACATTTAGTTGAGAATTTTGTTATCTTAATTTTATTTTATATCATGTTATGGGGGGTTAATGTTTCATAGTACAGTTGTTGACACATGGGTACAATTTCTCATCTCCCCATGATAGGTGTCTGCAAAACAGACCTGTTTAAGTCCTTTAAGTCCATCATGTGTTAAGTCCATCATGTGCCAGGAACCCTAACCTCCCCCATTCCCACATCAGAGGCCTTGTTTTGGTGCAATATACCAAACCCAGTCCATGTTTTACTTGTGTTTTCCTTTCCTATTACTGTTTAATAAGTTATGCCTATGAGTGAGATCATTCTATATTCATCCCTCTTGATTTAGCTTATTTCAGTTAATTTCTACAGGCTCCATCCAAGATGAGGCAAAGCAGACAACTTCATTATTCCTAACAGCTGATCATATATATATATATATATATATATATATATATGGCACAAAATTTTTTGTTTGTTTTAAATTGCCACCAGGGTTATTGCTGGTAGGCTTAGTACCAGTACTATGAATCCACAGTGACCCGTTTTTTCTTTTCTTTTTTATTAGATTGGACAGAGAGACATTGAAAGTGGAGGGAGAGATAGAGAGGTGGAGAGAAAGATAGACATCTGCAGACCTGCTTCACTGATCCTGAAGCTTCCCTCCTGCAGGTGGGGACTGGAAGCTTGAACCTAGGATCTTGCTCATGGTAATGTGCACCACTACTCAGCCTTCATATCACAACTTCCTTAGCTGCTCATCTGTTGTTGGAACACCTGGGATGCTTCCAAGTTTGGATTGTTGCAAATTGTGTTGCTGTGGACATAGGTATACATAGATTCTTTGGATGGGTGTGTTTGTTTTCTTAGGATATATCCCCAGGAAGGAATTGCTGGGGCAAAGGGTAGGTCTACTTTTTTTTTCCCTCCAGGGTTATCGCTAGGGCTCCCATGAATATCCACTGTTCTTGGTCATTTTTTTCCATTTTTGTTGTTGCTGTTGGATAGGACAGAGAGAAATTGAGAGAGATGGGAAGATAGAGGGGAGAGAAAGATAGACACCTGCAGACCTGCTTCACTGCTTGTGAGGCTACTACCCTGCCCCTAGGTGGGGAGCTAGGAGTTGAAACCAGGATCCCTGTGCAGGTCATTGTGCTTCAGACTATGTGCACTTAATCTGATGTACCACTGCCTGGCCCTGGTAGCTCAGTTTCTATCCTGGGAATTCTCCAGATTGCTCTCCACAGGGGCTGGACCAATTTGCATTCCCACAAGCATGTCTCACAGAATGTTCGCCAAAAACAGATCCAAAAGGCCAACAGACATATGAGAAAATGCTCCAAGTTATTAATTGTCAGAGAAATGCAAATAAATACAAGAAGATACCACTTCACTCCAGTGAGAAAGCCACACATCAGAAAGGATACTAACAACACATGCTGGAGAAGCTGTGGGGGTAAAGGAACTCTTCTGCACTACTGGTGCAACATTTGTTGTTACTATCCTTTCTAATCTGTGATATTCACACAGGAGTAAAGTGGTATCTTGTCTTTACTTGCACTTCTCTGATAATTAATGATTTTGAGTATTTTTCACGTCTGTTGGCCTTTTAGATCTCTTTTTTGGTGATGGTTATGCCAGTATTTGCTCCCCATATTTGCATGGCGCTTTATTTTTTCTCTTTTTTTTTTTTTTTGCTGAGTTTGGTGAGCTCTTTATACATTCTGATTATTAGCCTTTTGTCTGATATATGGCATGCGAAAGTCTTTCCCCATTCTGTATGGAATACTATTCTCTCTGTTTGGGTGATGAGTCCTTTTGCCATACAGAAACATTTCAGTTTGATATAGTTCCATTAATTGTTATTTTAAGAGCAAGAGGAATTCAGATGAATTCCACATTTACTAAGTGTGTGTCAGATCCTGTACTAGATTATGGACACACGAATAAATTACATGGTCCTGATATTGAAGACTCATATAGTATGAGTAAAAAGATGTTGATGGTTATAATTTTTAACACTTCAGTTTTATGTACCTAAAAAATAAAGATTCAGGAAACCAGGTGGTGGTGCACTTGGTTGGGTATACACATCACAGTGCGCAAGGACCGAGGTTCAAGGCCCCACACCCCACTTGCAAAGAGGAAGCTAAGCAGTGATTCAGAGCTGCAGGTGTTTCTCTGTCTCTCTATCTCACCCTTCCCTCTCAATTTCTCTGTCTCTATCTAAGATAAATAAATTAATTAGGGCTGAGGAGATAGCATAATGATTATGCAGAGACTTTCATGCCTGGTGCTCCAAGGTCCCAGGTTTAATCCCCAGCACCACCATAAGCTAGAGCTGAGCAGTACTCTGGTCTCTCCCCTCTCTCTGTCTCTCTCATTAAATAAATAAAATATTAAAAAATTAATTATTAAAAAATTGAACAGGGAGACAGCATGATGATTATGCGTAAGTCTTTTGTGACTGAAGCTTCCAGGTTCCAGGTTCAATTTCTGGTACTACCACACACCAGAGTGGAGCAGTACTCTGGTTAAAAATAAATAAATAGGGGGCCTGGGCGGTAGGGCAGTGAATTAAATGCACATGGTACAAAGCACGAGGACCGTCGTAAGGATCCCAGTTCAAGCCGCCAGCTCCCCATCTGCAGGGGAGAGTCACTTCACAGGTGGTGAAGCAGGTCTGTAGGTGTCTTTCTCTCCCGTCTGTCTTCCTCTTCTCTCGACTTCTCTGTCCTATCTAATAACAATGACAGCAATAATAACAACAACCATAAAAACAAGGGCAACAAAAGGGAAAAAAATAGCCTTCAGGAGCAGTGGATTCATGCTACAGGCACTGAGTCCCAGTGATAACCCTGGAGAAAATAAATAAATAAATAAATAAATAAATAAATAAATAAATAAATGGTGGGCGTTAGTGCACTGGGTTAAGGGCACATAGTGCAAAGGCCAAGGACCAGTGGTGCAAGGATCCTGGTTCGAGCCCCTGCTCCCCATATGCAGTGGGTGGTTGCTTTGCAAGTGGTGAAGCAGATCTGCAGGTGTCTATTTTTCCCCTCTCTGTTTTCCCCTCCTCTCTCAATTTCTTTGCCATCAACAACAATGGCAAAAAAGTGGCTACCAGGAGCAGTGTATTCTTAGTGCAGGCATTGAGCCCCCAACGATAACCATGGAAGCTAAATAAATAAATAGAGGCCAAGTGGTGGTGCACCTGGTTGAGCATACATATTATAATCCACAAGAACCTGGGTTCAAGCCTCTGTCCCCACGTGCAGGGGGAAAGCTTTGTGAGTGGTGAGGCTGTACTGTAGGTGTCTCTCTGTCTATCTCCCTCTCTGTCTTCCTACTCTCTTGATTTCTGCCTGTCTTTATCCAGTACATAAAGATAATATAAAAGAAGAATTATTTATGGGTTGGGGGAGATAACATAATGATTACCCAAATAGACTCTAGTGCCAGAAGCTCTGAGGTCCCAGGTTCAATCCCCAGCCCCACCATAAGCCTGAGCTGAGCAGTATTCTAGTTAAAAAAAAAAAAAATACTAGAGAGAGAAAACAGTATTACTCTACTTTTGCCTGGCTAGGGAATCTAATTCTGGACCTTATTCATTTATTTCCTGTGCTCTCTACCACTGAACATCCTTACTGCTATACAGATTTCTTTATTGAAGAGTTTTCAACTCTCATCTGGATGGACTTTATACATAAGTTTCAACCCGGGCTTTGTTTTTGTTTTTAATGAGAGAATCCCTTGAGCACCACTTCCATATGTGTTACAAGGGAGCAAACCCAGCAGGGACTCAGACATGCAAGGCATGCACTCTACCATTGAGCCCACTCTCCTGTTTTGGAGATTAGAGACAGTCTCCGTTTTAAACCTAGAGATAACGATTTTCAACCAAAAGTTGGGTTCTCTCCAGCTATAGCAGAGTACAGAGTATACCATATGGTGGCTACTACTTACAAAACTATTTATGGGGATTTCTACCCTCACTCATGTAGAATTTGCAGGAGTGTTGGTGGTGGTGCTGTTGTGACCAGTAAACTTCTGTCTGCTTCTGATAGTACAGTCTTAAGTCATTAGTTGAAAACGTGTGATGTTAGTCTGACCAACAGTTTGCTAATTTTCAACTCAACTGGATGATCCCCTCACTTTTTCTCAGCATTGCTTAACTTTTAAGGCTTTTTCTCTTCTTTTTTCCTGCTTTAAACATCCAACTTTAAGTCTGTGTGACAGTGCCTTAATTCTCAGGATGTTGTCCATAATTTCGTGCTAGTTCTTTCCCATAAGCTATAAACTAGAAAACAAGTCATAGAAGATTTAGGGCCTTAGAAACATAATATTCCTAATGTGCCAACCATGAACAATCACTCATCTGAATATATTTACAATAATTAAGTGATACAATAACTCATTGTTGGTATGAGAGTCATTACTTCTGTTTTCCTTTTCACAGTGAAGCCTCACCTCTGGAGGGAGATGAGTGGGAGCTGAGTAAAGAAAATGTGCAGCCCTTAAGGCAGGGGCGGATCATGTCCACTCTCCAGGGAGCCCTGGCACAGCAAGAATCTGCCTGTAACACTGTTCTCCAGCAGCAGAAACGGTTTGTAGAACGGTTTGGGGGCTCATCTCTATCATTCATCTTCAGCTGTGCTCTGTAATGTGGTCATGGATCCTTGCAGGATGGTGTGAGATGTAGTCTTTAGAACTTGATAGAAGAATCTGTTCCCACCTGCTTTCTCATCACACAACATTTGTCTAAAGATTTCACGCACACAGTTAAGCCTACGAGCAATTTAATCCCATTTTGTTTTGGAGAAGCCAGTTCCTTATTTCTGTAGAAATTCATTTTACAAGGGGCACTGATAAGCAGACTAAAATATGTATCATAATATTTCCCCAAAGTATTGTCATTCTGGGTCCCCAAATAGATTCAACTCTTTGATAATAATCAATTAGAGACTTTGCTTTCTTGGATTCTGTGTACAGAGGAAGAATAAATTGACTATTTTTTGTGTACTTAGTAAATGTCTAGGAAAATATGAGACTATCAGAAAGAAGTAATGGTCTCCAAAGGAAGTGTAAACATCAGAAAAACTGATTTCATTTCATTTATTGATTTTTAAAATTATTTAATTTATTTTATTTTAACGAGAGATATATACAGAGAGAAAGAGTGAGTTATAGATGCGAGAACACTACTCAGCTCTGGCTTATAGGGTGCTGGGGTTTGAAACTGGGACCTTGGAGCCTCAGGCATAAAAGTCTTTTTGCATAACCAGAACAACTGATTTTATACTGGAAAGTTTTTCTTTAAAAATTAATAAACTCTGGATAAAGAAAAGCTGGAAAGCACTACTGTGTTATTCAAATGGACCTACAAGCTTGCTCTTCATTAATGTGTTGTTAAATATGTTTTTTTTTTTAATGTCTTTATTGGGGAATTAATATTTTACATTTGACAGTAAATACAATAGTTTATATATGCATAACAGTCCCAGTTTTCCATATAACAATACAACCCCCATTAGGTCCTCTGTCATCCTTTATGGACCTGTATTCTCCCCCCCACACCCCCCACCCCAGAGTCTTTTACTTTGGTGCAATACATCAATTCCAGATCAGGTTCTACTTGTGTTTTCTTTTCTGATCTTGTTTTCAACTACTGCCTGAGAGTGAGATCATCCCATATTCATCCTTCTGTTTCTGACTTATTTCACTTAACATGAATTTTTCAAGGTCCATCCAAGATTGGCTGAAAACAGTGAAGTCACCATTTTTTATAGCTGAGTAGTATTCCATTGTGTATATAGACCACAACTTGCTCAACCACTCATTTGTTATTGGACACCTGGGTTGCTTCCAGGTTTTAGCTATTACAAATTGTGCTGCTAAGAACATATGTGTATACACAGATCTTTTTTGATGGGTTCCTTAGGATATATCCCCAGGAGATAAATAGGGTAGGTTCATTTCTAGCCTTCTGAGAGTTCTCCAGACTGCTCTCCATAGAGGCTGGACCAATTTACATTCCCACCAGCAGTGCAGGAGGGTTCCTTTGACCCCACAACCTCTCCAGCATTTGCTGCTGTTACCTTTTCTGATGTATGACATTCTTACAGGAGTGAAGTGGTATCTTGTCTTTATTTGCATTTCTCTGACAATCAAAGACTTGGAACATTTTTTCATGTGTTTCTTGGCCTTTTGGATCTCTTTTATGGTGAATATTCTGTCCATGTCCTCTCCCCATTTTTGGATGCGGTTGTTTTCTTGTGGTTGAGTTTGGCAAGCTCTTTATATATTTTGGTTATTAATCACTTGTCTGATGTATGGCATGTAAAGATCTTTTCCCGTTCTGTGAGGGGTCTCTTGGTTTGGGTATTGATTTCTTTTGCTGTGCAGAAGCTTTCTAATTTGATGTAGTTCCATGGGTTTATGCTTGCCTTAGTCTTCTTTGTAATTGGATCTGTTTCATTGAAGATGTCTTTAAAAATTTTTTTTCAAGTTTTTATAAAATAGCAAAAGGTTCATTTTTGTCTTTAAAATTTATGTGGAAAGAGTTCTGCCAATATTTTCCTCTAAGTATCTGATAGTTTCTGGTCTAACATTCAAGATCTTGATCCACTTGGAATTTACTTTTGTATTTTGTATAGTGAAATATAGTGGTTCAGTTTCATCCATCTGCATGTTTCAACCCATTGTTTCCAACACCATTTGTTGAAGAGACTCTGCTTTCCCCATTTAATAGTCTGGGCACCTTTGTCAAAGATCAGATGTCCATAGATGTTGGGGCTTACTTCTGGGCTCTCAATTCTATTCCACTGGTCAGTGTGTTTAGTCATGTTCCAGTACCAAGCAGTTTTGATGACAAGGGCCCTATAATACAATTTGAAACCTGGGAGTGTGATGCCTCCAGTTCTGTTCTTTCTTCTTAAACTTGTTTTGGCAATTCTAGGTCTTTTCTGGTTCCAGATAAACATTTGTAGCATTTGTTTTATTCTCCTAAAAAATGTGGTTGGTATCTTGATGGGGATAGCAGTAAATTTGTAGATGGCTCTGGGTAATATATTCATTTTGATGATGTTAATTCTTCCAACCCATGAACATGGGATATCTTTCCACTTCTTTGTGTCTTTTTCAATTTCCTTGAGTAATTCATAATTTTCGGTATACAAGTCTTCTTTCTCTTCTTTGGTTAGGTTTATTCCTAGATATTTTATTATTGTTGCTATAGTAAAAGGAATTGCATTCTGGATTTCATCTTCTTCTAACTTAGTGTTTGCATAGAGGAATGCCACTGACTTTTGAATGTTAATTTTATAGCCTGGCACCTTACTGTATTGCCTGATGATTTTCAAAAGCTTCTTGCTGGATTCCTTAGGTTTTTCTTTTCTTTTCTTTTCTTTTCTTTTCTTTTCTTTTCTTTTCTTTTCTTTTCCTTTCTTTCTTTCTTTCTTTCTTTCTTTCTGTTTTTTAAAAATATTTTAAATATTTATTTATTCACTTTTGTTGCCCTTGTTTTATTGTTGTAATTATTGTTGTTGTTATTGGTGTCATTGTTGGATAGGACAGAGAGAAATGGAGAGAGGAGGGGAAGACAGAGGGCGAGAGAAAGACAGACACTTGCAGACCTACTTCACCGTTTGTGAAGCGATTCCCTGCAGGTGGGGAGCCAGGGGCCAGGGATCCTTATGCTGGTCCTTGTGCTTTGCGCCACCTGCGTGTAACCTGCTGCGCTACCACCTGACTCCCTCATTAGGTTTTTCTATGTATACTATCATATCATCTGCAAATAGGGAGAGTTTGACTTCTTCTCTTCCAATCTGTATGCCTTTAATTCCTTGCTCCTGCCTGATTGCTATGGCAAGAACTTACAAAACTATGTTGAATAATAATGGTGATAGTGAGCAGTTCTGTCTAGTACCTAATGTGAGGGGAAATGCTTCCAGTTTCTCACCACTGAATATAATGATTTTTTTTTTAAAGATTTTATTTATTTACTAATGAGAAAGATAGGAGAGAGAGAACCAGACATCACTCTGGCACATGTGCTGCCGGGGATTGAACTCAGGAACTTCATGCCTGAGAACCCAAAGCTTTATCACTGCACCACCTCCCGGACCACTGAACAATCTTTTTAATATACTGCTGTATCCAGTTGGCTAGAATTTTGTTCAATATTTTAGCATCTATGTTCATCAGAGATATTGGTCTCTAGTTTTCTTTTTTGGTTGTGGCCCTGTCTGCTTTTGGTACCAAAGTGATGTTGACTTCATAGAAGCTGGAAGGGAGTATTCCAGTCTTCAATCTTCTGGAAGACTTTTAAAAGTAGAGGTATTAGTTTTTCTTTGAAGGTTTTGTAGAATTCATTTGTAAAACCATCTGGTCCAGGGCTTTTATTCTTGGGAAGGTTTTTGATAACTGTTTCAGTTTCATTATCTGTGATGGGCCTATTCATGTTATCTATTTCCTCTTTACTGAATTTTGGAAGTTCGTAGATATCTAGGAAATTGTCTATTTCTTCCTGGTTCTCTAGCTTGGTGGCATATGGTTGTTCATAGAAGCCTCGCATGATATGTTGAATTTCTGTGGTGTCTGTTGTGATACCTCCTCTTTCATTTACTATCAGATTTATTTGGGTCTTCTCCCTTTTTTGTTTTGCGAGTCTGGCTAAAGGTCTGCTGATTTTGTTCACTCTTTCAAAGAACCATCATTTACTTTTGTTGATCTTTTGTATGGTTTTCTTATTTTCAATGTTATTTATTTCTGCCCTAACTTTAGTTATTTCTGTCCTTCTGGTTGCTTTATGGTTCTTTTGTTCTTCTTCAAGGTCTTTAAGATGAGCAGTCATGCTGTTTATTTATGCTTTTTCTTGTTTCCTAATGTGTGCTTGTATGGCTAAGAACTGCCCTCTCAGTACGGCCTTAGTTGTGTACCAAATATTTCCATAGCTGTGTCTTCATTTTCATTGAACTCTGAAAACATTTTGATATCTTCCTTTATTTTGTCTTTGACCCAGTAGCTGTTAAGTAGTGTACTGTTGAGCTTTCACATTTTGGGGTTATTACTAATCTTTTGTTGACTGTTAAGTGTTAGTTTAATTCCACTGTGATAAGAGAAGATGCTTGGGATGATTTCAATGCTCTTGAATTTGCTGATGCTGTCTTTTGGCCTAACATATCATTGAGAATGACCCATGTGAACTTGAATAAAATGTGTATTCCAGTTTCTTGGGATGAATGACTCAGAAAATGTCCAATAGTTCTAGTTTATCTATCTCCTCATTTAGCTCCCTCATGTCTTTATTGATTTTTCTTCCTGGATGATCTGTCAAGTTGAGAGAGTGGGGTGTTGAAGTCCCCTATTATGACTTTGTTTCTGTTAATATATTCCTGTAGCTCTTTCAGTAGATGTTTGATATATTTAAATGGCTTCTCATTGGGTACATAGATGTTAATAATTGTTAAGTCCTCTTGATTGACTGATTCTCTGAACATTAAGTAGTGTCCATCCCTATCTTTTTAAAGTTCATTTATTTTAAAGTCTATTGTGTCAGATATGAGAATAGCTGTTCCTGCCTGTTTTTGTGGGCCATTGGCTTGTATGTTAGTTTTTCATCTTTTCACTTTGAGTCTGTGTTTGTCTTGTTAGATGGGTTTCCTGTAGACAGCATATTGTTGGATTATGCTTTGTGATCCATCTTCCTACTCTGTGCCTTTTAATAGGCAAATTCAGGCCATTGACATTTATTCATATCAAAGATTGAAGATATTTTAATGCCATTCTTGTAGATTTTTAGAGTGTTCTGATATATGGCATATATGGTGCCATATATGCTATATATGGTGGTCTGATTATTTATAGGAGACCTTTCAGAACTTCTTTCAGGGCAGGCTTGGTGATAATTGATTCTTTCAACTGTTGCTTGTCTGAGAAGGTTTTGATGCCTCCATCTATTCTGAATGATAGTCTAGCAGGATATAGTATTCTTGGTTGAAAGCCTTTCTCATTGAACACTCAATAGATATCTTGCCATTCTCTTCTGGCCTATAGTGTTTGTGTGGAGAAGTCTGCTGCTAATCTTTTGGGTTTTCTTCTGTAGGTGACTCTGTTTTTTCTCTTGCGGTTTTCAGGATCCTTTCTTTATCCTTATTCCTTTCCATTCTAAATAGGATGTGTCTTGGTGTCTTTAGTTCTGGGTTAGTTCTGTTGGGGACCCTCTGGGTTTCTTGAACCTTTATGTCTTTGATGTTGTCTAGACTAGAGAAGTTCTCAGCTATTATGTCCTGAAGAATGCTTTTTCCCCTCTCTCTCTTCTTCTGGTAAGCTAATAATGTGTATATTGCTTCTTTTGAAGTCATCCCATAGGTCTCTGTTGTTGTTTTCAGTATCTCTTAATCTCTTTTTGAGATCTCTTACTTATTTTTTAGTTGTCTCTAATTTGTCCTCGATCTTGCTAATTCTGTCTTCAGCCTCATTTATTGTATTCTCTCTCCCGTCTACTGTTTTCTGGAGTTCATCTATTTTGTTACCCTGTTCTGATACTGTTTTAGCTTGTTCAGCTAGTTGTGTTCTTAGCTCAGCTATTTCAGCTTTCTGCTCTCTAATATCCTTGAGATAATTAGTGTTTTCTTCCAGAGTCTAATTTTTGTTTTTGCATTTCTGATGACAATTCTTTCAAACTCTTTACTCACTCCTATTATTATTTCCTTAGCTAGTGTTTGGATGTTGACCTCATTATTTTGTGCTTCAACCTTTGAGGGGCTTTCAGCTGAACTCTTTTTTTTTTTTAAAGGATATTTTGTTAAAAAAATTTATATATTCCCTTTTGTTGCCCTTGCTGTTTTATTGTTGTAGTCATTACTGATGTCATTATTGTTGGATAGGACAGAGAGAAATGGAGAGAGGAGGGGAAGACAGAGGTGGGGAGAGAAAGGTAGACACCTGCAGACCTGTTCCACTGGTTGTGAAGCGACTCCCCTGCAGATAGGGAGCTGGGGGCTCGAACTGGCGTCCTTAATCTTTGTGCCACCTGCACTTAACCCGTTGCACTACTGCAGGACTCCGTTAGCTGGACTCTTGTCTTGGTTCATTTGTCCAATATTTCTTCTTGTTGGTTTAACCATTTTATAAAGTATGTTATGAGGTCTCTTTCTCAGTACTTTTCAAATTACTGATCACTCTTGCCCGGATTGACTTGTGTCTAAGTAAGGTACTTAAAGAGTTCACAGTTGTGGAAACTGACATTTGTTTCAATATTATTTTAATCCCTGAGTTACAGCTCAGTGGCTTAAAAGCCTCTTTTGTTCTTTTTCTTCCCCATAGGTTATGGGAGCCTGAGGGCTTTTAAACTATAAGTAGGTTTCTTAGCTTAACCACTGACTCCTGACTAAGAGATAAAGCAGGGTGGGGCAGAGATAATCCAGTGGTTATGCAAAGAGACTCTCACAGCCCCACTGCTAGGCCACAAGAGGTAAAGATCTTCTCCTGAGTTTCCTGGCTAGTTCTCTGCCCCCTGGTGTCAGCACAGGCACCACCACCACCACCACCACCACCACCACCACCGCTCCAGATTCTGAGGGCAGTAGCAGTGGAGACTCACAGTTGCACTTGGTGAGTCTTAGGGGAGTCCTCTCCTCCCTTCAGCCATCTTTTTGTTGGTGAAACAGACTGGAGGTGGTGTCTCAACTAGTGAACTGCCGGACTGTTACCAGCCACTTATTTTCTCCCTAGGCTCCTCTCTGTCCATGAGCCTCACATGCTTGTACTCATCGGTGATATGGTGGGTCCTGAAGTCCTTCTAGCCCTGTCTTGTTGTGGCCCCACGTGGTCTTCTTTGGTATTCCTAGTTCACCCGGATATGTTTTTTTAAGTTCTGATTTCTTTTTTTTTTTTTTTTGGTGAATTCTAATATCTACCCTCAACATTCTCGGCCCCAAAATTCTGTCCTTATAGGGAAATTATAGGAAATAATTTGTCGTTATAGTTTAAGAGTATCTTTGTCCATCTCATTGAATTCTTTATTTTATTTTCTTTAAAGATTTATTTCATGTGAGATTGAGAAAGAATTGGGAGAGAGAAGCCAGAGCAACAGTCTGACACATAACGGCACTGAGGATTGACTGGGAGCTTCAAGCATGTGTATCTTGTACTCTGCCAGCTGAGCTAATTTCTTCATCTTCTCTGGATTAAAACATTTTTTTTCCTTTATGTTTATTTACTGGATTAAGGTAGGCAGAAATCTAGCGGGAAGGAGGTGATCAAGAGGGGAAGGGACAGATGACTTGCACCAGTTCTTCACTCACAGAGCTTTCCCCCTGCAGGTGGGAACTGGGGGCTCTAGCCCAGGTTCTTGTGCATTGTAAAATGTGTGCTCAATCAGGTGTGCCACCACCTGGTCTCCTCATTGGAATAATAATAATAATAATAAAAACTTTTGCTTTATGTCTTTGTTTTAAAGATGGCAGTGAATTTTCCATCCATAAGTCTTCTTCCAGGCTTCTATTACATTTCATCTCCTCTTTCTTCCTTTCTTCCTTCCTTCCTTCCTTTCTTTCTTTCTTTCTTTCTTTCTTTCTTTCTTTCTTTCTCTCTTTCTTTCCCTTCCTTCCTTTCTTCTTTCTTTCCTTTTTTTTTTTTTTTGCCTCGGGTTATTGCTGAGGCTCTATGACTGCACTATGAATCTATTGCTCCTGGTGGCCATTTTTTCCTTTTTTTTTTTTTTACTGGATAAGACCGAGAGAACTTGAGAGAAGAGGGCAAGATAGAGAGGGAGAAAGATAGATAGATACGTGCAGACCTGCTTCACTGCTTGTGAGGCAACCCACCTGGCGATGGTAAGCTGGGGGCTCAAACTGTAATCCTGCGTGGGTCCTTGCAGTTTGTACTGCTGCACCACTTCCCAACCCCCTCTATTACATTTCTAAAACTTATAGTTTTTCCACTTCACTATTCCTGTCTTTTTTTTTTTTTTTAAATACTCATTAAAAAATATATATGAGAGAATGGAGGAGAGACTGAGAAAAAGATCCAGAGCATCATCTCAACACATGTGATGCCAGGGATTGAACTCTGGACCTCATTCTTGACAGCCTAGTATTTCATTCACTGTGCCACACTTCCCAGGCCTCTACTTAATTTTTAGTGAGAAAGTCTAGAACAGTGCTCAGCTCTGGCTTATGTTGGTGCTGACAGTTGAACCTGATTAATATTTACCATCAGAGCCTTAGGAAAGAAAGTCTTTTCCGTAACCATTATGCTGTCTCCCCAGCTCACTATTACATTTATTTATTTATTTTATTGCCACCAGGGTTATTGCTGGGGCTGGATGCCTGTACTACGAATCTACCACTCTCAGTGGCCAGTTTCCTTTATTTTTAAATTTTTATTTGCTAGAGCAGATAGAAATCGAGAGGTGGAGGGGGACATAGAGAGGAAGAAGGAGAGACACCTGTGGACCTGCTTCACCACTTGCAAAGTATCCCCCCTGCAGGTGGGGGGGTGGGAGCTCAAACCCAGGGCTCCATCATCCTGACATGCCATTGCCCAGCCCCTCCACTATTCCTTTTTTTTTTTTTCTTTTTGTCTCCAGGGTTATTTATTGCCTGAACTATGAATCTACTGCTCCTGGAGGCTGTTTTTTCCCTTTTGTTGCCCTTGTTTATTATTGTTATTATTATTGTTATTGCTATTGTTGTTGCTGGATAGGACAGAAAGAAATGGAGAAAAGAGGGGAAGTCAGAGAGTGAAGAGAAAGACACTTGCAGACCTGCTTTACCGCCTGTGAAGTGACCCCCCCTGCAGGTGGGCAGACGGGCTTGAAATGCTGGTCCTTGTGCTTTGCACCATGTGTGCTTAACCCACTGTGCTACCGCCCACCCCCACTATTTTTTTTTTTAATTTTAACTTATTTATAAAATGGAAGCATTGACAAAACCATAGGATAAGAGGGGTACAACTCCACACAATTTCCACCACTTTTTTTGTTGTTGTTAAATATTTACTAACATGAGAGAAAGAGAAGAGAGTAAAACCAGAGGATTACTTTGTCACTTGCAATGCTGGGGATCAATGCCAGGAACTCATACTCTTAAATCTAATGCTCTAACCACTCCACTACTTCATGGGCCACATGACCTTTTACCAAAAGCATAATTTATATGCAGTAAAATGCTCAAGTTTTTTGTTTTTTTTTTTTTTTAACCTTCAGGGTTATTGCTGGGTCTTGGTGCCTGCAGTATGAATCCACTGCTCCTGGCGGCCATTTTTTTTTTCCCCAGTGTTGTTACTGTTATTACTGTTGTTACTTCTATTGTTGGATAGGACAGAGAGAAATTGAAAGGGGGAGAGAAAGGTAGGTAGACAGACACCTGCAGACCTGTTTCACCACTTGTGAATCATCTCCCCCTGCAGGTGAGGAGCTGGGGCCTTGAACCAGGATCCTTGCACTTTGCACTACATGTGCTTAACCAGGTGTGCTATGCCCATCCTCCAATGCTCAAGATTTTAAAGTTAGCATTTAGTCAGTTTTCACATTTTAGGACACAGAACATTTTCATTACCTTAGAAGTTTTCTTTTTTAAAAATTTTATTTATTTTCGTTTTTGTTGCCCTTGTTTTTATCATTACGATTATTATTATTATTGATGTTGTTGTTGCTGGATAGGACAGAGAGAAATGGAGAGAGGCGGGGAAGATGGGGGAGAGAGAAAGATAGACAACTGCAGACCTGTTTCACCACTTGTGAAGCGACTCCCTTGCAGGTGGGGAGCTGGGGGCTCGAACCAGGATCCTTAAACTGGTCCTTGCGCTTTGCGCCACCTATGCTTAACCTGCTGCGCTACCGCCTGACTCCCCCCAGAAGTTTTCTTATGGCTTTTCCCCTCCTTCATGAAGCAACCAGTCATGAGAGTTCTTTTTTTTTAATTACATTTTTATTTATTTGTTATTAAATAGAGACAGAGAACTTGAGAGGGGAAGAGGGAAGAGAAGCTTAATGAAATGATGTATTTTATTTTATCATTAATACTTTTTATTTTGTCAGAGTGGTCTTATCCTATTCCAAAGTTGCAAGGATATTCTCCTACATTTTCTCGTGGTTTTTTTTGTTTGTTTGTTTTGTTTTTACCAGAGCACCACTCAGCTCTGGCTTTTGTTGGTGTGGGGGATTCAACCTGGGACTTTGGAGCCTCAGGCATGAGAGTCTGTTTGTATAACCATTATGCTATTTACCCCCACCTCTACATTTTCTTTTAATAGCTTCTGTGTTTTAGCTTTTTTAAAAAAAATTTGTTGGGGCCAGGTGGTGGCACACCTGGTTGAGCGCATGTATTACAATGTGCAAGGACCTGGGTTCGAGCCCCTGGTCCCCACCTGCAGGGGGAAAGCTTTAACGAGTGGTGAAGTAGTGCTGCAGGTGTCTCTCTGTCTCTCTCCCTCTCTATCACCCTCCTTCCCTCTTGATTTCTGGCTTTCTTTATCCAATAAATAAAGATAATAAAAAAATTTAAAAACCTGTTATTTATTTATTTATTCTTTTTTGTTGCCCTTGTTTTTTATTGTTGTAGTTATTACTGTTGTTGATGTCGTCGATTTTGGGTAGGACAGAGAGAAATAGAAAGAGGAGAGGAAGACAGGGAGAGAGAAATACACCTGCAGACTTGCTTCACCACCTGTGAAGCAATTCCCCTGCAGGTGGGAAGCTGGGGGCTCGAACCAGGGTCCTTACCCAGTCCTTGCGCTTTGTGCCACGTGTGCTTAACCCGCTGCGCTACCATCTGACTCCCAAAACCTGTTTTTTTTTTTTTTTAAAGAACTAGAATAAAAAGAAAATTGTGACAAAGAGAGAACCAGAGTATCACTGTGGCACAGGGGTCAAACTCTAGACATTACACTTGTAGGTCTGTTACTGTAACCATTGAGCCACCTCCCAGGCTAGTATTGTTTTAACTTCTATATGCATCTAAAGTTTATGTGGATGGTATGAGTTGGAATCCCCACCCCCAATTGTATAACTAGTTGTTTTGCCTTTTTTTGTTCAAGAGATTTCCTGTTGCTGTTTCACCGTTAAATTGCTGTAGGGCTCTTGTCAAAAGTCCTTTGACTGAGTATTTGTGGATTTATTCCATTTTGAAATTGTTTTGGCTGTTTTCAGTTCTTTACCACAAACTGTTTGACTTTTAAATATTTATTTATTTATTTATATTGCCACCATGGTTATTGCTGGGATTTAGTGCCAGTGCTACTAACCCTCCACTCCCAGTGGCCCATTTCCCCCTTCTTCTTCCCTCCCTCTCCCCTTTCCTTCCTTTTGCCTTCCTTCTTCCCTTCCTTTCTTCCTCTCTCTTCTCATTTTGTTTCATAGGACAGAGAGAAATCAAAAGGGGAGGGGAGATAGAGAAAGAGAAAGAAACACCTGTGGGCCTGCTTCACAGCTAGTGAAGTAATACGTACGGTTGCGCTCTGCTGGGTGCACCACTGCCCAGCCTCCACCTCAAGCAAATTTTAAGGTAATCATGTCGGTTTTAGAAGTGGACATTGTGTGATTTGGTAAATGTAGAGGCTTGCTGACCTGATCTTTATTAGTACTATCTAAGATTTTATTTCTTTATCATTTCTGCAGTTGTGCCACTTGTTAGGCCACCTTTATTTCTGTCTTTCCTCCCTCTCATCTCTCTCCTCTCCCTCTCATCTCTCTCCTCTCCCTCTCCTCTTCTCTCTCTCACCTTCTTACCATAACTCTGCTCAGCTCTAACTTATGGTGGTGGTAGAATTGGAACCTGGTACTTGGGAGACTCAGACATGAGAGAATCTTCATAACCATTAAACTATCTTCCCTGTCCTATCCCCCCTCACTTTCTTTCTCCCTCCCCTCCCCTTCCCCCTCCCCTCCCCTTCCCTCCCCCTCCCCTTCCCTCCCCCTCCCCTTCCCCTCCCCTCCCTTCCCTTCCCCTCCCTTCCTCTCTTCTCTCCCTCCCTCCCTCCCTCTCTCTCTTTCTCTCTCTCTTTCTTTCTTTCTTTCTTTCTTTCTTTCTTTCTTTCTTTCTTTCTTTCTTTCTTTCTTTCATCTACCAGATGGTGCCTTCATGAGGACTCCATTGTTCTCAGTGACCATTTTATCCTATTTATTTGTATTAAATTATGATAGACACACATGTAGCCTGCTTGACTGCTTGTGCTGAAACCTGGATCATTGTACATAGTAACTTGTATGCTTTACTGGTTGCACTGCCACATCCTGTCCCCCCTCATCTTAGTTTTAACCCTTTACTCTTCCCAGCTTTTAAACTTTAATACATTGCCTAGATTATATTTGCTGTTATTCTTCTCTAATTGTCGGGCTAATGTCTCGGGAGGGAGAGATAACCTAGGAACCAAGTTCATGGCAATAGCAATCCAAATCTTTATTCATGTGGGTGCCCCAGAGTCAGGCATGTAGGGAGCTGGTTAAAACCACGTGGAGCCAAAAACCGCAATGACCCGTGACTGCCACCCCCTGCACATTCCCCCTTCCCCTCCCTCAACCAGAAGAGCCAAGCCTTCCCAGGAAGTGGCTTCAAAATCCATACATAGTTAGGAGAGGGGTGGAGAAAAATGGGAGGGGATGGAAAGGTAGAACCTCCCTAGCAACAGTTGCTAGGGATTCAACTGGCAGGAATTAGCAATACCCTGTGGGGACTTAGGAAGGAGACCTTTAGTCATTTGTAAGACAAGGCAAGAGATTGATATGTAAATAATAAAGGGACTGGCCATTAGTAGCATAGAATGTAGGGTGCTTTGGGGGACAGGGAGAGGATGGATGTCTCCTCAAGTCAAGCCCTGCCAAGCTCGACCACATGCTCACAATTTCCCAACAACTAATATTATCCATGGACTTTTTATTACTTATATTCTAATAAGATTATTTCTGTGTGTGTATGTATATTTAGTTCAGTGACCCCTTATGCATATTAAATTACAGCTGTCTTTTATCGATTAATTACTGTATCTAAACTTCAACACTAATTAGTCTAATAAGATTGGTACTTACCACCCCAATTCTATAGGTGAGGAAACTTAAAAATAGAATTGTCACTCAGGTAATGTTTAGTTGAACTGGATTTGAGCCTTACACTAATCTATCCGTTCCAGTGTTGGGCTAGCGTGGGGTGCCTCTTCCTGGGTGTGTACTCTCTGGGTTGGAGAGAACCCAGCCTGGGCTGCTACTCACTCAGACGCGATTGAGATGACTTGGGAACAGACTCGTGCCGAGGCAATTCAATTCTTTATTGATCAGAAAGCCAAGGCTTTTAAAGGGCAGAACCAGAAGTGGCAAGTCGGAAACGGAAGTGGCTAGGAAAGGGGCGAAGAAAGGCAAAAGGGCTGGAAAGGTAGGAACTTCCTTAGCAACTGTTGTGAGGGTTTTAACTGGTAGGTTTAATAATACCCTGCAGGCAGGGAGGGTCTTGAGGGTAGAAAGAAGATAGATCAAAGGAATGGAATGGGTGGGGATCTTTCAGGCAAAACAATGATTAAGTAGATAATAAGTCTGATAAGATGAGAGGATGGATGTCCCCTCAGGTCAAGCCCTGCCAAGCTCAACCACATTCTCACAATTTCCCAACATTCCAGAACTTTAAATTGTGTAACATTGCTTTCCTATGTTATTTTGGAATTTGTCTCATTTGTACATGTTTTATCCTTCTAAGTATGTTACTAGACAGAATTTTCACTATTTCTGCCGTTTTTGTTTAACTCTTTATATTTCAGTAGAGGTATCTAAAAATGGTATAAAAAAAACTTAATAAATAAATAACAATGTAGGTAATACTCATTTGATTGTTACCACTTTTGCTTATGTTAACATTTTCTGCTTAAATTTCAGGGCCTTTGAATCTGAAATTCGATTTTACAGTGGAAATGACCCTTTGGATGTTTGGGATAGGTAGGTCTTTTTTATTAAGGGTAATAAAAACTTAACAGATGAGTTCATATGGCCAGGTTTCTCAAAGTGGAGTATATAGAGCAGTGTGTCAGTAAAAAGTGGTATCTTGGGGACACAAGAGAGCTAGAATAATCATAATGTATCTCTCTGAGGCTTAAGAACTGAAGAGATTTCAAGTCTGTGATATGTAATTATGTGCTACACCTTTCTGTGCCCATCTTCACTATTTCCCAAAGGTATTAGAAGTATTTAGTGAGAGATATTTGGAAACATTTGAGCAATACAGATTTAGCATCTATCACTGAGCACCCCTAAAACACACACACATCTATATATATTTATATATATATATTAACCAGTGCACTGATCAGCTCTGGCATATGGTGATACAGGGGGTTGAACCTTGGGACTTTGGAGCCTCAGACAGAGAGTCTCTTTGCATAACCATTATGCTATCTATCCCCTCCCAGGACCTCTAAATATATTTTTAATATATTAGAAAATTACAGCTTAAAATCAGAATGAATCTTGGAGCAAGAAGAAAAAGGATAAGTTAAACTTTTAAAAATCATAATCATATTTTATTTTTCTTATTACTCAGATATATTAGCTGGACAGAGCAGAACTATCCTCAGGGTGGGAAGGAGAGTAATATGTCAACATTACTAGAAAGAGCCATAGAAGCATTGCAGGGAGAACAACGGTATTATGGTGATCCTCGATTTCTCAACCTTTGGCTTAAATTGGTAAGTTTTTCTCAAGTGCCATCTACCAAAAATTTTAAAGTATTAGATTAACAGATTTTCTCTAGAATTTTCTGGTACTCCAAAAATATTGTGAAAACCCAAGACATTTAATAGATAATAAACACTTAATAAATATTTAGTACTTGCTAAATTGATTTTAGTTTTAATGGGGCTTCACTACTTTGGGCTCACTCTCAAATAGGAACAAAAAGACAGAGGAAAGCACCAATGATTCCTCCAGTGCATTTCAGTAGAGGGGGGGCTGGGCTTTAAAGTAGGTTGTGCATGTTCAGTGGCATAGCGGTAAGAGTTCTGAATCTACAAACTTGAAGTCCCATATTTGATCCTTGGCATGGCATATGCTGCTCTGACACTCACACACATATGCAGAGAAATAAACCTTGAGGAAAAAAGCTTATAAAGTCCACAAAAAGTGGGCTTCACCCATGGAAAAGAAGATACACCATACAAGTACATTCTTTTGATGATCCTACCATAGACTTTAATAAAGATTGAAGCCAAATAAATAAATAAATAAATAAATAAATAAATAAAGGTTAAAGCCTTTATACCTCTGCCTGGGAATAGGTTATTTGCTTATGTGAACATGTTTGTGTCATGGCACTGTAATGGGGGAGGAAGTGTAGGAGTCACCAGTTAGCAGTAGTACATATTACCCAATCACCATTCTTCTTCTAGTGTTTGCCCTTCTTCCGTAGCCAGTCAACAGCGTCAGGTTGAAAGCTGTCAGGAGCTGCTTGTTGCTGGCTTTGAAAGTGACTGGGATCCATGTGGATTCAGTTGGCTAGGAAGGATCGTCAGTTTCCCCAATGAATGGGTACTCACGGGATGCACCACGAGAAGGTCGATCCAATGCAACCCAACCCAATCACCATAAAAATATGAGTTAGAGGAGACCAAAAGAGACCAGCTGGGACCGCAACAAGACAGGACTAGAATGACTTCAGGAACCCACCAAATCACTGTTGAGTGCAAACACGTGTGACTCATGGACAGAGCCTAGGGAGAGACTAAGTGGCTAGTAACAGTCTGGTGGTTTACCAGTTTAGACACCACCTCCAGTCTGTTTCACCAGCAAAAAGATGGCTGAAGGGAGGAGAGGACTCCCCTAAGACTCACCAAATGCAACTGTGAGTCCAGAGAAGATGAAGAAATTAGCTCAGCTGGCAGAGTACAAGATACACATGCTTGAAGCTCCCAGTCAATCCTCAGTGCCGTTATGTGTCAGACTGTTGCTCTGGCTTCTCTCTCCCAATTCTTTCTCAATCTCACATGAAATAAATCTTTAAAGAAAATAAAATAAAGAATTCAATGAGATGGACAAAGATACTCTTAAACTATAACGACAAATTATTTCCTATAATTTCCCTATAAGGACAGAATTTTGGGGCCGAGAATGTTGAGGGTAGATATTAGAATTCACCAAAAAAAAAAAAAAAAGAAATCAGAACTTAAAAAAACATATCCGGGTGAACTAGGAATACCAAAGAAGACCACGTGGGGCCACAACAAGACAGGGCTAGAAGGACTTCAGGACCCACCATATCACCGATGAGTACAAACATGTGAGGCTCATGGACAGAGAGGAGCCTAGGGAGAAAATAAGTGGCTGGTAACAGTCCGGCAGTTCACTAGTTGAGACACCACCTCCAGTCTGTTTCACCAACAAAAAGATGGCTGAAGGGAGGAGAGGACTCCCCTAAGACTCACCAAGTGCAACTTTGAGTCTCCACTGCTACTGCCCTCAGAATCTGGAGCGGTGGTGGTGGTGGTGGTGGTGGTGGTGGTGGTGCCTGTGCTGACACCAGGGGGCAGAGAACTAGCCAGGAAACTCAGGAGAAGATCTTTACCTCTTGTGGCCTAGCAGTGGGGCTGTGAGAGTCTCTTTGCATAACCACTGGATTATCTCTGCCCCACCCTGCTTTATCTCTTAGTCAGGAGTCAGTGGTTAAGCTAAGAAACCTACTTATAGTTTAAAAGCCCTCAGGCTCCCATAACCTATGGGGAAGAAAAAGAACAAAAGAGGCTTTTAAGCCACTGAGCTGTAACTCAGGGATTAAAATAATATTGAAACAAATGTCAATTTCCACAACTGTGAACTCTTTAAGTACCTTACTTAGACACAAGTCAATCCGGGCAAGAGTGATCAGTAATTTGAAAAGTACTGAGAAAGAGACCTCATAACATACTTTATAAAATGGTTAAACCAACAAGAAGAAATATTGGACAAATGAACCAAGACAAGGGTCCAGCTAAAAGCCCCTCAAAGGTTGAAGCACAAAATAATGAGGTCAACATCCAAACACTAGCTAAGGAAATAATCACGGGAGTGAGTAAAGAGTTTGAAAGAATTATCATCAGAAATGCAGAAACAACAAATGAGACTCTGGAAGAAAACACTATCTCAAGGTTACTAGACAGTTGAAAGCTGAAATAGCTGAGCTAAGAACACAACTAGTTGAACAAGCTAAAACAGTATCACAACAGGGTAACAAAGTAGACATCATATTTAGACACATCATATTTAGAATGGAAAGGAATAAGGATAAAGGATCCTGAAGGCTGCAAGAGAAAAACAAAGAGTCATTTACAGAGGAAAACCCATAAGATTATCAGCAGACTTCTCCACACAAACACTATAGGCCAGAAGAGAATGGCAAGATATCTATTGAGTGCTCAATGAGAAAGGCTTTCTTTTTTTTAAATTATTTTTTCATTATCTTTATTTATTGGGTCGAAACAGCCAGAAATCAAGAGGGAAGGGTGGGATAAGAGGAAGAGAGACAGAAGAGACACCTGCAACACTGCTTCACCACTTGTGAAGCTTTCCCCTTCTTCTAGCGTTTGCATGTGGGGACTGGGGACTCGAACCCAGGTCTTTGCACATTGTAACATCTCCGCTCAACCAGGTGTGCCACCACTCGGCCCTGAGAAAGGCTTTTAACCAAGACTTCTGTATCCTGTTAGACTGTCATTCAGGCTAGATGGAGGCATAAAAATCTTTTCAGACAAGCAACAGTTGAAAGAATCAACTATATAAAGAGCTTGCCAAACTCAACCACAAGAAAACAACCCCATCCAAAAATAGGGAGAGGACATGGACAGAATATTCACCACAGAAGAAATCCAAAAGGCCGAGAAACACATGAGAAAATGCTCCAAGTCTTTGATTGTCACAGAAATGCAAATAAAGACAACAATGATATAACACTTCAGTCCTGTGAGAATGTCATACATTCTCTCCTGTGAGAATGTCATAAAACAGCATGTGGTTTTGGAGATGGTGCCATGGCTAAGGCACTAGACTTTTAAGCATGAGGTCCTGAGTTCAATCCCCAGCTGCACATATACCAGAGTGATGTCCGGTTCTTTCTCTGTCTTTCTCATTAATAAAATCTCTAAAAAAGAAAAAAAGTAACAGCAGCAAATGCTCGAGAGGGTGTGGGGTCAAAGGAACCCTCCTGCACTACTGGTGGGAATGTAAATTGGTCCAATCTCTGTGGAGAACAGTCTGGAGAACTCTCAGAAGGCTAGAAATGGAAGTACCCTATGATCCTGCTCCTCTCCTGGGGATATATCCTAAGGAACTCAACATACCCATCAAAGTAGATCTGTGTACACATATGTTCTTAGCAGCACAATTTGTAATAGCCAAAACCTGGAAGCAACCCAGGTGTCCAACAACAGATGAGTGGCTGAGCAAGTTGTGGTCTATATACACAATGGAATACTACTCAGCTATAAAAAATGGTGACTTCACCATTTTCAGCCAATCTTGGATGGACCTTGAAAAATTCATGTTAAGTGAAATAAGTCAGAAACAGAAGGATGAATATGGGATGATCTCACTTTCAGGCAGAAGTTGAAAAACAAGATCAGAAGAGAAAACACAAGTAGAACCTGATCTGGAATTGGTGTATTGCACCAAAGTAAAAGTCTCTGGGGTGGGTGTGGGGGAGACTACAGGTCCATAAAGGATGACAGAGGACCTAGTGGGGGTTGTATTATTATATGGAAAACTTGGGAAATGACATACATATACAAATTATTGTATTTACTGTCAAATGTAAAACATTAATTCTCCAATTAAAAAAAATATATACATGTATAACGATTAGTTCTTGAACTGTGTTTTTGTTTGTCTTACTAGTATATTGCTCTAGTAAAAAAGTTTCAGCTAGTGGAGAAAATCAGGTGAATTCTGAAGACATAATGTAGGACATTTAATACCTAAAGTGTCATATAATCTTTACTGACTAATTGTAGAGCTTGCCTTAAAGACTTTATAGGAATTTATAACAAGATGATACCTCCCCACCTCCAGCCCCCCCCAAAAATGCTACAAAGAGTTGTTAACATGGAGAGTATAGTCCCAGGTAGTATTCTATTAGGTTTTATTCATTTTATATAATTACCTATGTGACTCATTATAAAAGGATGGTCTAGATAAACCTCTAAAAGGGCTTTTAATCCAAATCTGATTGAATTTGTTAATCAAAGTAATTTCTCTGTTCACTGAGCTTATCTGGTGGTAGAGATTAACAAAGTCTCATTAAGTTAAAAGCCTAGCCTAGGACAAGGGAGGTAGCATCATCAGGACTTTATCAGGACTAATGGATGTGTTCCTTTACTTTTCGTTATGGAAAGATTTCTCCAGTCAGTCATTTTTGTAGGGTCCTCATAGTGCAACTAAGGAAAAACTCATTGTTAGAAAGAGCCAGGATTTTTAGTTAAAAGTACCAAATTGTTTTAATTTGGATTTTAGGGATTTCCCCAGCAAAGATTTAAGTTTTGAATCTATCTAATCAAGTTGTCAGAAAAGTTGTGATGCATTATAATGTGTGTGCTATACCTGGTGTGCCACCACATAGCCTCAGCCCCTTATTTTGTGTAGAAAAAGATTATCATGCTTTTTTTCAACAGTGAAGTATTTATTTTTATTATTTATTTATTGGATAGAGACAGCCAGAAATGGAGAGGGAAGGGGTGGTAGGGAGAGAAACACACAGACACCTGAAGCCTTACTTCACTATTGACAAAGCTTTCCTCTTCCAAGTGAGGACTGGGAGGTGGAATCTGGGCCCTTGTGCTCTGTAACGTGTGCTTAACCAGGTATGCTGCCACCTGGTCCCTCCGCAACATTTCTTTTTCTTTTTTTGCCTCCAGGGCTATTGCTGGGGCTCGGTGCCTCATTATGAATCCACTGCTCCTGGAGCCCCCCTTTTCCCTTTTGTTGCCCTTGTTTACTATTGTTGTTGCTATTGTTGTTGGATAGGACAGAGAGAAATGGGGAGGGGAGGGGAAGACAGAGAGGGGGAGAGAAAGATAGACACCTGCAGACCTGCTTCACTGCTTGTGCAGGTGGGGACCCAGGGGCTCTAACAGGGATCCTTATGCTGGTTCTTGCACTTTGCATCATGTGCGCTTAACCTGTGCTATCGCTCAACCCCCGCAATATTTCTTAAGTGACCTTATTCAACACTCTAGAATTCTTTATTGGCCATCCTATACTATACCAGAGCTAGACATAAAGCTGTTAGATTTGTGAAGTCAGTGTTTAGTTTCATTTATATAGTGGTAGTGATCAAGGACTGAATCTTATACTGATAATACATTCATAATTAAAACTTTGCTTGAACAATGTGGAAAAAAAGTATGTAAATTAGCAAAAAATATCATTTGCTGAATTACTGCAAAAATATAAAAAACACTAGTTGATTTTATAAGAGAGATAAATGGAGCATTTCACTTGTTCAACCATTACCATTTTCTACCAGATGCTGACTAAAAATTAGAACAGAGTAGAAGGCAATGTTTTCTGTTTTTCTGGAGTTTTTTTCTTTTGTTCTTTTATTATTATTATAATTACAATAATAATAATAATTATTATTATTAGATACAGATAGCCAGAAATAGGGAAGGGGTGATATAGATGGAGAGATAAATAGTGACACCTGCAGTCCTGTTTCACCACTTGCAAAGCTTGAACCTGGGTCCTTGTGCAGTACAACATATGCGCTCAACCAGGTGCACTACCACCCCAGAAAATACCTTTAGAAAATAAACAGGAGGGAGTCGGGCAGTAGCGCAGTGGGTTAAGCGCACTTGGCAAAGTGAAAGGACCGGCATAAGGATCCTGGTTGGATCCCCGGGCTTCCCACCTGCAGGGGAGTCGTTTCACAGGAGGTGAAGCAGGTCTACAGGTGTCTTTCTCTCCCCCTCCTCTCTCCATTTTCTCTCTGCCCTACCCAACAACAACGACATCAATAATAAGAATAATTACAACAATAAAACAGGGCAACAAAATGAATAAATAAATATTTTAAAAATTAAAAAAAAATAAACAGGAGAAAATGTTAGCTATTGCTAGAAGCAAGTGAACTAATTAGAACTCAAATGCCATTTCTTTGTGAAATTAGAAACTTACAAATGAGAGTCTATGTTGGGGCCAAGAGACAGCTCACCTAGTAGAGCGCATGCCTTATTGTGCATGAGGTTCTGGGTTTGAGCCCGAGCAACACATGGCAGCACTGTGGATAATACCAGGTGAGCTGCATATGGAGGGTAGAATAGTACTGGGTGTTTCTCTTTTCTGCTTATAAAATAAAGAATAAAAAAGTGGCCTGGGTAGCATTAAGCAGTGATATGCATGTGTGAGACCCAGGGTTCCTTCCTCAGTGTAGCATTTTTAAAAGTCTGAAATTAGGGTACTACTACTACATTTAAAATGTATGCAACTCTCTTGAAAGCAGCTTATGACTTTGTAACATTGCTTTTCAATTTTTTTTTTTATTGCCACCAGGGTTATCATTGAGGTTCACTTTTTGCATGACAAATCCACTGCTCGTAGCAGCTATTTCTTTATTTTTTTATAAGATAGAACAGAGAAATTGAGAGGGAGGGCGGAGAGAGACACTTGGAATATTGCTTCACTACCTGTGATGCTTCCCCCTGAACCAGGGCTTGATCCCAGATCCTTGCACATGGTAACATGTAGGCTCAACGGGTTGTTCCACCACACAGCCCCCAGCTATAAGAACCCTTTTTAAAGGAGTACTATAAAATGTGAAAAGTATATATGAAGATGTTTATTATAGAATTATGATAAAATTAGAAATTGTTTACTCAGGAATAGGGGAATAGTTAAATTATAGAAGACATACTAGATGAAACTTTTTTATCCATTTAAAACACTAGTGAATGGGAGCCAGGGAGATGACTCTGGAAGAACTTGTGTGTGTGGGACCCTGAGTTTGATCTTGATACCAACAGTGACTGTTGCTCTGCTTACCTGCTCTCAATTAAAAAATGAGGAGTGGTATAAAAGAAATGAGTGATGCCACTGTTAAGTGGAAGAAGAGCAAATCTCATCGAAAGCTTATGTGATAATATCTTCTTTTTTAAAAAAATATTTATTTTATTTATTTATTCCCTTTTGTTGCCCTTGTTGTTTTTTATTGTTGTAGTTATTGTTGTTGTCGTTGTTGGATAGGACAGAGAGAAATGGAGAGAGGAGGGGAAGACAGAGAGGAGGAGAGAAAGATAGACACCTGCAGACCTGCTTCACCGCCTGTGAAGCGACTCCCCTGCAAGTGGGGAGCCGGGGCTCGAACCAGGATCCTTATGCCAGTCCTTGTGCTTTGCACCACCTGTGCTTAACCCGCTGCGCTACAGCCCGACTCCCGATAATATCTTCTTATACACGATAGGATAGTATGTATGTGTCCCTTAAGGGATAAATTGATTTAATAAAATATGTTAAACTTTTTGTTACATAGGATTGTTAGTAGTCTTCCCCACCCCACTTCCACCCCCAAGTGATTTGATGATGTCATTCCCTTGGTAAAGTTTTCCCATCCAACACACATATAGGTAAATTCCTAAATAATACTTAAGACTTTTTACATTTTTTCTCCCCCAAAACTCCTATCTTGCCTTGACCCTTACAAATTTCTAGTCTCTTCCTCTGCTCATGCTATTTTCTTTGTCTAGAAAGTTCTTATCCATTCTCCTGATTCCTCCTTCATGACTACATTCAAAGGCCATTCTTTCTTGAAGTTTTTCCTCTCCATTCCCTTTTTGTACAAATTAATCTCTTTTGTCTACTATTTTAGTTCTCCAGGTATAGCCTATATAACACAATATTATGTTTTTCAATGTTAAAGCTACGTACAGTATGGGGCTGGGTTGTGGCACACCTGGTTGAATGAACATGCTTCAGGCGCCGGGTCCCCACCTGCAAGGAAAAAGCTTCATGAGTAGTGAAACAGTGTTGCAGGTGTCTCTCTGTCTTTCTCCCTCTCTATCATTTCCTTCCTCTTGATTTCTGGGTGTCTCTATCCTATAAATAAAAGATTACTAATAAAGAAAGAAGTAAAGGAAGAAAAAGGAAACCATAAAAAAATAAAACTACAGTGGTCTGGGAGGTGGTGCAGTGGTAAGGCTTTGGACTCTGAAGCATGAGGTCCTAAAATCTTTTTTTTTTTTTTAAATACATACAATAGTTACAATAATTGTTTGGCTTCTAGGCTAACTGTTTAAGCTTTGAATTTGTTCTAGGGTCATTTATGCAATGAGCCTTTGGATATGTACAGCTATTTACAGAGCCAAGGAATTGGCATTTCACTGGCTCAGTTCTATATCTCTTGGGCTGAAGAATATGAAGCTAGAGAAAACTTTAAGAAAGCGGATATGATATTTCAGGAAGGGATTCAACAGAAGGCTGAACCACTGGAAAGACTTCAGTCCCAGCACCGGTAAGCTGCTCTGTGGAACATGTCTTAATTTTGAAAACCAATAAATATAAATGGTCCCTTTTGTATCTGAATAAAGTGTTCTCTATGGATTTTCTCTTCTAGTTTAAAATTTATAAAAGGACATATTTAAAAAAATTATTTGATATAACAGTAAAATCCACTCTTTAATGTGTGGCTCCTTAAATTTTTTTTTAAAATCTTTACTTATTGGATAAGGACAGCCAGAAATCAAGAGGGAAGGGGTTGATAGAGAGGGAGAGAGACAGAGAGACACCTGCAGCACTGCTTCACCACTCGCAGAGCTTTCCCCCTGCAGGTGGGAGACCAGGGTTCGAATCCGTGTCCTTGCATGTTGTAATACATGCACTCAACAAGGTATACTACCACTCGGCCCGTGGCTCCTTAAATTTTTACAGGTGACTGGGAGAAGTAGCTCACAGTAGAACACAGGATTTTGAGGTCCCAGATTCTATCCCCACGCTACATAGAGTAGTGTTCAAAGGTTTAAAGAAATACATTTTCAAATAGATTCAAATTGTAATAAATTTTCAAACCTCTCATAATAGAGACTAGTTTCATCACTCATTCTTTATGTATTCTGTATACAAATCTTTTGTCAGCTTAAATCTGGTCTATTCATTCTCTTAATGTTTTTTCTTATAGCACAAATGTTTTAAATTGCAGAAATCTAATGTATTATTTCTTTTCTTTTTAAATAATTTATTTCTTTATTGGGGAATTAATGCTTTACATTCAACAGTAAATACAATAGCTTGTACATGCATAACATTCCCCAGATTCCCATTTAACAATACAACCCCCACTATGTCATTCATCATCTTTCATGGACCTGTATTCTTCCTACCCACCCACCCACCCCAGAGTCTTTTACTTTTAGAAAACACAAGTATTATTTCTTGTATGCCTCACACTTTGGTATATTTTAGAACTCTGTCCAACTGAAAGTCATAATTTTTTTTTTCATCTCATAGGTTTTACACATATCTGTGATACATTTTAAGTTGATTTTTGTAGAAGGTATAAGTCGTTTTTTTTAATCTTTATATAAATGTCCACTAGTTCCTGTAACACTTGTTGGAAAAATTAACTTCTCTATTGAATTGCTTCAAACCTTTTCCATAAATCAGTGTATTATATTCTTCCAGGTTTGTGTTAACTGTTTTGTTCCGTTGATTTACGTGTCTGTTCATTATTGTATATCACACTGTCTAGATTATTGTAGCTTTGCAGAAAGTCTGGAAACCAGCTACTATGAATCCTCTAAGCTTTGTTCTTTTTAGTTCGTTCATTTTCCATATAAATTTTAGAATCAACTTTAAGGGATTTTGATTGATACTTCCATATACATGCTGTATTTCTTTTTATATTTAGTTCTTTTTTCTTTGTTCTTTGGTAGTTTTTATTTTTCAAGGAATTGATTTGAGTTATTTTGCATCATTTAAACTGAGGAGTGTGTAGGCAGAGAGTTGTTCAAATATTTTTTTCTGTTATTATTATTATTTTGGTCATTGCCATAGCATCAATGCTTTAGGTAAAAAGAGAGACACAGAGAGGGAAAGGTACCACAGCACTGAAGCTTCTTCCAATGAAGTTGGGACCAGACTTGAACCTAGGTCTCACACGGTGTAAAGCAGGTGCACTATACAGATCAACTATTTTATCAGCCCTTTATTAATCTTTTTAGAGAATGTGGTTTCTTATATTTATTTATTTATTTTCCCTTTTGTTGCCCTTGTTGTTTTTCATTGTTGTTGTTATTGATATCATCGTTGTTAGAAAGGACCGAGAGAAATGGAGAGAGCAGGGGAAGACGGGGGGGGGGGGGGGAGAGAGAAAGACAGACACCTGCAGACCTGCTTCACCGCCTGTGAAGCAGGTGGGGATCCGGGGGCTCGAACCGGATCCTCATATCGGTCCTTGCACTTTGTGCCACCTGCACTTAACCCGCTGCACTACTGCCTGACTCTGGAGAATGTGTTTTCGGTTTCATTAATTGTTATCTCATATTTATCTTTTAGTTTTTTAGTTTCTATTATTATTATTGTGTTTGATTTGAGGTTAACTTCTTTTCCGAATTTAAGAGTATATACTTTGTTATTATTATTATTTTTTGAGACAGAGAGAAACAGAGGGATGGGAGAAATAAGGGGAGAGAGGGAGAGAGTCCAACCAGTCGACTAAGTGAGACCTGTAGCACTGCTTCCCCACTTATGAAGTTTCTCCCCTGCAGGTAAGGGATCCTACTCCTTGGACCTGGTCCCTTAAGGTTGTACTTTGAAATCACTGATTCTAGACCATTTCTAATATAAAAGATTTCCTTCAGAAGAAAGAGCACATCTATTGCATGTATGTGTTCCTGAATTAATCTTCAGCACCAGGAGAAAAGAGAGGAAGGAAGGGCGAGGGAAGGAGGGAGGAAGGAAGGAAAATAAAGTGAGGGAAGAAAGAAAGAACGAATGGGGGCCGAGTGGTAGTGCACCTGGTTGAGCACATTTGTTACAGTGCATGAGGACCTGGGCTCAAGCCCCCGGTCGCCACCTGCAGGGAGAAAGCTTCATAAGTGGTGAAACAGGGCTGCAGGCATCTCTCTGTCTCTCTCCCTTCTCTGTCTCTCCCTTCCCTCTTGATTTCTGGCTGTCTCTATGCAATAAATGAATAAATAAATATAATTTAAAAATAAAGGAAACAAAGAACAAATAAACAAAGAAGGAAGGTGGGGGAGGAAAAACAGAAGCCAAAAAGCACTGCCTAACTAGCAGATACTTTGGGGATGTTTTCCAGTATCTATTTTGCTCATTTCTCATTTAATTCCTATGTGGTCAGAAAACACAATTTATATGTTATCAGTTATAACTTTTATGGTTATAACCTATATAATATATAATTACATATATTTTATATATATATATATATATAGTTATATATAGTTATATTATATAACCCCCACCCTCTACACACTTAATTGGGGTTTATAATAACAGTTGCTGACACATAGGTACAACTTCTCATCTCTTCATAATAGTTGTCTACAAGATGTTCTCCACCAACGTAGGTTCTTTTTCACAATCAGATACCAGGAGACAAGAGGCCCTCCATCCCATCCTTCTGTCCCATTCCCCCTCCCCACCGAGTTCTCTGCTTTAGTGCAATATACCATACCCAGTGCAAGTTTCACATTATGATTTCCCTTACTGTCCTTGCTTCTTAGGTTCCACCAATGAGTAAAATCATTTATTTGTCCTTCCTATTCTGGCTTATCTCACTCAACATAACATCTTCAAGTTCTGTCCAAGATATGGTAAAGGAGATGGCTTTGTTGTTTTTAATAGATGCATAGTATTCCAGATATTTACACCACAACTTTATTAGCCACTCTTCTGTCATTGGCATTTGGGTTGCTTCCAAGTTTGGGCTATTATAGATTGTACTGCTTTGAACATAGAGGCGTATAACTCTCTTCAGAGTCTTTGCTTCCTTTGGATATATCCCCAGAAGAGGAATTGCTTGCTTGTACGGCAGGTGCATTTCTGATATTCTAATGAGTCTCCAGGCTGTTTTCCACAAAGGTTGGACACCAATTTACATTCCCACTAGCCATGTAGGGAGACGTCGTCCCCTTCTGCCGCCCTCCCCCCCCCCCCCCCCAGTTTCTCCAATGCTTGGTGCTTGTTTTTTCTAATGTGTGACATTCTCATAGGTATAAAGTGATATTTTATTGTTGTTTTTATTTGCATTCCCCTGATCATGAATAATTTTTGAGTATTATGGTTAATTTTATAACCCAGAAATATGTTCTGTTCAGTGTATACTTGCAAAGAATATTCTCCTATTTTGGATCGGAATGTTCTGTAAACATTTAGATTGGGCAGATCTGATGGACTGTTCTGGGCTTCTGTACTTGTGACTTTCGTTTCCTTTTTTCCATTATAAAATAGGTTGGGAAAACAGCATAATGGTTATGCAAAAAGACTTTCATATTTGAGATACCAAAGGCCCCAGGTTCAATTCCCCAGCACCATCATAAGCCAGAGCTAAACAGTGCTCTGGGGAGAAAAAAAGGAAAAATTACACTAGTGATTTAATAAGGGTTTATAAAAGCATAAGATTACACACTGTACCAACCACCACAGCTTTGATTTTTTTTTTTTATTCTTACTGATTTCGGAGATGAATTTTGACATCTTTTTTATTGTGCATCTATCTGCTCTTTCAGCTCCATCGGTTTCACTTCATATATTTTGAAATTTCTGCTGTTAGGGGTTTACCCAGAGTTGATTCCTTTATAATGTCCATCTTTATTTTATCCCTGCTCATACTCATTCTGAAGTTTACTTTGCTTGATAATAACAGCCACTTGAGCTTTTCTGTTTACATGATCCTTTTTTCCTTTGTTGATTTTTTAAAAAATATTTATTCCCTTTTGTTGCCCTTGTTGTTTTCTATTGTAGTTATTATTGCCGTCGTCGTTGTTGGATAGGACAGAGAGAAATGGAGAGAGGAGGGGAAGAGAAAGATAGACACCTGCAGACCTACTTCACCGCTTGTGAAGCAACCCCTCTGCAGGTGGGGAGCCGGGGCTCAAACCAGATGCTTACTGCGGTCTTTGCGCTTTGCGCCATGTGCACTTAACCCACTGTGCTACTGCCTGAATCCCCCTTTGTTTATTTTTAATGTTAAAGTTGTGCAGCTATCACTTCAGTTTGATTTTAGGACATCTTAGGGGTCAGCAAGCTAACTCACCTTGGATAATGTGCCTGCTTTGTCATGTATGGGACCCAGGTTTGAGCCTAGGGGGATTTTGTCTATTTTGTCCTGTGGTATCTTTCTCTTTCTCTGGAAAAAGTTGAGCCAGAAATATTGAATCCCTGGCAGTGACCAAACAATTAAAACAAAGGAAAACAAAAACATTTTAGGCCTCAAAATAAAACCTGTACTCAGTAGCAGTTACTTCTCATTCCTACTCACTCCAGTTCCAGACTACTAATCTGCTTTCTACCTCTGTAAATGCCATTATATCTATTATATCTGTAAATGCCATTATATCTGCATATATCTATATATCTATTTTTTTGTTCATTTTTGTTTGTGATGAATAGTAGGTTACAAGACTACAGTGTATAGTTCCATACCACACCTACCACCAAAGTTCTGTCTCCCCCCCACCTTCCAAAGAAAACCACCATAATTCTTACAAGTCTCAGGTTGCTTTTTTTCTTTTTTCTTCCCCCCAAGTTCATGTGTATCAAATCTCTAGATTCCACACATGAGTGAAACCCTCTAGTAGTTGTCTTTCATTTCTTTACTAATTTCACTAAGCATAATCAACTCCAGTTCCATCTATTTTGTCCCAAAGGGAGGACACAGTATCATCTTTTTTGATTGCAGAGTAGTATACCATGGAATATATATTCTATAACATTTTAAAAAAATTCTTTATTGGAGGATTAATGGTTTACAATTGAGAGTAAAATACAATAGTTAGTACATGCAAAACATTTCCCAGTTTTCCACATAACAGTTCAACCCTCACTAAGTCCTCCTCTGCTGTAAGGTTCCTGAACCCTCCCACTCACCCCAGAGTCTTTTACTTTGGTGCAGCATACCAGATCCAGTCCAGGTTCTGCTTAGTGTTTTCCTTTCTGTTCTTGTTTTTCAACTTTTGCTTATGAGTGGGATCATGCCATACTCATCCTTCTCTTTCTGACTTACCTCTTTTAACAATATTCATACTTCTCTTTTTTAAAAAATTTATTTCTTTATTGGGGAATTAATGTTTTACATTCAACAGTAAATACAATAGTTTGTACATCCATAACATTCCTCAGATTGCCATTTAATAATACAACCCCCACTATGTCATTTATCATCCTTCATGGACCTGTATTCTCCCCACCCACCCACCCCAGAGTCTTTTACTTGGGTGCAATATGCCAATTCCATTTCAGGTTCTACTTGTGTTTTCTTTTCTGATCTTGTTTTTCAACTTCTGCCTGAGAGTGAGATCATCCCATATTCATCCTTCTGTTTCTGACTTATTTCACTCAACATGATTTTTTCAAGGTCCATCCAAGATCGGCTGAAAACAATGAAGTCACCATTTTTTACAGCTGAGTAGTATTCCATTGTGTATATATACCATAACTTGCTCAGCCACTCATCTGTTGTTGGACACCTGGGTTGCTTCCAGGTTTTGGCTATTACAAATTGTGCTGCCAAGAACATATGTGTACACAGATCTTTTTTTTTTTTTTTTTCTTTTTCTTTTTTCTTTATTTTTTTTTTTATTAAAGAAAGGATTAATTAACAAAACCATAGGGTAGGAGGGGTACAACTCCACACAATTTCCACCGCCCAATCTCCATATCCCACCCCCTCCCCCGATAGCTTTCCCATTCTCTATCCCTCTGGGAGCATGGACCCAGGGTCATTGTGGGTTGCAGAAGGTAGAAGGTCTGGCTTCTGTAATTGCTTCCTCGCTGAACATGGGCGTTGACTGGTCGGTCCATACTCCCAGTCTGCCTCTCTCTTTCCCTAGTAGGATGGGTCTCTGGGGAAGCTGAGCTCCAGGACACATTGGTGGTGTCTTCAATCCAGGGAAGTCTGGTCGGCATCCTGATGACACCTGGAACCTGGTGACTGAAAAGAGAGTTAACATACAAAGCCAAAAAAATTGTTGAGCAATCATGGACCCAAAGCTTGGAAAAGTGGAGAGGAAGTATTAGGGAGGTACTCACTGCAAACTCTAGTATACTTCTGCTTTCTTACTTTGGTGCTATACTCCAAACTCAGTCAATTTCTGCTTTGCGTTTCTACTTCTTCTTTTTTTTTTTTTTTACATGCATAACATTCCCCAGATTCCCATTTAGCAATACAACCCCCACTATTTCATTCATCATTTTTCATGGACCTGTATTCTCCCCACCCACCCACCCACCCCAGAGTCTTTTACTTTGGTGTAATACTCCAATTCCATTTCAGGTTCGACTTGTGTTTTCTTTTCTAATCTTGTTTTTCAACTTCAGCCTGAGAGTGAGATCTTTTTGGATGGATGTGTTGGGTTCCTTAGGATATATCCCCAGGAGAGGAATTGCAGGGTCATAGGGTAGTTCCATTGCTAGCCTTCTGAGAGTTCTCCAGACTGTTCTCCACAGAGGTTGGACCAATTGACATTCCCACCAGCAGTGCAGGCGGGTTCCTTTGACCCCCACACCCTCTCCAGCATTTGCTGCTGTTACCTTTTCTGATGTATGACATTCTCACAGGAGTGAAGTGATATCTCATTATTGTCTTTATTTGCATTTCTCTGACAATCAGAGACTTGGAGCATTTTTTCATGTGTTTCTCGGCCTTTTGGATCTCTTCTGTGATGAATATTCTGTCCAAGTCCTCCCCCCATTTTTTGATGGGGTTATTTGTTGTCTTGTTGTTGAGTCTGGCAAGCTCTTTATATATGTTGGTTATTAAACTCTTATCTGATGTATGGCATGTAAAGATCTTCTCCCATTCTGTGAGGGGTCTCTTGGTTTGGGTAGTGGTTTCTTTTGCTGTGAAGAAGCTTTTTAGTTTGATGTAGTCGCATAGGTTTATACTTGCCTTAGTCTTCTTTGTAATTGGATTTGTTTCATTGAAAATGTGTTTAAAATTTATGCGGAAAAAAGTTCTGCCAATATTTTCCTCTAAGTATCTGGATAGTTTGTGGTCTAACATCCAAGTCTTTGATCCACTTGGAATTGACTTTTGTATTTGGTGAAATACAGTGATTCAGTTTCATTCTTCTGCATGTTTCAACCCATTGTTTCCAACGCCATTTGTTGAAGAGACTCTGCTTTCCCCATGTAATAGTCTGGGCCCCTTTGTCAAAGATTAGATGTCCATACGTGTGGGGCCTCATTTCTGGGCTCTCAAATCTATTCCACTGGTCAGTGTGTCTGTTCATGTTCCAGTACCAAGCAGTTTTGATGACAATGGCCCTATAATATAGTTTGAGATCTGGGAGTGTGATGCCTCCGGTTCTGTTCTTTTTTCTCAAGAATGTTTTGGCAATTCTAGGTCTTTTCTGGTTCCAGATAAACATTTGTAGCATTTTTTCTGTTTTCCTAAAAAATGTGCTTGGGATCTTGATGGGGATAGCATTAAATTTGTAGATGGCTCTGGGTAATATATTCATTTTGATGATGTTAATTCTTCCAACCCATGAACATGGAATATCTTTCCACTTCTTTGTGTCTTTTTCAATTTCTTTGAGTATTGACTCACAAGTCTTTCACTTCTTTGGTTAGGTTTACTCCTAGATATTTTATTGTTTTTGTTGCTATAGAAAAAGGAACTGATTTCTGGATTTCAATTTCTTCTAACTTAGTGTTTGCATAGAGGAATGCCACTGACTTTTGAATGTTAATTTTATAGCCTGACAGATTACTGTATTGCCTGATGATTTCCACAAGCTTCTTGTTGGATTCCTTAGGTTTTTCCATGTATACTATCATGTCATCTGCAAATAAGGAGAGTTTGACTTCTTCTCTTCCAATCTGTATGCCTTTAATTCCTTGCTCCTGCCTGATTGCTATGGCAAGAACTTCCAACACTATGTTGAATAGTAATGGTGATAGTGGGCAGCCCTGTCTAGTACCTGATCTGAGGGGAAATGCTTCTAGTTTTTCACCATTGAGTATGATGTTGGCTGTAGGTTTGCTATATATAGACTCCACTATCTTCAGGAATTTTCCATCTATTCCCTTTTTTTGTAGTGTTTTGATCATAAAGGGATGTTGTATTTTGTCAAAGGCTTTATCTGCATCTATTGATATGACCATGTGGTTTTTGGTCTTGCTTTTGTTGATGTGGTAGATCACATTGATTGATTTATGTATATTAAACCAACCTTGCATGCCTGGGATAAACCCCACTTGGTCATGATGAACAATCTTTTTGATATACTGCTGTATCCGGTTGGCTAGAATTTTGTTCAATATTTTCGCATCTATGTTCATCAGAGATATTGGTCTGTAGTTTTCTTTTTTGGTTGTGCCCCTGACTGCTTTTGGTATCAGGGTGATGTTGGCTTCATAGAAGCTTGCAGGGAGTATTCCAGTGTCTTCAATCTTCTGGAAGACTTTTAAAAGTAGAGGTATTAGTTCTTCTTTGAAGGTTTTGTAGAATTCATTTGTAAAACCATCTGGTCCAGGACTTTTATTTTTGGGAAGATTTTTGATAACTGTTTCAATTTCATTAGCTGTGATGGGCCTGTTCATGTTATCCACTTCCTCTTTTGGAAGTTGGTAGGTATCTAGGAAATCATTCATTTCTTCCAGGTTCTCTAGCTTGGTGGCATATAGTTGTTCATAGAAGCCTCGCATGATATGTTGAATTTCTGCAGTGTCTGTTGTGATTTCTCCTCTTTCATTTACTATCAGATTTATTTGGGTCTTCTCCCTTTTTTGTTTTGTGAGTCTGGCTAAAGGTTTGTCGATTTTGTTTACTCTTTCGAAGAACCAACATTTACTTTCATTGATCTTTTGTATGGTTTTCCTATTCTCAATGTTATTTATTTCTGCCCTAACTTTAGTAATTTCTGTCCTTCTGGTTGCTTTAGGATTCCTTTGTTGTTCTTCTTCTAGGTCTTTAAGATGTGCAATCAGGCTGTTTATTTGTGCCTTTTCTTGTTTCCTAATGTGTGCTTGTATAGCTATGAACTTCCCTCTTAGGACTGCTTTAGCTGTGTCCCAAATATTTTGATAGCTTGTGTTTTCATTTTCATTGAACTCTCGAAACATTTTGATTTCTACCTTGATTTCCTCTTTGACCCAGAAGTTGTTAAGAAGTGTACTGTTGAGCTTCCACATTTTGGCACTGTTACTAATCTTTTGTTGATTGCTAAGTGTTAGTTTCATTCCACTGTGGTCTGAGAAGATGCTTGGGATGATTTCAGTGCTCTTGAATTGGCTGATGCTGTCTTTGTAGCCTAACATATGGTCTATCCTTGAGAATGACCCATGTGGATTCGAGTAAAATGTGTATTCCAGTTTCTTGGGATGAATGACTCTGAAAATGTCCAATAGTTCTAGTTTATCTATCTCTTCATTTAGCTCCCTTATGTCTTTACTGATTTTCTTCCTGAATGATCTGTCAAGTTGAGAGTGGGGTGTTGAAGTCCCCTACTATGATTGTGTTACTGTTAATATATTGCTGTAGCTCTTTCAGTAGAAGTTTGATGTATGTAGATGGCTTCTCATTGGGTGCATAGATATTAATAATTGTTAAGTCCTCTTGATTGACTGATCCTCTGAGCATTAAGTAGTGTCCATTCCTATCTTTTTTAATCTTATCTATTTTAAAGTCTATCATGTCAGATATGAGAATAGCTGTTCCTGCCCTTTTTTGTGGGCCATTGGCTTGAATGATAGTTTTCCATCCTTTCACTTTAAGTCTGTGTTTGTCTTGTTGCGTTAGGTGGGTTTCCTGTAGACAGCATATTGTTGGATTGTGTTTTCTGATCCATCTTCCTATTCTGTGTCTTTTAATAGGTGAATTCAGGCCATTGACATTTATTGATATCAAAGATTGAAGATATTTTAACGCCATTCTTGTAGAGTTTTACAGTGTTTTGATATATGTCCTATTTGTGGTGGTTTGGTTGTTTATAGAAGACCTTTCAGAACTTCTTTCAGGGCAGGCTTGGTGATGGTTGATTCCTTCAACTGTTGCTTGTCTGAGAAGGTTTTGATGCCTCCATGTATCCTGAATGGCAGTCTAGCAGGATATAGTATTCTCGCCTGAAAGCCTTTCTCATTGAGCACTAGATAGATATCTTGCCATTCTCTTCTGGCCTGTAGTGTTTGTATGGAGAAGTCTGCTGCTAATCTTATGGGTTTTCCTTTGTAGGTGACTCTTTGTTTTTCTCTTGCAGCCTTCAGGATCCTTTCTTTATCCTTATTCCTTTCCATTCTAAGTATGACATGTCTTGGTGTCTTTAGGTCTGGGTTAATTCTGTTGGGGACCCTCTGGGTTTCTTGAATCTTTATGTCTTTGATTTTGTCTAGACTAGAGAAATTTTCAGCTATTATGGCCTGGAAAATGCTTTCTTTCTCTCCTTCTCTTTCTTCCTCTGGTATGCCAATAATGCGTATATTGTTTCTTTTGAAGTCATCCCATAGGACTCTGTTGTTGTTTTCAGCATCTCTTAATCTCTTTTTGAGATCTCTTACTTCTTTTTTAGTTGTCTCTAATTCATCTTCAATCTTGCTAATTCTGTTTTCAGCCTCATAGATTCTATTCTCTCTGCCCTCTACTGCTTTCTGCAGTTCATCTATTTTGTTGCCCTGCTCTGATACTGTTTTAACTTGTTCAGCTTGCTGCCTTCTTAGCTCAGCGATTTCAGCTTTCAGCTCTCTAATAACCATAAGATAATTAGTATTTTCTTCCATATTCTCATTTCTTGTTCCTGCATTTCTGATTACAATTTTTTCAAATTCTTTACTCCTGTTATTATTTCCCTAGCTAATGTTTGGATGTTGAACTCGTTATTTTGTGCTTCACCCTCTGGGGGACTTTTAGCTGGACTCTTGTCCTGGTTCAATTCTCCAATATTTTTTCTTGTTGTTTTAACCATTTTATATATTATGTTATGAGTTCCCTTTATCAGTACCTTTCAAATTATTTATCACTATTGCCTGGATTGACTTGTATCTAAGTAAGTTAATTAAAGGGTTTATAGTGGCGGAAGTTAACAGTTGTTTCAATCCCTGAGTTGGAGCTCAGTGCTTTAAAAGCCTCTTTTTTTTTTTCTTCCCTGTAGGCTATGGGAGCCTGAGGGCTTTTAAACTATCAATAGGCTTCTTAGCTTAATCACTGACTCCTGACCAAGAGATAAAGCAGGGTGTGGCAGAGATAATCCAGTGGTTATGCAAAGAGACTTTCACAGCCCCTCAGCTATGCCACTGAGGTATAGGTCTTCTCCTGAGTTTCCCGGTTAGATCTCTGTCCCCTTGTGTCCCTCCCTTTCACTGCTCCAGATTCTGAGGGTAGTCGCAATGGAGACTCAGAGTTGCACTCGGTGAGTCTATGGGGAGTCCTCTCCTCCCTTAAGCTGTCCCCTTGTTGGTGGAGCAGAGTGGAGGTGGTGTCTCAACTGATAAACTGCTGAACTGTTAGCAGTCACTTAATCTCTCCTTAGGCTCCTCTGTCTTCTCTTTCACCAGCCACATGTGTTTGTACTCACGGGTGATTTACTGGGTTCCTGTGGTCATTCTAGTCCTGTCTTGTTTCCGTCCCGGGTGGTCTTCTTTGGTATTCCTAGTTGATCCGGGAGAGGAGAGAAATCGATCTGCTGCTTGTAGCTCAGCCTCTGGAAGTCCATACTTCTCTTTCTGACTTATCTCTCTTAACATGATTCCTTCAAGCTCCATCTAAGATGCGTGAAGAAGGTTGGTTTCTCTCCCCCCCATATATATTTTATATAGTGATATAATATATAATACATTTTATATATATATATATATTTTTTAAATTTAATAATGGTTGACAAGACCGTAGGATAAGAGGGTTACAATTCCACACAATTCCCACCACCAGAGTTCTGCATCCCATCCCATCCGTTTCCTATCTTTTATCCCTCTGGGAACATGGACCCAGGATCATTATGGGGTGCAAATGGTGGAAGGTCTGGCTTCTGTAGTTGATTCTCTACTGGACATGGCCATTGGCAGATTGATCCATACTCCCAGCCTGTTTCTTTTTTTCACCCCCCTCCCTTTTTTTTTTTTTTAACCAGAGCACTTCTCAGCTCTGGCTTATGGTGGTGCAGGGGATTGAACCTGGACCTTTGGAGCCTCAGACATGAGAGTCTCTTTGCCATTATGCGATCTACCCTCTGCCCCCCTTTTTTATTAATGTAATGCTATTTATTTTAGAACGTACTCATAGCTATATAAAGAAGGCAATACTTTTCATGTTCTGAACAGCTGAGAACTGATAATTTTCCAGACTATGAAAGCAGTAGATTATGCTAAGCAAATGGATACAAAACTGTTACTGTTTTGCATATATCTATATTTCTATTTTCTTTCTTTTTTATTGCTTTAATAATGATGAACAAGACCGTAGGAAAAGAGGGGTATAATTCCCAGCACCATCCCATCCCCTCCATTATAAACTTTACTATTCTTTTTAAAAAATTTTTAAAATTATCTTTATTTATTTATTTATTGGATAGAAACAGCCAGAAATTGAGAGGGAAGGGGGTGATAGGGAAAGAGACAGAGAGACACCTGCAGCCCTGCCTCACCACTCATGAAGCTTTTCCCCTGTAGGTGTCGTCCCGGGGCTCGAACCTGGGTCCTTAAGCACTGTAATATGCGCTCAACCAGGTCTGCCACCACCCAGCCCCCAAACTTTTCTATTCTTTATCCCTCTAGGAGCATGGACCCAGAGTCATTATGGGGTGCAGAAGGTGGAAGGTCTGTCTTCTATAATTGCTTCTCCACTGAACATGGGTGTTGGCAGGTCAATCTATACCCCCATCCTGTTTCTATCTTTCCCTAGTGAGTCTGGGCTCTGGAGAGGTGGGATTACAGGACACATTGGTGAGGTCATCTGTCCAGGAAAGTCAGGTTAGTGCCATGATAACATTTGCAGCTTGGTGGCTGAAAAGCATTAGGATATAAAGCAGAACAAACTGTTTAATGATCAGAAACCTGAAGGTAAAAATATAGCAGGTGAGACTTGGGGTCTCCATTTTGGAAAAAGCTGGTAGGTCTATTTAAGGTATATTCCAAGGGGCCTATGACTTTACAGTTTTTGCATTCTGTATATTTGTCATAAATAGAACCCTACATTTGAAAGGTCTTCAGCCATTATTTAAAAAATGCTTTCCTGCCCTACCCCACTAGGGAAAGCTAGAAACAGGCTGGGAATATGCATCGATCTGTCAATGCTCATGTTCAGTGAAGAAGCAATTACAGAAGCCAGACCTTCCACCTTCTGCACCCCATAATGATCCTGGGTCCATACTCCCAGAGGGATAAAGAATAGGGAAGCTTCTAATGAAGGGATGGGCTGTGCAACTCTGGTGGTGGGAATTGTACCCTCATCTTATCCCACAATCTTGTCAATCATTATTAAATCACTAAAAGAAAAGGGGGGTGGGTGGGTGGTAGCACACTGGGTTAAGCGCACATAGTACTACTAAGCACAAGGACCGGTGCAAGGATCCCGGTTTGAGCCCCCGGCTCCCCACCTGCAGGGGGGGATCACTTCACAGGCGGTGAGGCAGGTCTCCAGGGGTCTTTCTCTCCCCCTCTTTTTCTCTGTCTTCCCCATCTCTCAATTTATCTCTGTCCTATCCAAAAAAAAAAAAACCATAAAAATAGCTACAGGAGCAGTGGATTTATAGTGCAGGCACTAAGCCCCAGCAATAACCCTGGAGGCAAAAAAAAAAAAAAAAGAACACTTTCTTGCTCCTAACTTTTCTTCTAGGACTTCAGTTGTACAACACTTACCTTGTGATATTTTACCACAGGTTCCAAAATTCTGTTCATTTTTAAATCTCTTTCCCTTCTGTTCTTTAAATTGTTCAGTTTTTATTCATTCTTTCCTCTGCCATGTGTATTCTAATACTGCATCCATGCAGTAAAATTTACATTTCTGATGTTGTTTAGATAAAACTTTCCATTAAATTAGCGAAAATATTTAAAAATCTGAAAGACCAAGAGCACTACATCATTCTTCATTCTTCATTTTATGCAGTGCTTAGGATTGAACCCAGGGCCTCCTGAAAAGCATGCACAACCATCTCCCTGACTCCACTTGATTTATCTCTGTTGAGAATATCTCTTTTCTCATTGATTTTAAATGTTTTTTAGCCTGTGTTTCAGAGAGCATAGTTATTATAGTTACTTTAAAATCTGGAAACTCCCAACTTCTAGACATCTTGGTGTTCGTATTTGTTATCTTTTTCTTTGAAAATTTGTCTCATTTTCCTAGTTCTTTGTATGTCTAGTAAATTTGGATTATATTTTGGACATCTGTACTAACTTTTTTTCCTGCCAGTTTCTGGGTCCTAGGTTGAGATTAGCTCTGGGGGATATTGGTGTTTTTGGCTTGGTAAGCAATCAAATTACAGACATCACAGCTCTCATCTTATTTGGGTGGTGGTTCAAATCAGTTTTCAAGACCTCTGGATCTCTCTCCTGTGTCTGGAATCTAGGCAGCAGTTTCTGTCACATATCAGATCTCAAAACCTGTCTTATTCTGTTTTGGGTCTTCACTGCCATGTACACAGTCCAGGAGTGACTTGTACCAGTCCATATACAGAATTAGAAAAATCTCATCAGTTTAGTCTCTAGGATTTCTTGAACCTCAAAGTTCTCTTTTACTAGTCCCCTAGCCAGAAAAATGAGGTTTCTATAGAAGATCTAGTTTCTCACACTACTGTTTCAGCAGCTCTGACTATCTGATGATAAATGAGATTAAGATAAAACAAAACCAGGAAGCAACACTGTTTTATTTTTTCTTCAAGTTTGATATCTCTTCACAGTCCACTTGATTTTGTTTACTTTTGAGAGGCCTCAGTTGCTTATTTTATACTTTGCTTAGAGTTTTAAATTCCATCATCATCATCATCATCATTATTTTATTATTATACCAGAACCCAGCTCAGCTCTGACTTACAGTGGTGCTGTGGATTAACCCTGGGACCTCCAAGGCTCAGGCATGGAAGTCTGTTGTGTAAACACTGCACTCTCTTCCCAGTCTCAGTTTTAAATTCTGGTCAGTGAGAGAGAGAGAGAGAGAGAGACTGATATGTGTTTAACACCATCTTAGCCTGCACTTGCAGTTTACTCCAGTTCTTTATCCTGTTGATAATACTTAAAATTGGCAACAACACAGGAAATTCTGCAATCTTCAAATTTCTGCCAGTTTTTGCAAAGTGAAATGTCATGTTAGATGCAGGTTAACTTCAAATTGTTTAGGAAAGATGGGGTTTAGGGAGTGAGCAGTATACTTAGACAAGAAAGACATACAAGTAATGATAAAGTAAATATGGCAAGATATCAACAGCTAGTGCTTATTTAATTTTTCAGCTATTTGTTAAGTTTTATAATTTCTGCCTTAGAGGTGGCACAGTTGATAAAGTATTGCACTCTCAAGCATGAGATCTTATGTTTAATCACAGCATTGCATATAGCAGGGTGGTGCTCTATCTTATATTCATAAATACTAAATTATTTTTTCTACTAGGGTTATCACAGGGAGTCTAGGCAGCCTTTTTTTTTTTTTCTATCCCTTCCTTCCTTCCCTCCTTCCTCCCTCCTTTCTTCTTTTTTTTTTTTTTAATTTTTATTTATAAAAAGGAAACACTGACAAAAACCATAGGATAAGAGGGGTACAGCTTCACACAATTCCCACCACCAGAACTCTGTATCCCATCCCCTCCCCTGATATCTTTCCTATCCTTTTTGATAGAAAGTGAGAGACAGGGAAGGAAAGAAAGAAAGAAAGAGGGAGGGAGGGAAGGAGGAAGGAAGGAAGGAAGACCATGCCACAGTGCTGCTCTGTCATTGTGAAGCTTATAGGTACAGGTTCTCCCCTGTGACAACTGGGGCCTTGAATATGGCACATTGTAAAGTGTGCACTACTGAGTGAGCTGTCTCCATTCCCCTTCAGATTTTTTTTTTAAGACTTCATTAATAAAAGAGAGAGAACCACATTATTTTTAATTGGCAGAATTGGGCATTTAAAGAGAGAGCGTAATCATTCTAACTGAAATCTTCTGTGATCACAAGAACTATCTTTATTCCTGAAAGAAAAAATATTTTCTTTGGACTTTTTTCTGTGTCTTTATTCCCCAAGATTTTGAATCTTGTGACTAATGTTTATCTTGCCAAAAATAAGTTGTCCATTCTTCTAGGCAATTCCAAGCTAGAGTGTCCCGGCAAACTCTGTTGGCACTTGAGGAGGAAGCTTTTGAATCTACAGCACCACAGCGCAGCACACTGGCTGAACTAAAAAGCAAAGGGAAAAAGACAGCAAAAGCACCAATCAACCGTGTAGGAAGTGCTCTCAAGGGTAACTTTCTTAGTTGTTATTATGGGAAATGCTTAGTCTTCAGTGGTTGGCAAATTATTTATGGAAATAATATATAAATATATATGTGGACACTGTCTTAGTTTTCTGACTACTAGGTAACAAAATGAGAAAATCTAAGGAGGGTTAAGGTCATCATGTACAGTAGAGCCAAACATGTCAGCGATGAACTTTTTTATTTACTATTTTTAGAGGAAATTTTAGGTTCCCAACAAAATTGAGTAGGAAGTACAGAGAGCAACTGACTTATCAGCTGAATGTATGTCACTTAGGCTATAGACCGAAATTTTATTTCTCTTGTCCCTTTACTTGTACCAACTTGACAATAGTCAAAATGTTCCTTGGAGGTCCTGGAATTAGAGTGCATGGAATATGTACCTAAAACATCCTTGGACTTGTTTCATCTAGATCGTGGTAAAGTGGATTTTTTTTTTTTTGCCTCCAGTGTTATTGCTGGGGCTTGATGTTTGCACTATAAACCCACTGCTCCTGGAGGCCATTTCACCCCTCCCCCTTTTTTGTTACCCTTGTTTTTGTAGTTGTTATTGGATAGGACAGAGAGATATCAAGAGAGGAGGGGAAGACAGAGAAGTAGAGAGAAAGATAGATACCTGCAGACCTGTTTCACTCCCCTGCAGGTGGGGAGCCTGGGGCTTGAACTGGGATCCTTACTCTGGTCCTTGCCCTTTGTGCCATATGCACTTAACCCTCTGTGCTATAGGTTGGCCCCTGTAAAGTTTGGTTGTAATAAACACTGTCATAATAGAAAACCCTAGTAGATGGGCAAATTTGTCTTCTCCTGATTCAGTGCATCTCAGCTGATTTGCATTGAGAGAAAGAAAAGATAATGAAAAGTGAAGGTTTAGATTATGCTAAGCTCTAATAAAACTATACTAAACTATACTTAAGGAAGACATATTTTTTGTTTTTAGAATAAAAGATTGGAAGTGAGAGGAAGGTGAATATAAGTAACATTTTTTTGGCTTTACTTTTTTTTTAATTTATTTTTTTATCTTTATTTATTTGATAGCGACAGCCAAAAATTGAGAAGAGGAGAGGGAGAGGAGAGAGACAGAGAGACACCTGCAAACCTGCTTCATCACTCGTAAAGCTTTCCCCCTGCAGGTAGGGACTGGGGCTCAAACCTAGGTCCTTGTGCACTGTAATTTGTGCGCTCAACTAGGTTTGTCACCACCCAGCCCCAACAAACAATTTTTTAAAAGATTTTTTTTAACATTTCCTTTTTTTTATTGTCCCCCCCCCCTTTTTTATTGTTGTTATTGATGTAATTGTTGGATAGGACAAAGAGAAACGGAGAGAGTAGGGGAAGACAGGGGGAGAGAAAGATAAACACCTGCAGACCTGCTTCACCACCTGTGAAGCGACTCCCCTGCAGGTGGGGAGCTGGGGGCTCAAACCGGGATCTTTATGCCAGTCCTTATGCTTTGCGCCACCTGCACTTAACCCACTGCGCTACCGCTTGACTCCCAACAAACAGAACTTATAATTTTCTAATTTGGTACACTAAGTTTTAAAATAATTACTTTTAAAAGCTCTTTGATTCTGTGATTAATAGAAGTAATCTATTTGAGGATGAACAGGTATACTTTGGTATTTAAGTTGATAATGAATAGTTTTAACATTTGCCTCCTAGCTGCAAACCAGAACAGAGCATTCCAAAATCCAGTTCCTCAGCAGAGACCGAATAATTCTAGAATTGCTATCTTTGATGAGAATACTGGTGAAGCGTCTATAGCAGAGTTCTCCAGGCCTACAGCCCAACCATGGATGGCACCACCATCATCTCGGGCCAAGGAGAATGAGTTGCAAGCAGGCCCTTGGAATACAGGCAGGCCTTTGGAACACAGGGTAAGGACTGATTCATAGAGTGTGTTTTCCTCACATAAAGAGACTTCACATTTTTAATAGAAGAATAGTTTTGGCACCTTCTTGACTAATAGACTTGATCTGCATGTGTCTTATCTGAGTGTAAAGCTGTGGTAATTTCAAGTTTGTTCTTCATTGTCAGCCTCGAAACAGTACACCTTCTATGACAGCTTTACCCCCTGTGCTCCCCAGCTTTACTCCATATGTGGAAGAGACTGCACAACAGCCAGTCATGTAAGTCTGATTCTCAGATATTTCAAGATGGGAGTTATTAAGAGTGTGTTTGAGGAGACAGGTCACTTATCCTAGTTTCCAAAAAACATTTTCTTTGTGGAGATGAAAAATCACTAGACAAAGCTTTATGTTTGCTTTATATCTGTATTCATTTGAATGTTATGGCTAAAAGACCATTTGGTAGTAATCATTTGTTTTTGGTAGTAATCTTAAGGGATAAACTTAATAGGTTTATGTTTACATTGCTATAGTCAAAGATCATTACTACGATTTAAATTCAGTGTTTTATTATTAATAGTAATTGGAAGTTATGACAATTTTCCCACTTATTCTGCTCTTTCTTCTGGGTGTCTTTTTCTTTTATCTTATTAGTACCTAGTGTTTTTGTGTATAAGAAAAGATGTGATAGGAGCTAGGAAGATAGCACAATGGTTAGACAAAAAGATTTTCATGCCCAGAGCACTAAAGGTCTCGGGTTTAATCCCTAGCACCACCAGAATCCAGAGCTGAGTAGTACTCTGGTTAAAAAAGAAAAAAAAAAAATTAGAGATGATGATTATATAATGAGGCAGTTTTATACATAATATTTCAGAGTTCTAGTAGTAGGTTGAATTCTATGTCCCTATGTAAGAACTTTCTCATAACTTTTCCCTCACTGTATGGTAGGTACTGTAAGGATGCAAAAACAGGTAAGATTTTAAGCAAAAATTGTGTCTTGATAAGAGCTCTCTCAGCATTAAGGGAAACTTGTAAAGCGTACAGTCTACCTGGTGAGTCATCACCCGCCATAAGGTTAGGTAATTCCAAGATTTGTTTCATAGTATCTTATTTTTAAGGGTTCTTTCACTTTGGGCGAACTTTGTTCTATTGAGATTTAATGAGCGAGCAATAATTGATGATCAGCTCAACACAAGTTTTTTTTTGTTTTGTTTTTGCTTTTCTAATAAAGTCTTGCTTTATTCTCTAAAAATAAAACAAAATATAAAAAAAACTGTTGACCTATATTATCCCACACTAATAAGAAAGGATATTAAATAGCCTAGGGAGGTAGTGGAAAGTTGGACTCTCAAGCAAGAGGTCCTGAATTTGATCCCCAGCAATGCATATGCCAGAATGATTAACTCTGGTTCTTTACTGCTCACCTTTATAAATAAATAAATCTTTTTTTAAAAAGGCAAAGAAAAGAAAAGGAAATACCTTTTCCTATTTTAGCACTTGTATTTTTATTTAGCACTACATCGGTGGTTTAAAAACATTTATAAAATTAAAAATGTCTTACTTGGGACCAGGCAGTGGCACACCTGGCTTAGTATGCATATTATCATGCACAAGGACCTGAGTTCAAGCTCCCAGTCCCCACCTGCAGGGGGAAAGCTTCACAAGCAGTGAAGCAATGCTGCAGGTGTATCTGTCTCTCTCCCTTTCTGTCTGTCTTTCCTCTCAATTTCTGTCTCTATTCAGTAAATAAAATATTTTAAAAATGTCTTAGTCATATTTATTTTCATATGCTAGTTACTGCCTATATCTTTTTTTTTTTTTTTTTTTACTTCCAGAGTTATTGTTGGGGCTCAGTTCCTGCATTACGAATCCACTGCTCCTGGAGGCCATTTTTCCCATTTTGTTGCCCTTGTTATTGCTGTTGTTGTTATTGGATAGGACAGAGAGAAATCAAGAGAAAAGGGGAAGACAGGAGGGAGAGAAAGACACCTGCCAACCTGCTTCACTGCTTGTGAAGCAATTTCCCTGCAGGTGGGGAGCCGGGGTCTCCAACCGGGACCCTTATGCCAGTCCTTGCTTTTTGTTCCATGTTTGCGTAACCTGCTATGCAACTGCCCGGCCCCCACTGCCTATATCTTTTTAGTGGAGTCTGTACTTTTAAAAAAGTTTATTCTGAGGTGGCCAGGCTGTAGTGCTCCCAGTTAAGCACATACAGTATTAAGTGCAAGGACCCGCACACGGATCCGGCTTTGAGCCCCTGCTTCCCACCTGCAGGGGGACACTTCACAAGCTGCAAAGCAGGTTGCAGGTCTACAGCTGTCTTTCTCTCCCCCCTCTGTACCCCTCATCCCTCAATTTCTCTCTGTCCTATCAAAAAAAAAAAAAAAAAAAAAAGGCTGCCAAGAGCAGTGGATTCATAGTGCCAGCACTTATAGGAAGCGAAAAAAAGTTTATTCTGAAGCATTTTGTTTTTGTGCTGTTGCAGTAGAATTATTTTCTATTTATTTATTTTTACTAGAGCACTGCTCAGCTCCACCTTTTCATGGTGCAGGGGATTGGACCTGAGACTTTGGAGCCTCAGGCTTGAGAGTCTCTTTGCATAACCATTCTGCTATCTACCCCCAACCAGTAGAATTATTTTCTTACTCTTAGCATTGTTTATTACAGGTATATATAGTATAATACATTGATTTTTAAAATTTATTAATCTGTATTTTGCTTCTTTAATAAATTAACTTACTATAGTAGGTTCCTAGCATCCCCCCCCCCCCCCCAGAGTACTTCTCAGCTCTGCCTTATGGTGATACTGGGGATTGAACCTGAACCTAGAACTTTGGAGTCTTATGCCTTAAAGCCTTTTTGCATAACTACTACACTATCTCCCCAGCCTACTTTTAGCATTTTCTACATATGAGTTCATCTACACCTGAACTATTTTACTTTTAGATGATTATTTTCTTTTTTTTTCCCCTCCAGGGTTATCGCTTGCACTCAGTGCCTGCACCAAGAATCCACTGCTCCTGGAGGCCATTTTTCCCATTTTGTTGCCCTTGTTGTTGCTGTTATTGTTGCCTTTGCTGTTATTGTTAGATAGGACAGAGAGAAATTGAAAGAGGAAGGGAAGACAGAGAGCGGGGAGAAAGACAAACCTGCAGACCTGCTTCACCACCTGTGAAGCAACCCCTCTGCAGATGGGGAGCCTGTAGCTTGAACCTGGATCCTTACGCCAGTCCTTGCACTTTGTGCCATGTGCTCTTAAGCTTCTGCACTACTGCCTGGCCCCTGATGATTATTTTTCTTTACCTAATTGCCTTACCTAGAACTTACAGTACTCAGCAGCAAGTGGAAGTGACAAATGAATATCCTTTTCTTGTTCTTGATGTTAGGTGGGGAAGCATCCAATCCTTCACTATGATGTTTGTGTGGCTTTTTTTTTTTTTTTTTGCCTCCAGGGTTATTGCTGGGGCTCAGTGTCTGCACCATGAATCCACTGTTCCTGGAGGCCTTCCCCCCCCTTTTGTTGCCCTTGTTGTTGTAGCCTTGTTGTGGTTATTATTATTGTTGTTGTTGATGTTGTTCGTTGCAGGATAGGACAGAGAGAAATGGAGAGAGGACTGGAAGGCAGAGGGGGAGAGAAAGATAGACACCTCAGACCTGCTTCACCGCCTGTGAAGCGACTCCCCTGTAGGTGGAGAGCCAGGGGCTCGAACCAGGATCCTTATGCCGGTCCTTGAACTTTGTGCCACATGTGCTTAACCCTCTGTGCTACCACCCGACTCCCAATATTTTTCTTTCTATCTTCCCCTTCCCTCTCAATTTCTCTATCTCTATCAGGTCAATAAATACATAATTTAGATTAATTTATTTTTACCAGAACACAGCTAAACTCCTTATACCTGTCCTTGCGCTTTGGGCCACGTGGGCTTAACCTGCTGCACTACTGCCTGACGCCTTTGTGTGGAATTTTTGTAGATGTCCTTTATCAGATTGAACAAGTTGAGGACTTTTTTGTTTGTTTTAAATTGGGGAGGGGGCATTAATGGTTTACAGTATAGTCTTTCACACATAGGCACAGCCTCTCTTGTTCCCTTTATTGGTATCTAGGATACACACGAGGACCCCAGTGTTACTTCATCCTGTCCCTTTCTCTCCTTCCCCCAAATCCTTTTTTTTGGTTTAATATGCCACTCCTAGTCCAGGTTTCACCATATGTTTTTCTTACTGTTCTTTGTTACTAAGTTCCACCTGTAAGTGAGATCATTTGGTATTGCTCTTTCTCTTTCTGGCTTGTCTCACAATAACATTATACCTTCAGGTTCTAACCACACTATTACAAAGGAGATGACCTCATTATTTTGATAGCTGCGTAGTAATCCATCATGTATATGTACCTTGACTTCCTTAGCCACTCATCTGTCTTTGGGCACTTGGGTTGCTTCTGAGGAAGTCTTTTAAGCATGTAGATGCTTGGTCTTATCGTTAAAAGTTTTAATTCATTGGACCTGGGGGGTAAGGCCCAGTATAAGTGTGATTAAACTATACCTATAAAATACATAATTTTAGGAGGTCGGGCAGTAGTGCAGCAGCTTAAGAGCACAGCGGGTTAAGTGTATGTGGCGCAAAGCACAAGGACTGACGTGAGGATCCTGGTTTGAGCCCCCAGCTCCCCACCTGCGGGGGAGTTGCTTCACAGGTGGTGAAGCAGGTCTGCAGGTGTCTTTTTCTTCCTCTCTCTGTCTTCCCCTCCTCTCTTGATTTCTCTCTGTCCTGTCCAACAACAAATTGCATCAACAACAACAGTAATAACCACAACAAGGCTACAACAACAAGGGCAACAAAAGGGGGAAAAAATGGCCTCCAGGAGCAGTGGCTTCAGGCCCTGAGCCCCAGCAATAACCCTAGAGGCAAAAAAAAAAAATTTTTTAAATATATGTAATTTTATAAACCAATGTTATATCCATAAATGAAAAAAGATAATTGAGAAAAAGAAGGTACATAAGAAAAAATTAAAAGTGTATAAGCAATTTGACTCTTAGCCATGGCTGAGATATCTACCCTATCCTGATTAAGGTAGTTTATGCTTCATATTCTTCAAACTTATAGGTATCATTCTTCCCCCTTCATCAAGAACCTTGAAATTCACATCACCAGTTCTCTAAATGCTGTATACTCACTTAGCTCTTAATTCTTTTGGGTTCCAAGCAATGGGAAATAGTTTTTATCATGTAAGTTGATGTTCTTACTGGGTTTCATTAAGACATTATTTACTTTCTCTTAAAAGGAATGTTTTTTTGTTTTGTTTTGTTTTGTTTTGTTTCCTCCAGGATTATCACTGGGGCATGGTGCCTGCACTACGAATCTACTGCTCCTGGAGGCCCATTTTTCTCATTTTATTGCCCTTGTTGTAGTTGTTATTGTTGTTATAGCTGTTGTTGTTGTTGGATAAGACAGCGAGAAATGGAGAGAGGAGGAGAAGACAGAGAGGAGGAGAGAAAGATAGATACCTTCAGACCTGCTTCACTGCTTGTGAAGTGACCTCCTGCAGGTGGGGAGCTGGCGCCTCAAACCAGGATCTTTACAGTGGCCCTTGTGCTTTGGGCCATGTGCGTTTAACCCACTGCGCTGCTGCCCAGCCCCCGGAATGTATGCTCTTTGACACTAACTTATGACCCATTTCCTTCCTTCTCATAGTAGAGTAGCACACATTCAGAGCATAATTGTCAGTGACCCATTTAAATTATTTTAGCATCTTATTTCAATTTTAAATTATTTTTGTATTTTGAAGATGATCACATATAGTTTTCTGCGGACATTGTGTTTTATCAAGCCATGTGAGAAATAGAACATTTGATCTTTGTGATATATAATAATAATTTTGCTTCTTTTAGGACACCCTGTAAAATTGAACCCAGTATAAATCATATTTTGAGCACAAGAAAACCTGGGAAGGAAGAAACTGATCTCCTACAGAGAGTTCAGAACCATCAGCAAGAGTCTGAGGAGAAGAAAGAGAAGATGATGTATTGTAAGGAGAAGATTTATGCAGGAGTGGGGGAGTTCTCCTTTGAAGAGATCCGTGCTGAAGCTTTCCGGAAGAAATTAAAACAGCAAAGGGAAGGTATATATATAAGTATATATTGATCAAGTTTTTAAAAGTCATTTAATTTAGAGCGGAGGGTAAATAGTGAAATGGTTATGCAAACAGACTCTCATGCCCGAGGATCCAATATCCCAGGTTCAGTCCCCCACACCATCATAAGCCAGAACTGAACAGTGTTCTGGTAAAAACGATAAAAAAGAAAAAAGGAAAAAAAAAGTCATTTAATTTAATTGTGGTATGTATGAGCTGACTTAAATATCTATTTAAGCTGAACTCCTATTTGCTGCCTGCATGAAAACCCTTGGGTTCAAAAGTAAAGGAACAGAAGAAACTAAACTGTAAGAACAGTTGATATTCTCCAATACAAAAATCGTACAGATATAATCTGTCTATCGACATGTATATGCTTTGTCTTCTCACTAAATACTTTTCTTTTTTTTTTTTTCTTTTCATTTTTTAAAAAAAATTTTTATTTAAGAAAGGATTAATGAACAAAAACATAAGGTAGGAGGGGTACAGCTCCACACAATTCCCACCACCCAATCTCCATAACCCACCCCCTCCCATGATAGCTTTCCCATTCTCTAGCCCTCTGGGAGCATGGACCCAGGGTCGTTGAGGGTTGCAGAAGGTAGAAGGTCTGGCTTCTGTAATTGCTTCCCCGCTGAACATGGGCGTTGACTGGTCGGTCCATACTCCCAGACTGCCTCTATCTTTCCCTAGTAAGGTGTGTACTAAATACTTTTCTTAATGCTGCCTGAAATATTTCACTTTATTTTTGATATCCTACCCCATTAGAATTTCTCAAAAGATTTATTTAGACTAACATATACATTCTCACCTCTGTCACTTAGATATAGGTACTTAAATCTTTCTTTCTTTTTAAAGATCTATTTGTTTTTATGAAAGAGAATGAACAAAGACCAGAGCACCATTCAGTTCTGAATTAAATCAGAGGCCTGATGCAAACAAGTCTGGTGCTCTAAGGCTGAGATACCTCCCTAGCCCAGCATTCTTTCTTAAAGATACTTTTTCTAAATTAAGAGAAACTTTCCTACAAATAGAGAAAATAGGGTCAGCAAAATAGTGACAGTGCCATATACACCAACTAGGTTCAAGCCCAGCCTCCCCCCAACTTGTACCAAATCTAACCTATCTGCAATCTGTACCCATTTGTCCTAATTTTTTTTTTCCTGTTAAAATTGGTATTTTCTATTCCTATCATAGGAATGTCCCTTTTCTCTTTCCTGATAAGCAGTTTTCATCATGTTTCTGGTCTTTAAAAAACAAAAAGGGCTGTGGAGATAGCATAATGGTTCTCAAAAAGCCTATCCTGCCTGACCCTCTTGAGGTCCCAGGGTCAATACCCAGCACCACCATAAACCAGAGCTGAGCTCTGGTTTATTTTGCATTTCTTTTAGTCTGTGGAGTAACCTAGGTCACAGTCACCAGAGACCACTTTTTTATTAAAATACCAAATCCAGTTAGGATCTTTATGAACCTCATGGCTTCTCTGATGTGTATTATCTCTCAATTTTCTTTCCTGCTGTTCTTATCTACTATCTTTTCCTAAGACCCAAATTAGAATCCTGGAATATCCCATTCTTTTTTTCATCTTCAAAACTCTGGCTGACAGGTTACATCCACTTTAAAGTGATGGACCCTCCATTTAAATCCCGATCTCTGATATTTCACTTAACTTCAGACTTACATTTAGTTATCTACATCTGTTGGCTATCCCAAGAGATAATTTAAACTCAAGATAATCAGAACAGAATTAATAATTTCTGTATAAAACATATATGTGCCATTGCTTCTGAATCTCAACAAAAGGCTTTAAAATCAATAAAAAGCTAATAGTTGTGCAAGCTAGAAAAATCCAGAGGTGAAACTTGATCCCTCTTTCCTTACCATTGTTCCACACCCAATTTTCAAATCTCTCTTTCATCACTATTTCCATTATTCCTCAGTTCAGTTCATAATTGTTTAACTGGATGACTGTCACTAGACTCCCCTCATTCTGGCCTGACAGTCCAATTTTCTCACAGTAAATGATCTTTTAATTTAAATTTTAGAATATGGAATGCTTTAGGAATTTGCATATCATCTTTGCACAGGAGTCTTGCTAATCTTTGTGCCATCCAGTTTTGGTGTATTTACTGCTAAAGTGAGCATCAAATGATGTTTAAAAAGAAAAGTCATGTCACTCCTAAGACAACTACTTGATGGTTTTACTCTTATAAGTAGAATATAAAGAATCAAAACATGTAAAAAAGAGAAAGTAGCCAGCCTGTCTGAGACTTTGGGAGAACTATGGTGGTTATCATTGGTGGTGTGGAAGCTTAGAACTTTGGTGGTGGGTGTGGTGTGCAACTATGCCCCTGTTATCTTAAAATCTTGCAAATCATTGTTAAACCACTAATAAAAAGTCATTTCATGGGAGTTGGGCGGTAGCACAGTGGGTTAAGCGCATGGCTTGAAGTGCAAGGACTGGCATAAGGATCCCAGTTCAAGCCCCCGGCTCCCCACCTGCAGGGGAGTTGCTTCACAGGCGGTGAAGCAGGTCTACAGGTGTCTTATCTTTCTCTCCCCCTCTGTCTTCCCCATCTCTCTCCATTTCTCTCTGTCCTATCTAACAACGATGACACCAATAACAACAACAACAACAATAACTATAACAACAATTTAAAAAAAGACAACAAGGTCAACAAAAGGGAAAATAAAAAAAATAAAAATAAGTAATTTCATCTCTTTACGTAAAATCATTCCAGCATTTTTTTCATTGCATTACAGTATTACTCAAACTCTACCTATGAGTTTGTCCCTGCCTTGTCTCTAATCTCATATTTTGTTTTTCCCTCTGTTGTTAGTGTGCCTCTCATATCAGCTTCATTTGTAATTATAACATATGCAAGAACATGAGCCCCCAAGATAGTTTCTGACAGAGTAAATTACTGTAAGGACTAATATTTCAGACAACATTATTTACTGCTTCTAGCCGAGCTACAGACCATTGCAGAGAAGAAAGCAGAAATGCAGAAACAGATTGAAGAGATGGAGAAAAAACTCAAAGAAATCCAAACGACTCAGCAAGAAAGAGCAGCTGATGAGGTCATTTTTTTTTTTTTTTTTTTAATGCACAAAGCTAGTTAGCACTTACTGAAACTTTTAAATATAGTCTTTTATAAAAAAAAAAAAGTATGTCTTTTGTAAAACTCATTCAGTTTCTGTTAGTTTCTTAGTTATTAGCAAAGTTGAGATTTATAATTTAACAGATGAATTAAATTGGAATTTGTGGCATGTGGTTTAACTAATATATTTTATTGACTTCTTAGTTGTGTTTCGAGTCATTGTCTTTTTACTTCTGTTTTTACTGTTTTTACTTTTTAGTCTCGTTATGTTCCATTAAACAGGGCTAACTAAAGAACTTCAGTATCTACTTGACACTTCAGTTCTAGTACCAGTTTATAGTAGGAATATAAATTATTGCAAAGAACTTTTATCAGTGTGACATTTTCTATGATTAGTGGGTATTTATGGGGGAAATACGATAAAACTAAATTTTGGAGTAAAAGCTTGAGGAGTATAATGATTTTGTTTATTTAATGCAAATAGCAAGAAGAAAGGATATCTACTACAGAGACAGATGGCCTGCAAATTGCTTCCAAGTCTGAGGAGATACCAGGAATGATTGTGTCTAATTTTGCTTGTCCAGTAAACTCTTGTGCAAGGTAGGACCAGTTGGTGGAAAGGACAATGCTTATAGGAGAGCATTTAGAGCCTCCTTCTATTATACTGATGTTTTTCTTTTGGTTTATTATTTTGTTAATTCTCTGTCAAAAACATTAGTTGATAAGGTAGGATAAGATACTGGCATTTTTAACTTTTTTTTTAACCAGAGCACTGCTCAGTTCTGGCTTATTGTGGTGGGGGGGGAGTTTTGAACCTGGGACTTTGGAGCCTCAGGCACGAGAATCTCTTTGCATAACTATTATGCTATCTACCCCGCCCTTTTAACTTTTGAAAATATTTTATTTATTTATTCACTTATTGGATAGAGAGGCAAAGAAAGAAAAACACCTGTAGCACTGCTTTACGACTCATGAAGCTTCCCCCAGCAGGTAGGGATCAGGGTCTTGAACTTGGGTCCTTGCACATGATAATATATGTACTCAACAGAGTGTACCACCACCCTGCCCCTCACATTTTCTAGTTTAAGTAAACTAATATGTAAAAAAAAATTAGATCAAATACGTGATATTTAAAATCAAGTCACACATTTCTTACACCAAAATATGACTACTACTAACACTGGTATATCTCTCTTTTAAATTGTTTTCTGAAAATGAGAATTTAACCATTTTGTAATCTGCTTATATTGTTAATGTAACATTTTATCAAATGTATTTCTACAACTGTTTTAATGACTGAAGGCTCCATCTTACAGAATTTATATTGACATTATTAGATTTTTTTTTCAAAATTTCTTTATTGAGGGATTAATGGTTTACAGTTGACAGCAAAACACAGTAGTTTGTACATGCATAACATTTCCCAGTTTTCCACATAACAATTAATCTAGACTTTGTTTTAATCTTAAAGTGAAGATTGCATTTAAGGGATTATTCTGTGGGACTACTGAGAATTAGGTCATTATTTTTGTGGGGACTAACCACATGTTTTAAAATATATTTTCTTCACAGGGAAGCTTCACTTGCGGAAAATATTTGGCAGGTACAACCTAATTCTAAATGTAAGTTGTATTTGATCATATCATGAAAAACTTGCTGATAACAAATGCATCTCTAATAAGTAGTAAATATTTTTCTTAATTGTGTTAGAGGAAATTTAAAGAAGAGGGTGGATGTTCAGCTTCATGGGGTGGGGTGGGGGATGGGAATGGTGGTGGGAATGGTGTTTATGTACTAAGTAAATAAATTTAAAAAAAGAAGACAGGAGACTAAGGAACTGTTTCTTTTAACTGTGGAATTTACTTATAAGCTTGTAATTCAAAACAGGATAGACATTTGAAAGACTGGTTTTATAAGATCTTTCAATGCTCTTAAATACTTGGTTTAAATTTATATTAATTGCCAAATCATCTTTCACTAAGCAAAGCCTTTCAGGAGTATTCAGCAGCCAAGACCAGAAAAGTGTCTTACTGTTTTGGAAGAAAAAAAGAAAAAAATTTAAGAGCTATTTTATTTTCAAATTTACTCTTTTCTGTTCATAAAAAGTTTTGTAAAAGTAAAATGGAATCTGACTAAGCTAATTCTAGCCACCATTTTATAGGTTAATGTTTATAGGCAGAAAGATATAATTGGCAAAAATCAGCATTTGAGTAAATAACTAGTTTCTTTATTTAAAAGAAAAAACAACTCAAGAGGCATTTCAAACACTCAAAGTATTTAGAATTGTGTTTAACAGTACCAATTCAAAGTTTCTTTAAAAAAAAAAAAGTGAAATATAAAACTTTGGGCCTGCATAGTAGATTACTTGGCTAGAGTACTGCGTTGCTGTGTGCACATTGTGGGTTCAGGCCCAGTCCCTACCACATCAGAGGAAATTTTGGTGTTGTGGTTTCTTTTCCCCTCTTTCTACCTCTGTGTTTGTGATATATATAATTATTACCAGGACCTTGTGATTCCATAATTCTGCTGCTCCTAGTGAGCTTTTTCCTTTCAATTTCAGATGAAAAGAAAAGGAAAACAACAGATACCTCAGCATTGCTTCACTGTTCATGGTACCTCTTGGTGCCATACAAGATGCTCCCATCTTGTGTTTGGGACGTGAACTTAGGTCCTTAAGCTTGATAAACTGTACATTCTACCTGATGAGATATCTCCTGGCCCTTGAAGTCATGCTTTTTAAAAGGAGCCTCCATTTTAGAAACATACTGAAATGTTGTGTTGAATTTAATTCAAAATAATTAGGAGTTGGGCTGGGTTGGGGAAGTAAAGTGGTAGAGAATATATTGGGTTGTCAGAAAAGCCATGACATATTTTTGCAAAGAAAAACAAAAAATACGACTTTTTTGACAACTCAATAGATGAAATGATTATCCTTGTTTAGCTGAATTTTGTTATTAAATTGTCTTTTATGTGTTTGAAATTGTTCATTAGAAAAATCATATTTTCTTTCAGCTTTTAAACCAAGGTATTGATTATTTATCCCAAACAGTAGAACTTTTATTCTTAAGACTAAACTCTGATGTCTCTGTTTATAGGTTCCAGTGCATCTTTCTCTATTTTTGATGAGTTTCTTCCTTCAGAGAAACAGAATACCAGGTTTGAGGGTTTTTTCTTTGTTTTGTTTTTAATGTGGATGATTTAGAAGATTTTTTTTCTGCATTAATGATAAAATGTTAATTGCATTGTTTTTATCCAGTCTTCCACATCCCACACAAGTTTCAGCCCTAAGAAGACCCCTGGCAATCCTCAAAACTTCAGAAAGCATCATCTCAAATGAGGAGCTGTCTCCAGATGTTTGTGTAAGGACCAGTATCACTAAATTAATATAGACTAATAAATGGTTCAATCACTTCTCACGAAAAATAGAGTTAAAATTAAAACTTGACTTAAGAAGAAGGAGATGCTCAACATCATTCTCAAAGACTGCAAATCAAATCCACAGTGCTACCACTAGAATGGTTATCATCAAAAAGACAAAAAAACAAGTGTTGGTGAGAATGTGGGGAAATTAGAACTGACATTGCTGGTGGGAATATAAAACTGTAGCCACTTGGTAACATTTGACACTTCTTCCGAATGTTACACATACAGTTATCATAGCCAATAATTTCCTCCTAGGTATATATTCTAGAGAACTGAAAATCATGTTCAGATAAAATTCTTGCTCATAAATGTTCATAGTTATATTACAGTAGCCAAAAGGGAGATACTGCAATGTCCATCCACTAATAGATGGATAAACAAGATATAAACTGCCAGACTTTTATTTTCTTTTTACAAATAAATTCCATGGCCTATCCTTACACTCTTTTCCCCTACCACTCACCCTTTTCCTCTCTGTTCTATTGCCAGTTTTCATTTTTTTTGTTTTGTTTTATTTTGTTTTAGCTGTTCATCAATTTTATATCATTATATTTTATACAAGTCTAAATTCTTCCAGTATTGTCTTTTTCCTTCTGACTTAATTTGCTTCTCATGCCTTTGGGTTTTTTCCATTCTGTCACAGATGACCAAGCTTCATCTTTTTTATAGCTAAGTAGCACTCCATTTTGTATGCATACTATATGTTCTTTATTTATTCTTCTATTAATGGGCACTTTTGTTGTTTTCATGTCTTAAAAAAGCTGCAATAAACATTAAGCTGGGGGTCTAGGCAGTGGTGCACCTGGTAGAGTGAACACACTATCATATTCAAGGACCTACGTTCAAGCCTCTGGTCCCAACCTTTAGGGGGAAGCTTCATGAGCAGTGCAGAATGGTATAGGTGACTCCCCTTCTCCCTTTTCTGTCGATTTCTCTCTGTCTCTATCCAATAAATAAATTAAATATTTAAAAAATTAAGATGCACAAACTTTGGTAATGTTGTTACATTCTTTGCATAGATACCCAGAAGTGAGATTGCTAAATTATATGGTAACAATTTTTAACTTCCTTGAAGAAGTTCTACACTGTCTTCCAAAATGGCTGCCTCAGTTTACATGGCTATCAACATTGCACAAGCATTTCTTTTTTTCTCACACCCTCACCAGCATTTGTTGTTCTTTTTGAGGTATACCAGTCTCACAGGTATGTGATAGTATTTCATCATGTTTTTGACTTGCATTCGTGAGTTCACTTTTCACATATGTGAACATCTGTTCAATCTCTGCTGAGATCAAGATAAAGCTTCCAGCAAGTGGCCTGGAGGATTGGTTGAGTGCACGTTTACCGTGTGCAAGGACTAGGTTCAAGTTCCTGGTCCTCATCTGCAGAGGGGATGCTTTATGAACAGTGAAGCAGTACTGCCGGTGTCTCTCTTTCTCACTCTTTCTCTTTATCTGACTCTCATCTCAATTTCTACCTGTCCTATCAAATAAAGACTATATTGGGGGGGGGGAGGGAGAATATGGCCCCAGGCATGGTAGATTCATTGTGCAGACACTGAGCACCAGCAGTAACCTAGGCAGTAAAAAATATATAAAATTTTATATATAAAATATATAAAGTTTCCAGAAACTCAGAGAAGCTTGGTGAGCCACTTATGACTGAAGGTGCTATGTTTCTAGGGATAGAGTCCAAACAAGTTGGTTTTGCTTTTTATACTTTCACATATAATTCTGATAGTCCATTGACGGCTAGGAAAAGTTCATTACATAGGCGAGTAACTCATGTTGTGTTCTGCCACGTGCGCTTAACCCGTTGCGCTACCACCTGACTCACATGTTGTGTTCTGGAGAATACAACCAGCGAGTGTGAAGGAGAGAAAGAAAGAGATATGACGGAGACTGACTTTGGTTCTAGGATCAGCTATTTAGGAACAATCTAAATTAGTAAAGGATTAATCTTTTGTTTGCCTCTTTTATGGCTGTCTAACTGAATTTTGTTAGTAGATTGCTACTAGAAATTGTTACATAAAAATATTTTAAATGTTTAACCAGTAGTGTTTATACAACATGCATTAAAAAAAATTTTTTTTATTTATAAAAGAAACATTTTTTAAAGGGTACAACTCCACACAGTTCCCACCACCAGAACTCCATATCCCGTCCCCTCCCCTGATAACTTTACTATTCTTTATCCCTCTGGGAGTGTGGGCCCAGGGTTATTATGGGGTTTAGAAGGTGGGAGGTCTGGCTTCTGTAATTGCTTCCCCGCTGAACATGGGTGTTAACAGGTCGATCCATACTCCCAGCCTCTTTCTTTCCCTAGTGAGGTGGGGTTCTGGGGAAGCACATATTGGTGGGGTCGTCTGGTTGGCATCATGTTAGCATCTGGAACCTAGTGGCTAAAAAAAGAGTTAACATATAAAGCCAAAGAAATTGTTGACTAATCATGAATGTAAAGGCTGGAATAGTTCAAATGAAGAGTTAGTATGCCTGTTTTAGTTATATTCCAAAGAGCCCATGTCTATACTAGTTTTTTTTTTTTTCCCCTGAGCCTGACATCTGATAAGCAGGTAGATCCAAGTTATTGTCTGGGGAGATGATGTCATGGCTGGAAAAAGGGCTAAAAAGCTGGATCACGGAAGAGAGTAGCTTCCAAATATGGGAAAGGTGTATAAATATTGTTGACTGTAAACCCTATTGATTTGATCTGATCTGGGGCCCATATTCAGCTTAGGAGCCTATGTGATCTCTGCATTCCTGTAGATCTGAACTCACATTCTGTGGTCATGAGTAGGAATGTTCCAAGCTGCTCCAGTTTCAGGACCCATCTTCCTCAGGTGTAGCATAGAGTATGTTGTCCAGCCTCCCTTTGGAAGATGAAACAATCTCTACCATTGTTGATCCACGAGGGCAAGGTCCTATAGGGACCCACTTAAGGGTCTATTGTGTTGTTCCTTATAGATATGACTGGTAACAATGGAGAAAGGGATCTATTTGAGGTCTAGGCCCATCATGTCTGGGAATCTCAGGACTCCCTGACTAGGGCAAGTTTTACTTTAGTTTTACAATGCTTTTACTGTCTGTTGTATCCTATAGGTAGATTTTAAGTATATATCACATTGGCAATGATATAGAAAATTAATATCTAATATCCACAAGGGTTTAATGAAATAGTCACTTTTGTAAACTGCAGGTAAATGTATAAGATGGTGTAGCCTCTTAGGGTAGCTAGCAAATATGTACACAAAATCTTAATGTTTATAACTTTTTGGCCTGTTAATTCCACTTTTAGGAATTATTCCTAAAAGAAAATTGAAGTATTCCCAAAGATTTCATATATAACATGTTTAAAGTAGTTTTATAATATTAAAAAATGGGGAATTACCCAAATATATTAACTCCTGATAGACCCATACTTTGACCATCATGTTCTTTAAAAATTTTTAGTAATACAGAAAATATGCTTAAAATACATGGAAGATTTAAAACAAATAAATAAAGATAAATACATAGAAGAAAGTAATATAAACTAGCACATATGCTTTAGTTTCATTTAAGTCCTCCTTTTTAAATGCATAGAACATGTATTTGCTTGTGTCTTAATGTATAGAATAATATCAGTCACCTTTCAAGAGTAGTAATTAATATATAGAGAGAAGGTCAAGTGTAGGAGGAAGACTTTCAAGCTGTATACATATATTTTAAAAAATTTTTTATATTTATTTTCCCTTTTGTTGCCTTAGTTGTTTTTCATTGTTGTTGTAGTCATTGATGTTATTATTGTTGGATAGGACAGAGAGAAATGGGGAGAGGAGGGGAAGACAAGGGGAGAGTAAGATAGACACCTGTAGACCTGCTTCACTGCCTGTGAAGCGACTCACCTGCAGGGAGCTGAGGGCTTGAACCGAGATCCTTATGCCAGTCCTTACGCTTTGTGCCACCTGCGCTTAACCCGCTGTGCTACCACCCGACTCCCTACATATATTATTTTTAAAGACAAAAACATTTTGAATATTTTAAAGTTAATTTCACTACTGTTGTTATTTTTACCAGAACTTTACTTAGCTCTAGTTTATGGTGGTGCTGGAGATTGTGCCTAGGGCCTCAGAGCCTCAGGCATGAAGATGCTTTTGTTTTCTACTATGACCTTGAGTTATTTTTAAGAAATAGAAGTTAGGGGCAGAGATATATCATACAAGGTAGAGTGCTTGTCTTGCCATGCGTGTAGCTCAGTTTCAAGCTCTGGCACCAGGGGGAAGGAAGCTTTAGTATCTGTCTCCTTGTCTTTCTACCTGAGTGAAAAAGTTGACCCAGGAGCAGTGAAATTGCACATGCTCAAGGCCCTTGCTCTGAATAAAAACTAAAAAAAGAAAAAAAAAGTTAAATAAAATGTATGTAGCTTAAAGACTTTAAAAGCTGTGGTTCAGAAGGTGGTGCAGTGGGTAAAACATGAGACTCTCAAGCATGAGGTCCTGAGTTCAATCCCTGGCAGCATATGTACCAGAGTGATGTTTGGTTCTTTTTCTCTCTCCTTCTGTCTTTCTCATTAATAAATAAATAAAATCTTAAAAACAAAAAAAAACTTTAAAAGTTAAGTGTTTAGCAGATTGTCATTGTTTACTAAGTTGAAGCTAGAAGAAAATATAATTTGTCTAATATTTTTTGTTTGTGTGGTGAGTCCTCACAGTATTGTTTTTGATGAAATAGTTTGTTTTCATTATACAAAACCTATTTTAAAGTTAATGACATGTTTTTTTACAGTTGTCTTTCCCTAGAGAATCTGACAAGATACTTCTGTATGCCCTGTGTTGAAAATCATTTATCTAGTGGTGTTTCTAAATAAAAAGGAGGGTCTGATCACATGTTCTTTCAAATATTTCAGCCAAACTTTTTCGTTTTTATTTCAGCATGAATTTACAGGAATTGAGCCTTTGAGTGAAGATGCTATTATCACAGGCTTTAGGAATGTAACTCTTTGTCCTAACCCAGAGGACACTTGTGATTTTGCTCAAGCAGCTCGTTTTGTATCCACTCCTTTTCATGAGATACTGCCCTTGAAGGATCTCCCTTCTGATGCTGGGAAGCTCCTACAGGAAGAGGAGCTGGATGCCAAGACCGATGAGGACCAGCACAGTGCTTGTGGCACTAGATATAATCCAACTCTCAGCATCAAGAAACTGAGGTGATGCTGGCTAAAGATAACACACGCCAGATGTTGTTTGTGCTCTTACTCTATGTGCTTGTCAATTACAGTGATCACTTATGAAGTTCTTACTGTCACATAGGTTCTGTGCTAAGTGCTTACATGACAATAAGACTCCCTTAGGGAAAGTGTCAGTGGGATTTAGTGAGTGATTTGAATATGAAGATTAAAAGATGTTCTGATAGTTATAAACCTAAGAGTCCCAGAAGGATTTTGACAAAGTATACCTGATTGAGAGAGAAGACATTTACTTTTCCTGTAATTTGAATTAAAATAACAGAGAATAACTTGATACTAATCTCAAATAGGCAACTAGAGATGTACTTTGTAAATGTGTCTTTTGAGGGAATCCAGCGGTAGTGCAGCAGGTTAAGTACACATGGTACAAAGCGCAAGGACCAGGGTCAAGCCCCCCGGCTCCCCACCTGTAGGGGAGTCGCTTCACAAGTGGTGAAGCAGGTCTGTAGGTGTCTGTCTTTCTCTCCCCCTCTCTGTCTTCCCCTCCTCTCTTTCTCTCTGTCCTATCCAACAACGACAACATCAGCAACAATAACTACAACAACAATGGAAACAACGAGGGTGACAAAAAGGAAATAAATAAATATAAAAAAAACATTTAAGGTTTGAGCCCCTGGCTCCCCACCTGCAGGGGAGTCGCTTCACAGGTGGTGAAGCAGGTCTGCAGGTGTCTCTTTCTCCCTCTCTGTCTTCCCCTCCTCTCTCCATTTCTCTCTGTCCTATCCAACAACGATGATATCAATAACAACAATAATAACTACAGCAACAATAAAAAAAATTTTTTTAAGTGTCTTTTGATAGGTAAACCTTATGACTGGGTTTAGGGGAATAGCACAAAGAGCCAGGGGCTGAGACTAGTCATCTATTCATATTTAAAAATATACCAGGTTAAGTGCACATAGTATGAAGCTCAAGGACTGTCACAAGGATCCTGGTTCAAGCCCCTGGCTCCTCACAGCAGGGGGGTGGTGGTGGGGAGGTTACTTCACAAGTAGTGAAGCAGATCTGCTGGTGTCTTTTTCTCCCCCTCTCTCAATTTCTCTCTGTCCTAACCAATTTAAAAAAAAAAAAAAAAAGGATAAAATGGCTTCCAGGAGCAGTGGATTTGTAGTGCTAGTACTGAGCCCCAGCAATAATCTTGCAAAAAACAAAATAAATAAATAAATAAATAAATGTGTGTGTGTATATATATATGGGCTGGGTGGTGGTGTGCCTGGCTGAATGTACATGTTACAGTGCACAAGGACCCAAGTCCAAGCCCCCAGTCCCACCTGCAAAGGGAAAGCTTTGTGAGTGGTGATGGTCTACAGGTATCTCCTTCTCTTTCCCTCTATATTTTCCCCTACCCTCGTGGTTTCTGGCTGTCTCTATCCAATAAATAGAGATAATTTTTTAAAAATTAGAAAAATAAAATAACTTTAAAAGCAAAAAATTAAAAAATAGTTTTTCACTGCTGGGGAAATAGCAATATGCAGAATGTAAAACTTTCATATCAGAGGCTCCCAGTTTGAGTTTCAGCAGTACATGTATGCTTCCCTCTATCTTGCTAATATGTAATATAGCTTTTAAAAATAGATCAAAAGTCTACTTTTTGGAATTATTCTCTTAACTTGTTGATTTGTGCCTTTAATTGGGAAAAAATAGCTCACCTAGATAATTTGCCTTTGCTGTGCATGCATGCTACCCAAATTTGAGTCAGGTCCACTCTGCACTGGAGGAAGCTTTAGAGCTAGCACAGTGGTTATACAAAAGATTTTCATGCCTGAAGTTACGAAGTCCAGAGTTCAGTACCACCGTAAGCCAGAGCTGAGCAGCACTCTAGTTTAAAGAAAAGAAAAAAGAATTTCAGAAATGTCATGCTAAACATTGCTTGTCAATCAGGGTAGATAAAATAATATAGATTCTTTTTATGTTCTTTTTCTTTTTTTACTAGAGCACTGCTCAGCTCTGGCTTAATGATGGTGTGGGCAAATTGAACCTGGGACTATGGAGTCTCAAGCATGAGACTGTTTCCATAACCATTATGCTATCTACCCCTACCTAATAATCTAGATTCTAACTAAGTTTCTGGGGAAAATAAATGGTCTTTTTTCACTTACTTTATTTTTTTACGAGACTACTCCTTACCTCTGGCTTATAGAAGTGCCAGGGTTTGAACATGGAACTTCAGAGAATCAGACACAAAATCCTTTTTTGCATAATCGCTATGTTATTTTACCTAAAAGTGTTTTTTTTTTTTTAAATAAATAAATAAATGACGGAGTCAGGCAGTAGCACAGCGGGTTAAGCGCATGTGGCGCAAAGTGCAAGGACCAGCATAAGGATCCCAGTTCCAGCCCCTGGCTTCCCACCTGCAGAGGAGTTGCTTCACAGGTGGTGAAGTACGTCTGCAGGTATCTATCTTTCTCTCCCCCTCTCAGTTTTTCCCTCCTCTCTCCATTTCTCTCTGTCCTATCTAACAACAACGACATAAATACCAACAATAACTACAACAACAATAAAAAAAACAAAGGCAACAAAAGGGAAAATAAATATTAAAAATAAGTAAATGACAATATTGCATATTAAACAAAATTATAATACAAGATTCTGGAAGGTAGCTCAGCAAATAAGTGCATGTCTGAATATATGTAAGACCTTGGATTTGATCCCCAGTTCCATATGGAAGAACTATGGGCATCACTAAGGATCTTCATGGGAGGTGGAGTGTCTTGGTGTGTCTCCTTGTATCTCTTTCAAAATATATTGGGGAGATTGGGCTAAGTAGTCATTTTAGCAAAATTGCCTAAGGAAAAAAAACTCTAGGTTCATTCCTAAGCACTGCATAAAAATAAATAACAAATGGAATTAGTGTATATTATCTCTTTGATAGTTGACTCTTATGTTTTTTTCAGCCCAATAATTGAAGACAGCCGTGAAGCCACACACTCATCTGGGTTCTCTGGGTCTTCTTCCTCAGTTACAAGTACTTCCTCCATCAAATCTCTTCAAATTCCTGAGAAACTGGAGCTTACTGAGATTGCAGGTAGGTTCCTATATACTACATATCAAATTGAGGTGCATGTTTTTCTTCTCTAGAAGATTTGTTATAAATTGTCAACTTTTTTTTTGAAGATTGTATTTATTAATAAGAAAGGTAGGAAGAGAGAGAAAAAAGAACCAGATATCATTCTGGTACATGTGCTGCTGGGGATTGAACTTAGGACCTCAAGCTTGAGAGTCAGCTGGTTTATCTACTGTACCACCTCCTGGACCACTATTGTCAACTTTTTTTTTTTTATCAGAGCACTGCTCATTTCCGGCTTATGGTGTGTGGAGGACTAAACCTGAGACTTTGGAGCCTCAGGCACGAGAATCTTTTTGCATAACCATTAAGCTACCAACCCCCATCCCTATTGTCAACTTTTTATATTATATTCATACTCAGTAAACATAGCATCTATAAAGATTGTGACTAGTGTTATTGGGTTAACTATGTTGATTGTGCTATCTTGGTTTTATTCCTCCTCTTTTTTTAGACTTAGGGTGATGTGTTTTTGATTCTTTTTCTCCAGATAACCCTACTCAATCACCTTGGTGTTTGCAGTATCGAAGGCAATTACTACTAAAATCCTTTCCAGAGTTGAATGCCACTGCAGAGTTTTTTGTAAGAGACAAGCCAATGCCCAAGTTGGAGATAGAGATGGAAATTGATTTAGGTAAGTCATTGAGCACATGTACTTTCAAGTATGGTATTATACCAAGAAGTGCCATTTATATTTGGACTTGATACTTTAACACTATCAATTCTAGTAATTAGTTATTCTGTCTAATTCTACATTGCATTTAATTTTAGCATTATAGAAGTTGACACATCAGGAGTCGGGCGGTAGCGCAGCGGGTTAAGTGCATGTGGCGCAAAGCGCAAGGACTGGCGAAAGGATCCCGGTTCAAGCCCCCGGCTCCCCACCTGTAGGGGAGTTGCTTCACAGGTGGTGAAGCAAGTCTGCAGGTGTCTTTCTCTCCCCCTCTCTGTCTTCCCCTCCTCTCCAATTCTCTCTGTTCTAGCCAACAACCAACAACGATGACGTCATCAACAACAACAATAACTACAACAACAACAAGGGCAACAAAAGGGAAAATAAATAATAATAATAATAATAAAAGAATTTGACACATCAATAAGTTCATTTCCCAGTAGTAATAACAACTCTGTCCTTCCCTCTTGGTCTTTAACAAATGATTTTTATTTTATTTATTTATTTTTTTACCAGAGCACTGATCAGCTCTGACTTATGGGCTTATGGTGGTGTGGGGGATTGAACCTATGACTTCGGAGCCTCAGGCATGACAGTCTGTTTTGCATAACCATTATGCTATCTAGCCCCACCCTTTAACAAATGATTTTGAAAAGTATTCTAGATGTGCCTCTTAACCCTTAAACCAGGAAGTAAAATTTAGGAACTGTTTTTTGTTTGTTTGTTTTAACCAGAGCACAGCTCAGCTCTGGCTTATGGTGGTGTCGGGGATTGAACCTAGGACTTCAGAGCCTCGAATGAAAATCTCTTTGTATAACTGTTATGCTGTCTACCCCCACCCAAGGAACTGTTTGTTCATAATGATTTTTAAATGGAGTCCAACCTTCTCAACAGGTGATGAGAATTACTATATTAAAGAAGAATATGTAATATGTGAAGATTACAAATTATTCAGGGTGGTTTCCAGAAACTCCACAGAATTAACTATAATAAAGGTAGGACTGATTCTTTATTATTTTAGTTACATTATAAGTGATGGGGGTTGAGCTTACAACTGTAGCCCCTTCAGGCCATCAAGTCTTTCTAGTAGTCTTCATTGTAATAATAGTTTCATCTGTTGGAAGTCAGTAACCTATCAGGAAATCAGTTACCACTGTAGGTCAGCATCAGACAGGAAAGGTGAGAGACCTTCGTGTCAACTTCCGATATATTCTAATATATTAAGTATTTTATCAGTTTGCTTGCCCCAGTTAAATAGGTTACACTTGATGCTTCCTAGGTATACAGTGTCTGTCAACTTGAAATTTCTGTTCACTGTCATCCTAGACAGTAAAATCTTTCCAAAAATGCCTGTTTTCTTGGATGCCATTTTTTCCCCTCCTTGCTTGACTTAAAACACATATTTTGATAGCTTCCTGAGAAAGGGTGCATGGGTATATACCTTTTTTTTAAGCCTTCCATGTCAGAATTTTTTTAAAAAATTATTTATTGGGGGATTAATGTTTTACAATCAGCAGTCAATACAATAGTTTGTACATGCATAACATTTCCCAGTTTCCCACATAACAGTACAACCCCCACTAGGTCCTCTGCCATCATGTTCCAGGTCAGAAAAATTTTTATTCAACACTTATTTTTCTAATTTTTTAAAAATTATCTTTATTGGGGCTGGGCAGTGGCACACCTGGCTAAGCGCACATGTTACAGAGTGCAAGACCCAGGTTTGAGCCCCCATCCCCACCTGCAGAGGGAAAGCTTCTCGAGTGGTGAAGCAGGGCTGCAGGTGTCTCTCTGTCTCTCTCCTCCCTATCACCCCCTTCCTTCTCAATTTCTGGCTGTCTCTATCCAATAAGTAAATAAAGATAATTTTAAAAAAAAGTTATCTTTATTTATTGGATAGAGACAGCCAGAAACCAAGAGGGTAGGGGAAACAGAAGGGAGATACCTGTAGCTTCACCACTCACAAAGCTTTCCTCCTGCAGGTGGGGACTGGGGGCTTGGATTTGGGTCCTTGTGCACTGTAACATGTGCACTCAGCCAGGTACACCACCACCCAGCCCCTTTATTTATTTACTTATTTATTTATTTTGCCTGCAGGGCTATTGCTGGGGCTCAGCGCTAGCACTACAAATCCACTGCTCCTGGAAGCCATTTTATCCTTTTTTTTTTTTTTAAATTGGTTAAGACAGAGAGAAATTGAGAGGAGGAGAAAAAGATAGACACCAGCAGACCTGCTTCACTACTTGTGAAGTAATAGTCTTTTTACTAGGAGTTTTGTTTCATTTGCAAAAACTCCTTTTTACTCTCTGAATTTCCTTTATGTTGCATTCTGTGCTTCATTGCAAAGATGAAATATTCCTTGATTCTCTGAGTCTATTAGTGGTGCTATAATTGTTTTTCTCTGCATCATCTATTTACTTTTGTCTATTTTGATTTATTTCATGTTAGAAAGTTCAAGTTTGTGACTGTTCAAAGTATGGAACTCTGAAAATGAATTGACTTTTTTTTTTAAAGATTGTATTTATTTATTTATGAGAAAGATAGGAGGGAGAGAGAACCAGATATCACTCCGGCACGTGTGCTGCCAAGGATTGAACTGGGGACCTCCTGCTTGAGAGCCCAATGCTTTATTCCTGGGCCACTTGACAGTTCTTCTTTATTAAGGGGGTAATCTTTCCAGTTACAAACCTTGCTGTAGGATGATCTCCTTGGCTTTTTTTTTTTTTTTTTTAAACCTTGGTATTTGGGTCTTTTGTCTTAAGTTGATCCAGGCCCTCAGAGAAAACTTCTAATTTCCTGCCTGGAACATGTAAGCCTTACTGTTAGGTTTTTGAAAACCAAGTAAGGAAATTAGTTTAAAGTGGAGGAACAGGAATGTCCATCTTAAAGTTTGATCTAGAACTCTGTTTCTCTTCCCCATGTGGTATTTACAATCCTCAGCAGTGCCTGATACCCTCTGTCACAGCACCCTGCTTTGTTTCTAGGATAAACGCCAGGTGTTTAGGAATGGAGAGAGGTAGATGCTAAGTTGGGCAATAGGAGGAGGATGATTCTGAGGTCTACTTTATTTAGCACAGTTCATCTACCCCTGTTTTTTTTTTTTTTGCTGTACCTTCTCCTATTATATATAATTGGTGCCACCTTTTTTATACTGTAGAAAATGACCTAGGTCCTGGTGGTGGAGCACAAATTACCACACACAGGACCTGGGTTTGAGCCCCTGGTCCTCACCTGCAGGGGGAAAGCTCCATGAGTGGCGAAGCAGGTCTGCTGGTGTCTCTCTGTTTCTCTCTGTCTGTCTGTCTCTCTCTCTAGCTCTCCCTTCCCTCTTTGATTTCTGGCTGTCCCTATCTAATAAATGAAAACAATAAAAAAAGAGAGAGAGCATAAATTTGTTGCCCTCAACCTAATATCCTTCCCTCCCCTCCCCTTCCCTCCCTTCTCCCCCCTTTCTCTCCCCTCCCCTTCCCTTTCCTTTCCTCTTCCTATCTCTCCCTCTTTCTTTTCTTTCTTTCCTTCCTTCCTTCCTTCCTTCCTTCCTTCCTTCCTTCCTTCCTTCCTTCTTTCTTTCTTTCTTTCTTTCTTTCTTTCTTTCTTTCTTTCTTTATTTCTTCTTTCAGATAGAGACAGGAGGAAATTGAGTTGGAGGGGGGAGAGAGAGAGAGACCTGCAGCACAATTTAACCATTTGTAAAGCTTCCCTCCTACAGATGGGGACTAGGGGCTAGAACCTGGGTCCTTGTGTATTGTAATGTGCACACTCAACCAGGTGTCCACTATTAGAATCTACTTTCCTTGGGTCTGCTAAATGTATTTTTATATTTTATTCTGTTTCCTGCTTTTAGACTCTGTTGCTCCTATGCCTTTTAAGATGTTCCTTTACTGTTTCTTTTCAGGTTTTAGTCTGTCATCCATAACCACAGGTTCTAATTATTTTTAAAATATGATTTGTTGTAGGTTTCTTCTCAACCAGTTACATGGGACTTTTATATTAATCTCAAATTAAAGGAACGCTTGAATGAGGAGTGTGATGATTTATGTAATTGCTATCAGTATCAAGATGGTTCTATCATATGGTACCAATATAGGAACTGCTTCAGTCTTCAGGTTTGCAGTAATATAAAACTACATAATTTTAAGTTTTCAAGTAGATAAGTTTGTGTCATTTAACAAAGGAATACAGGATAAAATTGTTACTGTTTTAGAAATAGTCGGTTGGGGGCTGGGCAGTGGTGCACCAGGTTAAGTGTACATACTACAAAGCTCAGGGACCAGCACAAGGATCCTGGTTCGAGTCCTTGGCTCTCTACCTGCAGGGGTCACTTCACAAATGGTGGAGCAGGTCTGCAGGTATCTTTCTCCCCCTCTCTATCTTCCCTTCCTCTCAATTTCTCTCTGTCATAGTGTAGGCACCGAGCCCCAGCAATAATCCTGGAGACAAAAAAAAAAAAAAAAGAAAGAAAGAAAGAAAAATGAAATAAATCAGTGAATTTTATGTTAGAAATATTAATCATTTTATTTTCCCAGGAATTATTTGACCAAGAATCTCTTTGGTATTTTTAAACTGTTTATTATGTCAATTTTCAAGCACATATACAAGCAGGCAGAATTGTGTGATGATCTAGTCGTACAGTTATGATAACCTTCAGCTCATGGCCTCTCAATACAAATTTCTGGTCTTATAATTCCAGCTTTTTTTTTTTTTTTCTCGTGTCTGTTTTCTGTACCTGCTCATCTTCTAATTGTGTTTTTTACCTGTTAGTATGTTTTGGAATTTTTGTCTTGAAAGCTGGGCACAAATAGTGAAAGGAGTTGCTGTAAATAGGCCTTTACTAGCCTGGTGCCTGGATAGTAGCCTGCCTGGGTCCCCTGGGAGTTTTTATTGGCAGACATATTTACACTGAGCCTCCACTTGTCAGAGTTCAGGTTTTTCTACTCTGCTACTGGTTCCCTGAACAGCTTTTGTGCGAGCTTAACTCCAGTGAGCTATGATTCAGTATTTACCATTCTCTCTGGTCTTGGCACTGGTTTGCCCTGTGTCCTCATCTTCTCTTATGGATCCTAGAAAAGTTGAAAAACTACTGATTTTTTATTATTCCATTAAATGCTTACAAATAATATTATAGGAAAGCAGAGATAAAGAGAAACTACAGAGTAGCCACAGATCGTAGTAGAGAACAGAATACAGATCAATAGTCAGTAAGATATTGAATTTAAAAACAGCCACACCAGCTTTTTAAAAATGAGTTTTCTGAGGCCCAGGTGGTGGCATACCCAATTAAGCACACATAGTAATGTGTGTAAGGACCTGAACCAGGATCCGGGTTTGTGCCCCTAGCTCCCAACTTGTGGTGAGGAGAGCGGGGTATTTCACAAGCAGTGGAGTAGATCTGTAGCTGTCTCTCTTTCTCTCAGTCCTATCCATAAAATGGAAAAAATAGCTGCCAGGAGCAGTGGATTCATAGTGCTAGCACCAAGCCCTAGCAATAACCCTGGAGGCAATAAATAAATAATTTTAAAAAGTAATGAGTTTTCTGTTCTTTTGCTTCCAGGATCTTCTTCAACACAGTGAATTTATTACCCATGAACTGATAATGTTGATTGTTTATAACCTCTTGACAGTAGTGGAAAAACTACACAAAGCAGAAATAGTCCATGGTGACTTGAATCCAAGGAGTCTGATTTTTAGAAATGGGATGAAGAGGTTGGTTCTTTTATTTCTATGGTAGCTTTCTCAGCTTTCTTTTAAAATGTGGATCATTGCCGTTTTCTTCTGCCTTTTAATAAATAACCATATTGATCAATGCAGTTATGTTGAGAGAAAAGTTGCTGCCTAAAGATTAAAATTAAATTAAGATAAAGATTAAGATTAAATTGTAACCACCACGTACAATTTAAAAAGTAGTCCAAGAAAAAGCATGCTGAAGAAGCACATTCAGAAAAAAAAAAAAGAATTTTGGTGATTCATATCAGAAGAAATGTGCACTGGAATGTTTTGGGGAATGTGAAATAGGTTGACTTTCTTTAAGGGTGTATCTATCAAGGATGCTAGCAAAACCAAGATACTGCCCGACTCCATAGACTAAAGCTTTAGTCAAACCAGATTCTTTTTTTTTTTTTTTTCTAAATTTAATGGGGGACTAATAGTTTATAGTTGACAGTGAAATACAATAGTTTGTACATGCATTACATTTCCACATAACAATACAACCCCCACTAGGTCCTCCTTTGCCATCATGTTCCAGGACCTAAACCCCTGACTCCCAACCCAGAGTCTTATTTTGGTGCAATAGACCAACTCCAGTCCAATTTCTGCTTAGTGTTTTCCCTTCTGATTTTGTTTTTCAACTTCTGTCTATGAGTGAGATCATCCCATATTCATCCTTTTGCTTCTGACTTATCTCACTTAGCATGATTTCTTCAAGTTCCATCCAAGATGAGGTGACGAAGGTGAATTCACCATTTTGAATAGCTGAGTAGTATCCCATTGTATTTATCACAGCGTACTCGGCCACTTGGACACTTGGGTTGCTTCCAGCTTTTGGCTGTTACAAGTTATGCTATTATGAACATAAGTATACACAAATCTTTTTGGATGGGTATGTTTGATTCCCAGTGGAGGAATTGCAGGGTCATTGGGTAGGTACATTTCTAGCCTTCTGAGAGAGCTCCAGACTGATCTCCACAGGGGGTGGACCAATTGACATTCCCATCAGCAGTACAGAAGGGTTCCTTTGTCCCCACAGCCTCTTCAGCATTTTGTTGCTGCTATCTTCTGGTGTATGACATTCTCACAGAAGTGAAGTGGTATCTCATTGTTGTCTTTATTTGCATTTCTGTGACAACCATTGACTTGGAGCATTGTTTCATATGTTTATTGCCCTTTTGGATTCTGTAGTGAATTTTCTGTTCATATCCTCTACCAATTTGTGGATGGGGTCATTTGAAAACCAGATTCTTACCAAGTAACTGACAAGAGAAATGAGTAAAACTAGAATGAAGCAGCAGACTATGCCACAAAAGGGGGGTTGTTGTTCAAATTAAACCCATGTTAACCAGCACATTCAAGGAATGAGGGCAGAGCAGGAAATAAAGAAGTCCAAATACTAAGAACTCAGAAAATATTTAAAATGTTATGGCATCAAAAAGACAAAGACAGTTTGAGCTTTGATTTATGAAAAGGACTAGGGAAACCAACATTTTTTTTTAAGGTTTCTGTTTATTAATGAGAGAGAGAGAGAGAGAGATGGAAGGCCATTAATTTCATGAGATTTGAGTAAGAAGTTTGCTTTTTAAAATGCTTGGTCTTGGAGTCGGACGGTAGCGCAGCGGGTTAAGCGCACGTGGCGCAAAGCGCAAGGAACAGCGTGAGGATCCCGGTTCAAGCCCCGGCTCCCCACCTACAGGGGAGTCACTTCACAAGCGGTGAAGCAGGTCTGCAGGTATCTTTCTCTCCCCTTCTCTGTCTTCCCCATCTCTCTCCATTTCTCTCTGTCCTATCCAACAACAACATCAATAACAACAATAGTAACTACAACAATAAGACAAGGGCAACAAAAGGGAATAAAGTAAATATATATTTTTTAAAAAAATTTTTTATAAAAAAAATGCTTGGTCTCTCCCAACTCTGTTTTTGGGGTGAACTTTTAGAAAGGCTAATCTGTACTTTCAAACAAGAGAGGCTGTGACACCTGGAATTGCCTCCATCGCCATTCTCATCATTAATGATGCATGCTCTCCACTCTGCTTCTGGTGCTAATGTGGGCACTAGACAGATGTGCCGTAGTGGCTCTGCATGTGGTTTAGACAGATGCTCATCCCTTGAACAATGCAGGAGTCAAGGTTTGTTTGTTTTTAATAGAACAGAGAAATTGAGAGGGAGAGAGAGAGAAGAGAGAAAGATAGACACCTACAAGGCCTGCCTTGCTGCTTGTGAAGTGTTCCCCTTAAAGGTGGGAACTTGAACCCAGGTCCTTGTGTGGGTCCTTGCACTTAACTCAGTGCACCCCCACCCCCAGGAGTTAAGGTTTCCATCCTCTCCCAACCCCACACCCCTAGTCACCACCACCCACAAGTGACTTTAGGCTCCCCCAAAACTTACTTACTAGTAGCTTGCTATTGATTAGAAATTTGGCAATTACACAAACAGCTAGTACTTATTTTGCACATCATTTGTATTACTTATTGAATTCATATAATAAAGTAAGCTAGGGTAAAAAAAAAAAAAAGATGAAAATCATGAGGAAAATACACTCGGTAATTATTTTGCAATGACATAAGTTTACACTGGTAAATATCTTGTTAACAGCTGAGTCGGTACTTCCATCAAGTATTGTCTCATATGACACAAAACAGTTACTAATCAAGACAGAAAAGACACGTGGGGGAGAGAGTACGGTGCTGCCAGTAGTGTAAGACTTCATGTCTGAGGCACTGTAGACCCCAGAATTCACCTTGTACCACCATAAGCAAGAGCTGTGAAGTGTGCTAACAATAAAAGATAAAAGGGGCCAGGTGTTGGCACACCTGGCTAAGCATACACAGTATAGTGTGCAAGGACCCAGGTTCAAGCCCCTGGTCCCCACCAGTAGGGGAAAAGCTTCGAGACTAAGGAAGCAGGGCTGCAGCTTTCCCTATCTCCCCCACCCTTTTAATGTCTCTCTGTCTCTATCCAGTATAATAAATAAAGATTAAAGAAAGTATATGGGGCGTATGCTTCATTTATATGAAACCCTCAGCTCAATCCCCGGTATGAGATAGAAAAAAGAATAGTGTGAAGCACAGGTATTTATTTATTTACAAGTATAACAGTTCATGTACTGATAATATTTATTGAAAGAACTTTGTAGATAAGTGGAACCACACAGTGCAAACCAGTGGTCAGAGGCCAATCATACTGGGAGTCAGTAAATTAATGTATAGTGTCCATTCCCCAGGTGGGTGGACTCTGCTGCTGCTCTTGCAGGTGCATTTTCATAACTAGCCACTAGAAGGAGCTGTTGGTATAGCTAAGTCACACCTGCAGTACCTCTGCTTTTTCCTTTTTTCTTTTTCTAAAGACCAGCTTTGCAGCAGCACTCATGGCCTTTTTTTATTATGTTGTTCTCTTAAACCTGGGCTTAGGATCCACGATCCCAGTGACTGTAATAGGAAGAATCAAGCTTTGAAGATTGTGGACTTTTCCTACAGTGTCGACCTTGGGGTACAGCTGGACACTTTCAGCCTCAGCAGCTTCCCGACTGTGCAGAGCCTAGAAGAACAAAAGATCCTGGCGAACTGTTCTTCTCCCTACCAGGTACGTGAGGGATAAGCCTGAACAAATGTAGAGGTTTCTTGGTGTGCTTCTGGTCTAGATAATATAGAAAGCTAGTGTTTACTGATATTGACTCTCCTATGACCTAGTTTTCAAATATCACCCAGTCAGGAGAATTGTGCACTAAAGGATAATTGCGCACACGTGCAGATTCATGACTAACTCAGTAATATCAGTGTCAAGGCCATTTCTCCTACTTACTCGTGATCATTTTTAAGCTGTTTTCTGTGATCTTTATGAAGTGAGGGTGACAATCTGCTCTGCATACATTACAATTGTTGTGAGGATTTAGTGACATTGTACTTAGAACATCAGGACAAGTATAAAATATTTGATGTGCTAGCATCATATATGAAAATTTCTTCTGCTTCATCTTTGGGTAAATGGCACTCCTGATTGAATCTGTAGCATAAAGTAGTCACGTGGACCACAGTTAAAGCACAGCTGGGGTCCATGCATGCAAATTCAGGAGGTCTACAAGCTTGGATTTGACAGTCCTGTTCGTTATCTCTGCTATCATTTGTTAGGGATAGTTCCCAGAGTTGGTTCTGTTAATCAGTTCTTTTGGAGACAGGGGCAAGGGCCTGTCTTCTTTTACTGTAAGAGTAAAGAATATACTAAAATGCGTGAGCTGAGATAAACTTAGTTATGTACTGTAACACCCTGTCTACAAATAAACAGCCTTGATCATAGGAAAGAACGATCTTAGCTGATGGTGCTTTTTGTGATTTCAGGTAGATCTGGTTGGTATAGCAGATTTAGCACATTTACTGTTGTTCAAGGAACACCTACAGGTCTTCTGGGATGGGTCCCTCTGGAAACTTAGCCAAAATATGTCTGAGTAAGTATTGGTGACTTCAGGGTGTTGGTTTAGCCAAACAGTGTCCTTATTTTCTTAGATCCTCTCCATGCTGTGATAACCTTAATTTTCTAAGTCCAAAAACTATATTTCATTCATTTCAGCCAGTTTTTGGTAGAGGATCAGTGGTGCACCTATTGCTGGACAAAGAAATTGCTGATCAGAAGTAGCTATCAGACTATTCTTTTATCACTGAGCCGCACAGGCTATGACTGTAGTGTGGAACCCCTCAGAATTGCTAGTAGAAGCATTTCAGGAGAACAGATTTCTGGCCAAAGCTTTTAGTCTTTTTTTTTTTTTTCAATCTTTCTTTTTTATATAGTTTATTTATTATCGGATAGAGACGAAGAGAAATTGAGGGAGAGGAGGAGATAGAGGGGGAGAGAGAAACACCTGCAGCCCTGCTTCATGACTTGTGAAGCTATCCCCCTGCAGGTGGGGACCAGGGGCTTGAAATTGGATCCCCAGGCACTATAATCAAGTACGCCACCACCTGGCCCCTGCTTTTAGTCTTATACCCCTTTTCAGTAGCTTTTGTTACCAAAAGTTAATAAGTATCTCTTGAAGAAAGTTAAATTTCTAAATTATACTCTAATTTGCAACTATTTTTAATTTAATGAGTGGGTGGAACCAAAGGAAAGAACTGAACCTTGTTGATGAAAATGTGAACGCTTTCTTAATAAGAGTAATAAGAGTTGCGTGGTCTCAGAGCCTTAGTGCTCCCTTGAGCCTAACCATAAAAGTTATTAAATGGGGGTCGGGCAGTAGCACAGCAGGTTAAGCGCACATGGTGCAAAGTGCAAGGTCTGGCTTAAGGATACTGGTTCTAGTCCCCGGCTCCCCACCTGCTGGGGAGTTGCTTCACAAGTGGTGAAGCAGGTCTGCAGGTGTCTGTCTTTCTCTCCCCTTCTCTGTCTTCCCTTTCTCTCTCCATTTCTCTCTATCCTATCCAACAATGAACGACATCAACAATAACAATAATAACCACAACAAGACTACATCAACAAAAGGGGGGAAAATGGCCTCCGGAGCAGTGGATTCATGGTGCAGGCACTGGCCCCAGAAATAATCCTGGAGGCAAAAAAAAAAAAATTAAATATCCCATGTTCCATTTAGCATAGCTAATAACTTCCAGAATAAGCTTATCAATGTATCACTTATTGGTATGTACTGAGGTTAAAAAAGGCAAAAAAAAAAAAAAAATCAGTGTCAAAGCTTTAACATTCCTTCTGCCTCCCAATAATTGAAATACTCTTTATTGGGGAATTAATGGTTTACAGTCAACAGTGAAAATACAATAATTTGTACATGTGTAACATATCTCAGTTTTCCACATAATAATTCAAATCCCACTAGGTCCTCTATCTTCCAGGACCTGAACCCTCCCCTATATATTTTTTCTTTATCTGATAAAGAATTCAGTCTCTCTAAAGTGTACTTTAATAATAGACTTGAAATATGAAATGAGGCATATAGGTATGTTCAACTATATCTTGTTGATCAAAGCTCTAGATAGCGTTTCAGAAACACTAGTGAGGGGTGATGTTTGGATTTTCTTTTTTTTTTTTGTCTCCCATTTAAAAAATATATTTATTCATTCCCTTTTGTTGCCTTTTTTTTTATTGTTGTTGTTATTGATGTCATCGTTGTTGGATAGGACAGAGAGAAATGGAGAGAGGATTGGAAGATGGGGGGGGGGGATATAGACACTGCTTGTGAAGTGACTCCTCTGCAGGTGGGGATCCCGGGCCTTGAACCGGGATCCTTCCGCCTGTCTTTATGCTTTGCACCACCTGTGCTTAACCCGCTTCGCTACCACCCGACTCCCTAGTCTCCCTTTTTATTGATAGGACAGAGGAAATTGAAAAAGGACTGGGGAGATATTTTATTTTATATTATTTTATTTTATTTGCCTCCAGGGTTATTGCTGGGGCTCGGTGCCTACACCAATGAATCCACTGCTCCTAGAAGCCACTTTTTCCCCTTTGTTGCCCTTGTTGTTCATCGTTGTTGTTGCTATTATTGTTGCGCTTTGTGCCATGTGTGCTTAACCCACTGCACTATAGCGCAACTCCTTGTTTTTTGTTTTTTTTTTTTATGTTTATTTTGCCATGAGGGTTTTTAGTAAAACTTCATGCTTACATCATCCACTCTTGCTGGTGGACTTGTAATTGTTCTAGAGAGGGAGGGAGAGACAGAGACAGAGACAGAGAGATAGACCACAGCACTGCTCCACTGCTCCTGAAGCTTCCCCTGTGCATGTTACTTCCATGACTAAAGGGCTTAAACCCTGGTCCTCATGATTGGTAAAGGTCCTCACTCTACTAGGTGAGCCATATTCTGGTTCCCAAAAGCCATAATATTTTTAAGGAACTAGATTTTAGGGAAAGGTAAAGGAGGCAAAATTCATTTTTACTCTTATTTATAGAAGAAAGTGTTATACCTTAATACATAGAGGAAATGCATAAATTTAGGTGAGTGACATGCCCTACACATGCATTGTATTACAACTTTTCCCAGTATAGTAGTTCATCCCCCTTAAAAAATGATTGGACAAAAAAAATATCACCATGGTATTGGTGAAAGAGAACGTGAGCCAGATATCACTGTGGCACATAAGGTGCCAGGAGTCAAATTTAGTGCCCTCATGCTTGCAAGCCCAGTGCTGTCCCACTGCACAACTTCCCAGATCCCTTGGAGGTGTTTTTTTTTTTTTTTTTTTTGGTAGTTCCTCCATGGGGTCTTTCAGAGAACTACCTGATTAATCTCTAACCTTAAGTTCATGTAGTGCACCTGGCTGAGAGCACACATTACCATGTGCAAAGACCCAGGTTCAAGTCCCCACTTCCCACCAACATTATGTTGCTTCGCAGGTGGTGAAGCAGGTCTGCAGGTGTCTCTCTTTCTCTCTCTCTCTTCCTCCCTCCCTCTCTCCTTCCCCTGTTCCTCTCTTTCCTGTGAAAGAGAGAAAGGAAGGAAGGAAAGAAGGGAAAAGGAAAGGAAAGAAAGGAAAAGAAAGAAAAGAAAATTGGCTTCCAGGATTGTGTATCTGTTGTGCAGGCACTAAGCCCCAGTGGTAACCCTGGTAGTGCAAAAAAAAAAAAAAAAAGTGTACTTAAATATCCTCCTGCATAAATGTATCATGGAGGGCTGGAGAGTATAGTTGTTATGCAAAAATATTTTCATTCCTGATACTCAGCTCCCAGGTTTAATTCCCAATTACATCATAAGCCAGAGCTTTGCAGGGTTCTGGTTTGGGAAAAAAAAAAAAAAAGTACCATGAAGTAAACATAGAATGAAGTCTAACTTTCACATGCCTAATCTTGATGGAAATGGTTCTGTATTATTTTAGGCTAAAAGACGGTGACTTGTGGAATAAATTCTTTATGCGGATTCTGAATGTCCATGATGACTCCACAATGTCTGTTCTGAGGGAACTTGCAGTTGAAATGTATGAGGTATTTGATGCCACCTTCCAAAGTCACCTGAACAAAGCCTTCTGGAAAGTAGAGAAGTTAAACAGTCTTGGGACTTTGCTCTTCTAACAAAATAGGCAATAATGTCTCTCACAGATTCCTTCCTAAAACTAGTAGTTTAATTGTAGAGCACTGAACTTGTACATGCTTTAATTTCACCTCAGACACATTTTTCAGCTTTTTGGTAGAGGCATATTTCTAAGTAACTGGCTTTTTTTTTTTTTTTCCCATATGTAGCCATGTACCTACTCTTGATCTTACCTAACTTTACAAAACATTCTTAATGGACTCTGTGTGGATGCTACCTTGTGGATGGCTACATTTAACACATCTGTTTCTACCTTTCCCTTCCATAATTTGTGACCCAGAGATCACTTTGTATTTTATAAATAATAAAGTAGCTTTTGTTAAATTTGTTTCTGACATTTGATCTATTTTTTTTTCAAGCTAAAGTAATAGATGACTTGATTTTTAAAGACAGAAGCTATTTTGCTGTGGGAATGTATATGTCCTAAACTTGGAACTGTTAGTATTCTAGCAAAACAGAATGGTAAGCCTTATTCCTTTAAATGTTTCTTTAGATGCAACTTCTGGAGGCTTTAAAAAGTAGTAAGATTTATTAATGAGAAAGAGAACCATAGCATCTTTTTGACACATGCAGTGCTAGGAATTGAACTTCGGACTCATGCTCCTAAGTCTACTGCTCCAGCTCCTAGGCCACCTTTTAAATGTTTCTGGCCTTTTACCTTTCAGTGGTATAGGTTGAAAAGTAGATAAAATGATTTACTTAAAACCATTTTTCTTAGATTTCAAGTGGCAAAATTATTTTCATTTTTATCCCTAAACAACCTCTTGTCTTCTTAGTGGTGCTTCTTGTCACTGGGTTTCTTGATTAGCACTGACTATTAGGAGGAAAAGGAACTGAACAGGGCTTACTTGACTTTTCAGGAATGGAAACTACATTGAGAATGTGTTGGATGAGGGCAAAAGATTGGTGAAGGGATACAGAGTGGGCTGTGCACGAGAGATCTGAACAGACAAGATCAGAAAATGTTAACTTTGAAGCATAGAACACCTTGGGAGAGAATAGATCTTAATCAGATATTGGACCCACAAATGGAAACATGAATTACTCTTTGGCCTAGAGAGCTGGGAGGAATATTGTCAGAAAAAAGGAATGAAAAGTATCTGTTCTAGAGTAGAGGGTAGATAGCATAATGGTTATGCAAACAGACTCTCATGCCTGAGGCTCCAGAGTCCCAAGTTCGATCGCCCGCACCACCATAAGCCAGAACTGAAAAGTGCTCTAGTTAAAAAAATAATAAAATAAAATAAGAATTTAAAAGAAAAGTATCTGTTCATATCAAAATGTAAAATGTGTACCTTCATGCTGGTGGCTTTTTTTTTTTCTCTTGTCATTTATCTGCTCTTATCTCTGGATTAGATTTAGATCACTGGAAAGCAGAAATTATAAGTATATCTCAACTAGAAATATTTAAGCATAGATAATTGGAAGTGCTGACTTGGCTTGGATGTGAAATTAGAAGTTCTTTCTCTTAACCAAAAATAAGACTTTCAAACACTTTTTTGTGTTTGCAGTATTTTTACTGTTTATATAACCAAGCCTTACTACCTCACTGTTACCCTCATCCCTCCATCTCCTGTTTTGACTCATGAAGTCACTACTCTGAGATTGGGCAGTAAAATTAGATTCATTCTAAACATAGACTTAGCTGCCAGCTAATGAATTCTTCATCAACCTTGACAGCAAGGCTGATAAACCACTGTTCTCTCTGATTGATAAAGCTCTGTTTCTCAAAGTTCACACTAAGAAAAGGGGCCTAATCTAAAGAAGCTACATTACTAGAGTTCTTGACACTGTCCACCTCTCCTTCCAGCCCCAACCCCTCCTCATTGCAAACTGGAGAAAACAGCATCTGGACATTAAGACCTGATGGAATCTTAGCTTCTCTTTGCCCAAGTTTAAAGCCATAAGGAAGCCCTTTTTTAAAAAAACAAAAATTTATTTATTTATTTATTCCCTTTTGTTACCCTTGTTGTTTTATTTATTTATTTATTTATTTATTTTATAAATAGTTGACTTCAGACCCTGTGTGTGAAAGGTTTTCTACTTGGCCCAGATTGTGGTGTGCTTTATACTGCCACTTCTAGACTATCTTATATAAGCTAGGTTCTTCTTCTTTTTTTTTATTTTATTTATTTTATTTATTTATTCCCTTTTGTTGCCCTTGTTGTTTTATTGTTGTAGTTATTATTGTTGTTGTCGTTGTTGGATAGGACAGAGAGAAATGGAGAGAGGGAGGGGAAGACAGAGAGGAGGAGAGAAAGATAGACACCTGCAGACCTGCTTCACCGCCTGTGAAGCGACTCTCCTGCAGGTGGGGAGCTGGGGTTCGAACCGGGATCCTTATGCCGGTCCTTGTGCTTTGCGCCACCTGCGCTTAGCCCGCTGCACTACAGCCCGACTCCCTTATTGTTGTTTTTTAATTTAAAAAAATATTTATTCCCTTTTGTTGCCCTTGTTGTTTATTGTTGTGGTTATTATTGATGTTATTGTTGTTGGATAGGACAGAGGGAAATGGAGAGAGGAGGGGAAGACAGAGAGGGGAGAGAGAAAGACACCTGCAGACCTGCTTCACAGTCTGAGGCAACTCCCCTGCAGGTGGGGAGGGGGAGGCTCAAAGCCGGTCACTGCCCTTTGCACCACCCGACTCCCTATTGTTGTTGTTGATGTCGTTATTGTTGGACAGGACAGAGAGAAATGGAGAAAGGAGGGGAAGACAGAGGGGGAGAGAAAGATAGACACCTGCAGACCTGCTTCACCACCTTTGAAGTGACTCCCCTGCAGGTGGGGAGCTGGGGGCTTGCACCGGGATTCTTATACCTGTCCTTGTGCTTTGTGCCGCTTGCGCTTAACCCACTGCACTACCACCTGACTCCCAAGGAAGCCCATTTCTACTTTTCTTCTATTTTATTCCCCTCCTAAGACTTGTTTGTCTTAGAGGGAAAAGTTTTTTCTTTGTTTATTTAGACAGAAATTTCAAGTGGTTTATATCTGGTTTCACTAAGACAGGAACAGTGGACTAAAAAAAAAAATAGCTGGGCGGAGGTAGATAGCATAATGGTTATGCAAAGAGACTCTCATGCCTGAGGCTCTGAAGTCCCAGGTTCAATCCCCGTGCCACCGTATACCAGAGCTGAACAGTGCTCTGGTTAAAAATAAATAAATAAATAAACAAATAAATAAATAAATAAATAAATAATTTTTAAAATAGCTGTAGTCAGGATTTTCACTTTTTTCTTTTTTTTAAAATATTTATTTATTCCCTTTTGTTGCCCTTGTTTTATTGTTGTTATTGATGTCAACGTTGTTGGATAGGACAGAGAGATGGAGAGAGGAGGGGAAGGCAGAGGGGGAGAGAAAGATAGACACCTATGACCTGCTTCACCGCTTCTAAAGCGACCCCCCTGCAGGTGGGGAGCCAGGGGCTTGAACCGGGATTCTAATGCCAGTCCTTGCACTTTGCGCCACATGTGCTTAACCTGCTTTGCTACCACCCAACTCCCCACTTTTTTCTTTTTTTTAAAGACCACCTGGTATCTAATTCACAAGGTGTACATCCACTAATCCGCCATTATGGCCTTCTTTCTTATCTGGTGGTTGTAGAGACCTTCCACCCAGGATTCTAACTGCTGGCAAATGTAAATCTGGAAATAAGAGTGATTTTCTGTAAAACAATGACTTTGGCCTACCAACTGAGGTAAAGTCAAACTAGGTGAGAAAGCCTTTCAGAGTTAGCACAGGTCTCTTGGAAATAACTCCTCTTCAGGCTAAAGTCTGTGAGTTTCTTTTGCATTGGAAAATGAGACATTGTATTTTGCTTTTTCTTTTTTCCTCCAGGGTTATTGCTGGGGCTCAGTGCCTGCACTATGAATCCACTGCTCCTAGAGGCCGTTTTTCCCATTTTTTGCCCTTGTTGTTGTTGCCATTGCCATTGTTGTTAGATAGGACAGAGAGAAATTGAGAGAGGAAAGGAGAAAGATAGACACCTGCAGATCTGCTTCACTGCTTGTGAAGTGACCCCCCCACAGGGGGGGAGCCGGGGGCTCAAACCGGGATCCTTATACACTTAACCTGCTGCACTATCACCTGGGCCCCTGGGTTTTTGTTTTATTTTTAATTTATTGTTTTTGGTTTTTATGTCTTTTTATAATTGTTCTTTTTTTTAAAAAAAAAATGCTTGTTTTATATAAAGACAGATATTCAGAGAAAACAGGGAGATACCTGCAGTACTGTTTCACCACTTGTGAAACTCTTTCCCCCCTACAGGTGGAGATGAAGGACTTGAACCTGGGTCTCTGCTTACTATAATGTGTGTGCTTTACCAAGTGTACCACCACTGGACCCCTTTTCCCTTTGTTTTTAAACCAGAGCACTGCTCAGCTCTGATTTATGATGGTGCTGAGATTGAAACAGAGACCTCTGGGGTTTCAGATATCTCCAAAATACACTTTTAATCTTCCTAGTGAGGAAGATGCTTAAAGTGTTTGTTTGTTTGTTTGTTTTGGTTTTTAATATGGCAAACCTTTTGAGACATTTGTTCCACCAAGATGCTGGAAACTGAGTATTTAATAAGATAAAGATAGCATTTCAAGGGAGTCAGGCGGTAGCGCAGCAGGTTAAGCGCACGTGGCACAAAGCTCAAGGACCGGCGGCAGGATCCCGGTTTGAGCCCCTGGCTCCCCACCTGAAGGGAAGCCGCTTCACAGGCGGTGAAGCAGGTCTGCAGGTGTCTCTCTTTCTCTCCCCCTCTCTGTCTTCCCCTCCTCTCTCCATTTCTCTCTGTCCTATCCAACAACAACAGCAATAATAACTACAACAACAAGGGCAACAAAAGGAAATAAATAAATAAAAATAAATGAAATAAAGAAATTTAAAAAAAAGATAGCATTTCAAATCAGCATAGAAAAAGATGTCTTATTCAGTAGTCAGTGTTGAGACATAGATTTGAGCTTGACCTTACCTCTGGTGCCTCAGTTTTTTGTTTTTTTTTTTTCAGTTCCTTTTAAAATTTTTTTTAATATTTATTTATTCCCTTTTGTTGCCCTTGTTTTATTGTTGTTGTCATTGATGTTGGTGTTGGATAGGCCAGAGAGAAATGGAGAGAGGAGGGGAAGACAGAGGAGGAGAGAAAGATAGACACCTGCAGACCTGCTTCACTGCCTGTGAAGTGACTCCTCTGCAGGTGGGGAGCCAGGGGCTCGAACCAGGATCCTGATGCTGGTCTGTGTGCTTTCTGCCATTTGTGCTTAGCCCGCTGTGCCACTTCCCGGCTTTCTCAGTTCTTATAACACCTTTGTATAAATTAGAAAAAGACACCTTCTTTATCTCCCTAGTGTGCTGTAGTTTCACTGAAGTCAGCCTCCTTCTGCCCTCCTCAGTCTGGTACTCTGCAGTGAATAATTGTACACCTATATGAACTGATCTGCTTGTTTCAAGCTTCTCTCCAAAATAATTTTAGATTTAAAATATTAATGGGGGGGTGGAGTGGTGGCGCATATGGTTGAGCGCACTTGTTACAACATGCAAAGACACGGGTTTGGGCTGCAAATGTCTATCTTTCTCCCTCTCTTATCATTGCCTTCCTTCTTGATTTCTGGCTGTCTCTATCAATAAATAAAGATAATTTTTAAAAATAGTAATAAAATTTTAATGTGAAAATGAATATTTTCATATTAATATTTTGGCTTTAATTTTAGATAAAGCAGAAAAGCTTGTTATTTATGACTATAGTAGATTAAGAAAAAAAAGGGGGGGGGAGTCAGGTGATAGCACACTGGCTTAAGCTGCAAAGCGCAAAGACTGGTGTAAGGATCCCAGTTCGAGCCCCCGGCTCCCCACCTGCAGAGGAGTCGCTTCACAGGCAGTGAAGCGACTGGTCTGCAGGTGTCTATCTTTCCCTCCTCCTCTGTCTTCCCCTCCTCTCTCCATTTCTCTCTGTCCTATCCAACAACAATGACATCAATAACAATAACAACTATAATAAACAACTATAATAAAAAGTAAGGGCAACAAAAGGGTAAATAAATAAATATAAATTTTTTTTTCTTAAGTCTAGGCTCAGTATTGAAGCAGTGGATAAACTGTTGGACTCTTGAGCATAAGATCCTGAGTTCAAGCTCTGGCATCACTTGTGCCAGGGTGATACTCTTGTTTTCTGTCATTCTCTCATTAATCTTGAAGGGAAATAAAAAACATAATCTAACTTGGCCTTTCCTCAAATAAATGAATTTGCAACTTGTTTATTGTATTTCACTTGCATTATCTCCAGGCTTCCTAACTGGTCTCAAGTTCCCCCACCCACCTGCAGGCATAATCAGAACCCTCCACTGTCTTAAACCCAAAGACTGTCACCAGCAAGACTCTGCCAACTCTGACACTAGGGTTCTATAGTCTCCCCTGTCTGATTGCTTTGCTTCCAAATGCTGACTGTTTTCCTTCTTCACAACCTTTTTGTTTGCTCTTAACTTTTGTCTCGATGACTCTTTCCCAAATCCCCAGTTGGACCACTCCCTTTCCTTGGGACACCCCTATCAAAACAGAACATGATAAGAGGCCTTCTCCAACCATTCTGTGCAGAGTGGCATTCCACAACCATACTGCTATGACTTTCTAGCCCTTCTACCTTCTTTTAATATTTTAATGGCACCTGCCATTGCCGTGTGTGGTGTGTGTGTGTGTGTGTGTGTGTGTGTGTGTGTGTGTTTCCTGCACCCCATAGATGGAATTCAGTTTCCTAAAGGGCAGGGATTTACTTTTTTCTGTTTTAACCCCAGTGTCTAAAGTTAGTGCCTGGAGGAATAAAACATAACAAATAACTCTCCTTTAAAATAATTATTTCAAAGTTCTGGTGGTGGGAGTTGTGTGGAGTTCTACCTCTCTTATCCTATTGTTTAGTCAACGTTTCCTTTTATAAATAAAAAATTGTTTTAAATAAAATAATTATTTATGGTGGTCTGGGAGGTGGTGCAGTAGGTCAAACATTAGATTCTTAAAACGTGAGGTCCTGAGTTTGATCCCTGGCAGCACATGTACCAGAGTGATGTCTGATTCTCTCACTCTCTTTCTCCTGTCTTCTTAATGAATAAATAAAATATTTAAAATAAAAATAAAATAATTATTTATGGGTGGAGTATAAATAACCTAATGGTTATGCAAAGAGACTATTATGCTGAGGCTCCAGTGTCCCAGGTTCAATCCCCTGTACCACTATCAACCAGAGATGAGCAGTGCTCTGGTAAAAACAAATAAATAAAATAATTTTTTTAATCTAATTTTTTTTTTTATAACCAGACCATCACTCTGGCACATGTGATACCCAGGGTTGAACTCAGGACCTTATACTTGAGAGTTAAATACTATCCACTGTGCCTTTTACCCAGGCTGCAGTAAAGAACTCTGGAAAGAATTGAAAGGCAACATAAATAGAAATATATTCATATAGAACATAAAAAATTAATATAAATATAAAATATAAATATAAAAATATATTAATATAAAATATAGAATATAAAAAATTAATTTTGTATTTCTTTATTGGATAGAGACAGCCAGAAATTGAGAGGAATGGGGAGATAGAAAAGGAGAGAGACAGAGAGAGATACCTGCAGCCCAGCTTCACCACTTGTGAAGCTTTCCCTCTGCAGAATGGGACTGGGGGTTTGAGCTGGGGTCCTTACACATTGTAACGTGTGCTCAACCAGGTGTAGCACCACTCCACCCCCATATGGAGCACCTTGACCTTGATGCTGAGAAGCAGTGGGGCCAGTCTTCTGATTTGCTGTGACCCACTAGAGACAGCAGAACCCAAGTTAAATTATGGTAGATGATTTACACACATTTTCAGTGTATGTCTTTAAAAAAAATCATAGGATATGGAGTTCTGGGGGTGGGAATTGTTACCCCTCTTATCTTATGGTCTTGTCAATATTTCCATTTTATAAATAAATAACACTGAGGGGGGAATGAGTGGGGGGTATAGAGGGTAGAAGGGAGAGAGAATGAGGGCTTCTACTTTTTTTTAATGTTTTTTAATATTTATTTAGTCCCTTTTGTTGCCCTTTTTTTTTTTTGTAGTTATTGATGTCGTTGTTGGATAGGACAGAGAGAAATGGAGGGGGCAGGAGAAAGATAGATACCTGCAGACCTGCTTCATCGTCTGTGAAGCGAATCCCCTGCAGGTGGGGAGCCGGGGGCTCGAACCGGGATCTCTATGCTAGTCGTTGTGCTTTGCACCACCTGCGCTTAACCCGCTGAGCTACAGCCCGACTCCCGGACTTATACTTTTTTTTTAACTCATACGTTTCTTATACACTCTAGATGGTTTGGCCCTGTACACGGATTTCTTTTTATGTGAATGGAATAATCTACACTGAGAAAAACTATGAGCTGTAGTTTTGTCATCTCTTCCCTTCATGTTATTTTAAAAAATGTAAACCCTAATGTTAGTTGTGGGGGGCCGGGTAGTGGTGCACCTGGTTAAGCGCACATATTACCAAGGGCAAGGACCCAGGTTGGAGCCCCTGCTTCCTACCTGCAGGAGGTCTGCTTCACAAGTGGTGAGGCAGGTAGGTCTTCAGGTGTCTATCTCTCTCTCTCTCTCTCTCTATCTCCCTGTTCTCTCTCAATTTCTCTCTGTCCTAACTAGTAAAGATTAGGGTGATGGGGGACTGGGAAAATTACTGCCAGGAGCAGTGAATTTGTAGTGCCAGCACTGAGCCCCAGCGATAATCCTGGTGATAATAAAAATAAGTAAGTAAATAAATAAAAATTTCAGATGTGTGTGTTTTTTTAAATGGGAAGCTTTACCATCCAAATATAAAAACAAGATTAATTTGGAATTAAAATGAGTGAAAATAGTTTTCAATCACTGAAGATAATGTATCTAAACTATTTTTAGTGTGCTAAAAATTCACACATATCAAGTGTTTTGTAATAATTTTATTCAAGATGTGCTTTCTAAAATTATAACCTTCCTACTGACTTATTAAAAATAAAAGACATTTTGCAGTCTGGGAAGTGGTGCAATGGATAAAGTGTTGGGCTCTCAAGCTTGAGGTCCTAAGTTTAGTCTCTGTCAGTACATGTACCAGAATGATGCTCTGGGTCCCTTTCCTTTCTCCTCCTATCTCACTAATAAATAAAATCTTCAAAAAAATTTGTTTCTTTCATACAAAAACTTGAATTTCTACAAAGTGATGTATGACAAAGCAAAGAAAAACAGTGATGAACTTAGGCCACACTTCTATAAGCATGTACTTCTCCACCCAAGCATATTTCCTCCAGTGCTACTGTTCCTTACAAGTTCTTGTGGCTCTTGTGTACTCCCAGAGGGATAGAGAATGGGAAAGCTATCAGGGGAGGGGATAGGATATGGAGATTGGGTGGTGGGAATTGTGTGGAACTGCACCCCTCTTATCCTATGGTTTCGTTAATGTCTCCTTTCTTAAATAAAAAGAAAAAAAGAAGAAGAAGTTCTTGTGGCAGAGTTGGTGGCTGAACAGTAGTGTCCCATAAACTCAAATTGGCTTCTCCCAGGGAAGTAGTAGTTGTTCAGTCAAACTACTAGTTTCCAAACTGCTTGTGAACTAATGGCAATGTTTCTTACTTCATATACCCTAGAAATTAGCACATGGCAGTGAATTAAAATATTGGAAAAGAGCAGCATGAACTCAAAAGCCAGTTACACTGGAGCCTTAGTGAGGAGATAAATATATCATAGTCTCTAGATGTGCCCACAACTGTAATCTTGTTATCATTTTAGTGGTTCACTTTCTAACCTTGAGATACATTCCATTGTCCTGTCTACTTTGAGAATGAAGTGTTATTTTCATGAGTACAGTCACTACCAAGATGTGTGCTTTATTTCCTTTTTAAAAAAATTTATTGTCTTTATTGGGTAGAGACAGTCATAAATCAAGAGAGAAGGGGGAGCCAGAGAGGGAGAGAGACAGAAGGACACCTGCAGCTCTGCTTTGCCACTTGCAAAGCTTTCACCCTGCAGGTGGGGACCGGAGGCTTGAACCTGGATTGTTGCACACTGTAACGTGTGTTCAGCCAGGTGCACCACCTCCCGACCCCTATGTGCTTTATTTCCCATTCACATTTAATTCAGCCTCATGTTCATTTGAAACAGTGATATGAATAAGTATGTGCTCCAGTTTCATCTTAGTTTAATCGAACTGCCCTGGCCACGTGGTGCTTTTTATTGCCTGAGTCCAGCAATTAGCAAAGCAAGGAAAGCATTTCATTTAAAAAAAAAAAAAACATTTCATTAAAATCTGTGAACAAGGGAGCCGGGTGGTAGCGCAGCAGGTTAAGCGCAACTGGAGTGAAGCACAAGGACTGGCATAAGGATCCTGGTTCAAGCTCCCCACCTGCAGGGGAGTCGCTTCATAGGCAGTGAAGCAGGTCTGCAGGTGTCTGTCTTTCTCTCCCCCTCTCTGTCTTCCCCTCCTCTCTCCATTTCTCTCTGTCCTATCCAACAATGACGACATCAGTAACAACAATAATAACTACAACAATAAAACAATAAGGGCAACAAAAGGGAAAATGAATCAATAAATGTAAAAAAAAAATTTTTAATTAAAAAAAATCTGTGAACAAAAAAGATGAATTATATTTGTTTGCTTTTACATTTTAAAAGTAGGGACTAGGACCTAGCTCACCTGGTAGAGCACATAATTTGCTGTACTCAAGAATGCAGGTTCCAGCTTCCAGCACCACCTGGGAGCACTGTGTATGGCACTAAGAAAAGTTTCATGAACAGTGGAGCGATGTAGTGGTATGCCTCCTTGGTTTCTATCTGAAATTAAAAAGGGGAAAGTCTGCTGGGAACAGGGCAGTGGACTAATGCAGGAGTGAAGAACATCAAGCCTGCAGGTCAAAAATTATTTGGTTTGGTCCTGCCAAGTAAAACTCAGGCGGAACTCGGAATTCAACAAATCTAGGAGCTTTTTTTCATAGCAATATTAAGTGCTGGTTTTTAAACTGATAATTTTGCATAGCCTGCAAATGAAATGAATATCCAAATGACCCTTGGCCGGCAAAAAGGTCTCTCGTCCCTGGAATAATACATTCATGAGGATTCAAAAGATAATACTACTGAGAGATCTGGTGATCCCTGAATAAAGTGATTTTAAAAAATGAAAAGTATGACACATAAAACTTAAGTGAGATTGGCTTGTTCATGGAAATGAGAAAGCTGAGAGTGAGTGTAGAGTCATAGAGTCCCAGTAGGCAGAGGAGATCAGGTGGGTGGGTGAGCAAGTGTGCCCTAATGATACATTCCAGATCACTAACACTAATGCAGGAGTGAGGAACATCTAAGCCTGTAGGTCAAAAATTACTTGGTTTGGCCCTGCCAAGGTAAATTCAGACAGAACTCCAATAAAGGTGTCTTTTGCTAAGGACTCAGCCAGACAGGCCCTCAGGTATCCTGACACAGGCCATGGGGGGCCAGGTGGTGACACACATGGTTAAGCGCACACATTACAGTGCTCAAGGACCCAGGTTCGAGCCCCCGGTCCCCACCTGCAGGGGGAAAGCTTTGCAAGTGGTGAAGCAGTGCTATAGGTGTCTCTCTGTTTCCCTCCCTCTCTATCACTCCCTTCCCTCTTGCTGTCTCTATCCAATAAATAAAGATAATGCAAAAAAAAAAAAAAAAGAGGCCATGGTACAGTTCACTGAGGGGAGCCTGTAGTTCCTACTATCCTTTTCCTGCATTCCAGTATTAGTTGACTTGGGTAGGTCATGTACTTGCTTTGTCTCTCTAGCACAGATGAATTCTATGGGACAAGATCTGAATCCTTTCTTTGTTTTTAAAGCACTGTTTAGCTCTGGCATATGATGGTGCTGAGAATTGAGCCTAAGATCTTGGAGCTTCAGGCATAAAAGTCTAATGCTCTACCCATGAGTGCTATCTCCCCAGCCCTCCAAAATATTTTATTTATTATTTTGCCTTCAGTCACTAGGGCTCGGTGCTGGCACTGCAAATCGACCAATTCTGATGGCCATTTTTTCTCCCCCCACCCATCATTTTATTCAATAGAATAGAGAGAAGTTGAGAGGGAGGGGAGATAAAGAGGGAGAAAGATACCTGTAGACCTGTTTCACAACTCTTGAAGCATCCCCACTGCAGGTGGGAGCGGGAAATTTTTTATTTCAATCTGGCACATGTGATACCAGAGATGGAATTCAGGACCTCATGCTTAAGAGTGCAATGCTTTATTCACTACACTGCCTCCCAAATTACACCTTTTCTCGTGTATTCCTCTTTCTTATTTATTTATTATTGGGTAGAGACAGAAATTGAAAGGGAAGGAAGGAATAGAAAGGAAAACATATCTGCAGCCCTCTTCACTACTTTCCCCCTGAAGGTGAGGGCCAGGGCTTTGAACCTGGGTTCTTGCACACTGTAATGTAAGTGCTTAAGCAGGTGTGCTACTGCCTGGCCCCTCCCTTTTTTATTAAAAAATTGGCTTTTATTCATTCATGAGAGAGATCCCAGAGCATCACACCAGCATATATAATACTATGGATTGAACTCAGGACCTCATATGTCAAGTTTAAAGCTCTACCACTGCTCCACCTGCCAGACTGTATTGATACCCTGGCTATAGTTTGCATCTAGTGCTCAGATTCTAAGAGGACAACCTCACAGGCCCAGGGCCTGCTACAACTCCTACAGAGTTGATGTAGCTCTCCATGCCAAATCAAGCACTAACATGGTTTAGCAGTGCTCCTTGAGATCTAGAAGGCCTGGGCTTGGACTCATAACTTGGCCTCTGAGTCAATAGCTTCCTCTGTAATGATGATGACCGGTTCTAAAGAAACAGGTCTGAGAAGCCATTCAGATACTTATCTAAGCTCTGAGTGATTTCTACTCTTGTTTAAGTGGTTGGCATTTGCTGGAAACAGCTCAGGTAGACTAGAGCTTTACTATTTTGTGAATTCACAGTATAAGATAGAATTGAATCTATAATGTAAAAACTCAGGTGACACATGATCTTCTGTAATCTAAAGCTTGGGTGAGATGAGTAGTGTCTACTGGAAGAACTTTTAGGAAATGAACTTTTTGTTTTTTAAGATTGTGTTTATTGATAAGAGAGGGATATGGGGAGAAAGGGAGAGAGAACCAGAGTATCACTCTGGTACATGTAGTGCTGGAGATTTAAATTAGGACCTCATTCCCCCACACACATACACATCCAACACTCTGACCATTTAGCACCTCCTGGGCTGCCCAAACGTGTTCGTAAGGTAGTCTCCAGAAGATAACGCAGCACATGAGAGCACCATTACAGCACCGGAGAAGCTTCATGAATGATGGAGTAATACATAAAGGACATAAAAGTTCAAGAAGCCCAGAAAATCCCAAACAGAATTAACCCAGACCTAAAGACACCAAGACACATCATATTTAAAATGAAAAGGAATAAGGATAAAGAAAGGATCCTGAAGGCTGCAAGAGAAAAAACAAAGAGTCACTTACAGAGGAAAACCCATATGATACGATTAGCAGCAGATTTCTCCACACAAACTCTGAAGGCCAGAAGAGAATGGCAAGATATATATCAACCTCTCAATGAGAAAGGCTTTCAGCCAAGACTATTGTATCCTGCTAGACTGTCATTCAGATAAGATGGAGGCATAAAAACCTCAGACAAGCAACAGTTGAAGGAATCAACTATCACCAAGCCTGCCCTGAAAGAAGTTCTGAAAGGTCTCTGATAAACAAACATTCACGTCATCATAAAAATGCCATATAACAGAACACTCTAAAAATTTGAAAAAATGGCATTAAAATATCTTCAATCTATAATATCAATAAATGTCAATGGTCTGAATTCATCTATTAAAAGGCACAGAGTAGGAAGGTGGGTCAGAATACACAACCCAACCATATGTTGTCTGCAGGAATCCCACCTAACTCAACAAGACAAACACAGACTCAAAGTGAGACAGGATCTGGCAGCTAGGGCTAGGGTCTTGTCATGGTCGTGGCCCAGGTTTGAACCCTGGATCCACACGGGAAGTGCTGTGGTAAAAGAGGAAGCTCTTGGTGCTATTCTCTCTCTGAATGTAAAAATGGTCCTGGGAGGACCCAGCTCCACAAAAAGAGTGAAAAGAGGTTAAAGCATTGAGACGCCTGTGCCTTTGAAACTGATTGTATATCATGCTGTGACATCTCTCTCTGCAGCCAGCAGATAGAAGGTAAGCACTTGATGAAGGAAGAGGGACTATAAGTCAGAAAGTGGGAAAACTTAGCTCAACTGTCAGGCCTGCTTTTCACCAGACTCTTAAGAGGGCAGGTCACACTACTTTTGCTTTCCCTCTATGAGCCAGTGCTGACTGCACTGATAGACAGTTGTCAGAGTCAAAAACAGCATGTGGTTGTTGAACTGTGAGAGTTCCTTGGCTTGCAGTGAACAGTGGACGCCTTTCTCCCCAGCAGCCAGCCTCAGCCCAGGCAGCACCAGAGCTGGTGAGAACCACTGTGGAATCTACAGTGAGGCTTGCATACCTGGCATTCTTTGTCACTCAGGCCTGGGCTGTAACCTGCTGGCTCCTGTTTTTGTTCTTTGTTGAAACCTGTTCACTTACCCCTCAAGGCAAGCAAGCCTCTTGGAATGTGTCAAAGATTAGCCAATAAATATTTATTAAGAACTACCTGGGTTTAGCACTAACACAAAGGACACAAGGAAATGCAAGACCTGCTTACTCCCTCCAGAGAGTTTATGATTGGTAGAAACAGTTATATTCCAGGCTAAAAGCAGAGGTTTACCATCTCAGGGTAAATGGTGACCAAGAGCCAGAAGCAACTTGAGATGGCACAAGAAAATCTTCTCAGCTTCCTGCCAGAAACTTTCCCCACTTGTCTTTTGGCTGGCTTGTCACATTCCTGGGGCCTGAACCAATCCCTGGCAAAAGGAAGGGAATGGCCAGCTTGGAGCTGACTCTGAACACCCAGCTAAGAGGATGGTGTGCATCCAAAGAGACTGGGCTTCTATTAGCTGCTGAAGCAAGATGAGAGGGATAAAAGAGGCAACCAAGGGAGTCTGTTCATAAGTGATGGGGGCAGAGTCTGCAATAAGGAAGGATTTAGCAGCAAAATCCCATCTGGGCTTTCAGATTATGCCCAGACCCCTGTACTGTCACTTGACCAGGGCAAATAAGCTAACTTTAGGAAAGCTTAGTTTTTCATTTCTGCTGGAATCAGTTCCTGCCTGGGTGGTGAGTCTCATGAGGCTGTGGACTTGTTTACTGAGTTATCCAGTACCTAGAACAGAGCTCTGTGTTCAGCTAGGACTCCATAAGTGTCCATGAAATTAGTTCATTGGATTGTTGTGAGAGCTAAATAGCTTAATACAGGATTGCCTGAAAATTCATGTATTTTTTTCCTATTTTCTATGCAAAAATGCATCATGATTCTTCTGATAACCCAATACATAGCAAGGGCTTAGCATAGTGCACAGTTTACATGCTCAAGGAGATTAGTTTTTTATTATTATTCATGTGTTCATTATGGATAGAGACAGAGAAGGAGAGAGAAAGAGTCCTGCACTTCACGTTTGAAGCCCCCCTTCTGCAGATGAGGACTGGGGGGCTTGAACTTCTGTCCTTATGTACTATCATGTGTACACCAACCCAGTGTGCCACTGCAAACGTCCCAAGATATATCTATTTATAAGAGAGGGAGAGAGAACCAGAGCATTATTCTAGCACATGCAATGCTAGAGATTGAACCCAGGACCTCATGCTTGAGAGTCCAGTGCTATAGTCATTGCACCACTTTCTTAGCCACACCTTATTCTTTTCATATGATAGACAGGGGTGTGTGTATCCTTTCTGTTTTACTTATTGGTTCTTAGATCACTTGTAAGATTGAGCAGATATGGTTTATTTATGATTAAATTCACTCAAAATTATAATGAGACATAAAAAGAATAGAAATACAGAATTCTGGGTGTCAGGCGTTAGCACAGTGGATTAAGCGTACATGGCATGAAGTGCAAGATTAGCTCAGGGATCCCAGTTAGAGCCCCCGGCTCCCCACCTGCAGGGGGGTCGCTTCACAGGCAGTAAAGCAGGTCTGCAGGGGCCTATCTCTCTCTATCTCTGTCTTCTGCTTCTCTCCATTTCTCTCTGTCCAACAACAATGACAGCAACAACAATAATAATGACAACAACAATAACAACAACGAAGGTGATTAACAAGGGCAACAAAGAGGGGGAAAATAGCCTCCAGGAGCATGGATTCATAGTGCAGGCACCAAGCCCCAGCGATAACCCTGGAGGCCAAAAAAATATTTTTTAAAAAATATATAGAATTCCTCTCTAGAAAAAAATAGTAACATTGTTAAAAGGGGGGAGGGCAAATAACTTACCTGGGTAGGCTGCCAGGTTCGAGACCTTTCCCCCACCTTATCCACTTGCCCCACACTGTCTTGGTATTGTGGTATCTTTCATTCTGTCTATTTTTTTTAATTTTTTATATTATATTTATTTATTGGATAGAGACAGCCAGAAATCAAGAGGGAAGGGGGAGATAGGGAGAGAGAAAGAGAGAAACAGAAAGAAACCTGCAGCACTGCTTTACCACTTAGAGAGCTTCCCCCCCATAGGTGGGGACCAGGGGTTCAAATCCCAGCCCTTGTGCACTATAATGTGTGCTCAACCAGGTGTGCCACCACCCAGCCCCTCTTTCTGTCTCTCTACCTGAAAAAGTCAATCTGGAGCTGTGAAGCCCCACTGATGACAAAAATATATCACACGGGTCCACTAATTGAAGTTTTCACAAAAATGCCAAATGTCATGTGGTTTGACTGAACAATGCCATTAAAGCAAAATGTCTACATGTTCAGTCTGGTACGTGGATACTATACTAAAGACATGGTTATGAGAGTCACCTGCCACTGGTGGGTGTGTGACTAAGAACACAACCACACAGTCGTGAGAGCTGGGAAGACAGCAAGCACTCACTGAGTTCCCTGGCAGTGGTCTCTGTACCAGGAGGCAGGTTCATCCCAATTTGTAGGTGAAGAAACTGAGGTTCAGTTGGGTCAGTAACATGCCAGAGATCGTGTGGTGGAGAAATGGCAGACCCAGTTCATGTCAGGACTGAAAACTTAGAAGTCACCCTTTGCACCCAGCACCACACTGTGTTGGGTTCTCAAATGAATATGATCAGCTGCCTAAGGTTGCTTTGGGTGTGAAGAGCTGGTGTGTGGAGATTTGAGAAGGCCAAGCTTCCATGTGGCTGTAGCAGTACTGGAAACAGGAGTTGACTCAGGAGTGGTGTGCAAAGTGGGGTAAGGCCCTAGGCTGAGCATTTCCAAGGTGTAGGTCAATGTCATGGGCAGTATGGTGGTTCAGCAGGAATGATGGGTGATCATGGGAAAAGAGCAGCAGGAAGCCAAGACTGGGGCTTGGGCATCCCTCATTTGGACAATAGGAGAAGAAAAGCAGTGAAGGAGACAGGTAGGCTGGGATGCTGGAGCCCTCCAAATAGGAAAGACTCTCCCTGGTGCTCCCTGGAGTACCCATGTGTGGGTGGACTTCTAGCTGTGCTCATGCTATCCACCCTACAAATATCCCTGCCACTGACCCAGGAGATGAAGTGAGAGACCCCAGTAAGAGACTGGCTTCTGGTACCTGGCAGCCTTGGAAGAAGAACTCAGCCCAGTGGGGGCCAGGGATAGGAATGGGGGAGGGGGTGCTGCCTCCCAGCCTGGTGGCCATGGGGGTGGGGAGCCAGGAAGGCTGAGCCAAGTTGAGCAGCAGCTCTCCCTCCTCCTCCTTGAGGAAAGCAGGGGGGAGAAACGTGTTTTTATAAATAGCTCCAGCCCCATCTGATTTGTAAATTCAGTGGGTTTTTTTTTTTTTGTCAATGACATCACCCTCCTCCCCATGGCAACCCCAGACGATAGCAAAATTGCCAAGCAACGTAGAACAGCAGCCCAGGAGCAGGTCACACCGCCAGAGGATTGAATGGAGAGACCCCAGAGTGAGCTGAGGTGCCCCAGGGGAGGAGGGGTGCATGCTGGCCAGTGTAGAGGCCAAACCCGCAGGAGCCCAGGCCACACTTGCAGACTGGTGGGGGAGGTGCCGCTGCTGGCCTAGCCTGCTGTGCAGGGAGCCCCAGCACCATCCAGGTGACTAAGCCAACCCACTGGCACTGAGTCACTGCTGGCCTGAAGCTTGCGTCCCTTTTGCATCCGCTTATTTTGGGGGATCTGGAAACTTGGGGTGGCACCTGAATCCCACCCCTGCTCCCCTCTCCCCTTCCTACCTGGGATTCAAGGACCATGGGACCTGCAGGGACTCTGCCTTCACCCTCTAAGGAGACAGAAGGCACCCAGGAAGAACAAGCAGGCAGCAAAATGCAATCGCAGACATGGTGACGGCCAGCCACCGTGCCCTTTGGAGGGGTGGGGAGAGCAGGGAAGTCCTCCCGGGCTGGCTGGGAACTCACCTCTGGCGGACCTTTCTGTGAATGAGTGGCTCCTAGGCCCAGCGGTGTGTGGAGAGCAAGACCAGATTGGCTCAGGCTGGCCTGGCAGGTAGGTGGCTCTGCGGGGCGTGGCTCCACTTCAGAGACAGGCAGTATGGCCCCAGATGAGGACAGTGCGGGGCGGGGGGGGGGGGGGGGGGGGGGGGTCTAGGAACATGACAGCAGTTTGTTATCCAAATTAGGCTGCTCAGGATCCCCTGAGCTCACCTGGCAGGGGGAGGAACTGTTGCCAGCCAAGACCAGCCTGCTGGAATCCAGGGGCAGGGGCAGGCAGGAAGCGTGGTCCAGAGGAAGCCAGACCCAGGGGGATGGACAGTGCTGGGCCAGCTCTCATCCTGAATAAGGAAGCCATTCCCTATCATAAGCAGTGCTTGCCAGCGCCTGCTTATGTCCTCTACTGAGTTCTCTGGGCATCTCCTTGTGGAGGGTGCTGGCCAGGCATGGATCCCCTACTCAAGGGCCAGCCAGGCCCACTGCCTGGCCCCCAACTACTGACCCTGCGGCTTGCCCAGACAGAGGGGTGTTGGCTTCACTTCTCTTCCGCCCCAGCCTTCCAGGCACACAGGTGAGTAAGCAAGGGAGGAGGCTGTGTGCCCACAGAGGCAGGGCCACATCAGCCAGGAGCCTTGGGAAGACGTGACCAAGCAAGAAAAGTGCTGAGGTTTTCTTTTTTGCTTCCCCCCCCCCCCCCCCCGATTTGTCCTGAAAGGAGTGCCGCCTTCCTGGGCTGGAGACAAGTGCCAGCCTGCAGTGGGGGAGAGAGCCAGGCCCAGTGGCCCCAGGAGCAGCCAAGGTAAGGTCCCTACTGCTGCTGTTGTGGCAGTTTCCCGAGGCAGGTGGGGGCTGAGGCCTGGGGACTGCCCACCCTCTGGGCCCCAATGCCAGTTCTGCCACTCTCTTTCTGAGGGATTTAGAAGCAGCTCAGTTCAAGCTGATCTCTGGCTCTTAGGCCAGATAAGAAAAGACTTGTTTCTACCTTCATTTCAATCCTCCTACAAGCCAGAGCCTCCAAACCGTCCCTCAGGCACACACCCCTGTGACCCTGCTACCTCTGGGACACTCCCTTCTGGGACTTAACCCACAGATATGGGCGAAGGCACATGGTTTGGGCTCCAAGTCCTGCCCTCATGCTGAGCGGGGTCTGGCACAGGTTCTGACTGTTCTTGCTGTCAGGTGGAGTTTAGAGTTGGCCAGGCACCAGTGCCCCTCTGCAGCACAATTATTGGGCAGGCAGAACTCCACAGCTCAGGTTCAGAGAGTACTGAGGACCCACTGACAAGCAAGCTGAACACTCCTTAGCTCTGTCTGCCCAGCTTCACACACCAAGGTCAGACACCTGGCATTTGGGCTTGGTGGCTTCCTCTCCTCTCCTCTCCTCTCCTCTCCTCTCCTCTCCTCTCCTCTCCTCTCCTCTCCTCTCCTCTCCTCTCCTCTCCTCTCCTCTCCTCTCCTCTCCCCTCCTCCCCTCCCCTCCCCTCTCCTCTCCTCTCCCCTCCCCTCCCCTCCCCTCCCCTCCCCTCCCCTCCCCTCCCCTCCCCTCCCCTCCCCTCCCCTCCTCTCCTCTCCTCTCCTCTCCTCTGGTTATTTATGAGAGAGATGAGAGAAAAAAAAAGAGCATAACTCTCACATGTGATGCTAGGGATTGAACTGAGGACCTCATGCTTAAGAGTTCAATGCTTTATCCACTGTGGCACTTCCTGACATTTTTTTCTAAAAAATTCTGGGGGGAGTTTGTCTCACAAGGGGAGGGGGAAGCCCTGGGTTCATGGCCTCAGCTGCCCGAATTGACCCTATGGAGGGTCAACTAGCTGGGAAAACAGCCTTGGACCAAGCAAGACACCTTCTGCATCTGGGGCTGGGGACAGGGCAGGGGGCAAACCTAGTCAAGAGGACTAGGAGCCAGGACTTCCTGGAAGTTTTCTTTCCACCTAAATAAGCTGTTTCCAAAAGGCCTCTGAACATGGCCGCAGGTAGGAATGTGGGGTCAGCATGAAACCCCCAAGAGCTCACTGGTTTGAGCTGAGATGGCCAGGTCACACAGAGAAGCTAAAGGGAGATCTGGGGTCCCTGAGATAGTGGAGCCCACTCAGAACATGACTCCTAAGGGTGCTCAGTAAGGCCCCCACCCGAGTAACACGTGGGGCCAGAGTCAGCATGAGTCCTTGGCTTCTCCCCCTCAAAAGCCACAGATGGTTCCAGTTGTGGGGGCATTTCCTACCTCTTGGGGAAGGTGACTCCAAGCCTGAAGGCCCCTCTGTGTGTGGAACTGAGCAGCTGGTGCCCGGCTGTGACAGCAAGCCCATAGAGTTAGGGCTGCCAGGTCTAGAAGGGCAGAGGGTAGAGTCTGGGTTGGAACAGAGCAGAAAGTCTGTCTGCATCTTGAAGAAGACCTGGGGTGGGGAGGGGTGGCTTTGGATTCTGCTTTCCTTTTCTTTTCCCTTCTTCCTTTATTTTTACGTATATTTTATTTATTTTAATGAGAGAAAAACACACACCCCAGAGCTCAGCTCTGGTTTATGGTACATGAGATTGAACCTGGGACCTCAGAGCCTCAGGCATACCATTAGGCCATCTCCCCTGCCCTCTGTTCTTTCTTTAATTATTTTTTGTCACCAGGATTACCACTAGGGCATAGTGCCTTAACAGCCTCACTGTTCCTGGCAGTCAGTTTTTCCATTCTTCTGTATAGATTATATATATATATATATATATATATAGAGAGAGAGAGAGAGAGAGAGAGAGAGACAGTGGGAGACACACCCTTCCCACCCTGCACCACTCCACTCTTCTTGTAAAACCTTCCCACTGCAAACCCTCCCATTTGGTGGTCAGGGGCTTGAACCCAGGTCCTCACACATGGTGTATGCTACACCAGTGAGCCACCTTCTGAACTTGCCTTTCTTATACCAGCTAGCTCTGGGGGAGGGCAGCAGGGAGAAGGTAGAAAGACTGCATTCCTGAGGTACCTGGAGTGGGGAGGACTGGGGAGGCTGAGCCTGGAGTGGAGCCCTGCCACAGGACAGAGTGGTGGCCAGGGCTTCAGGGCCCACTCCTAGTCTGGGCTCACTGGCCAGCTGTGATCCACTCACCCATCCAGCCCAGAGTTCCTTTTTTTTTTGCCTCCAGGGTTATTGTTAGGGCTCAGTGCTAACACTGCCAATCCATTGCTCCAGGTGGCTATATTTTCCATTTTATTGGATAGGATAGAGAGAAATTGAGAGGAGGGGGAGAGAGAGAGACAGACATCTGCGAACCTTCTTCACTACTTATGAAGTATTCCCCCCCTGCAGGTGGGGAGCAGGGGCTTGAACCCAGATCCTTGAGTGGGTCATTGCTCTTCATATTATGAGCACTTAACCAGGTTACCCCCACCCCCAGTTCCTAAAGTTATAACCAATTTTCAGAAGAGATAGTTCTTAACACGAGGCAAGCAAGGGTTAACATCTTAGTTAAAGAAAAATGCAGGGGGCTGGGTGGTGGTGCACCTGGCTGAGCACACATGTTACAATGCTCAAGGTCCTGGGTTTGAGCCCCCAGTCCCCAACTGCAGGGGGCAAGGTTTCATGGGTGGTAAAGCAGTACTGCAGGTTTCCCTCTGTCTCCATCTCTATATCCCCCTTCCTCTTTTCTGGCTGTCTCTATCAAATAAATAATGATAATAGAAAAGAAAAAGAAAAATGGAGTTAGCAGCCATTTCCCCCCCTCCTTCCAGCATAAACAGGGCTTTCTACTTCTGTCATCAAAATGTCCTTGGTCAGCAGTCTTAGAATCTGCTACTTCTGCCCAATAGTCTGCTTTAGCAAACAAGTCATACTGTCTGTATACACAGAAGAAAAAATAATCTGTTACACTTGTTGCTGTAAGTTACTAGGGGAAGGTTGATAACTGTATAAAAGAACAAGAGCTATTGTACTCAGGGCCCAGGCTTTTGTGGACATGAGTCCAGCTGGGTCTGCTGGCATCATAAACACTGCTTTGTGCATTAAAGCCTTGGTGTGTCCCATCTCTCTACCTGAGAATCAAGTAACAAATATATATGTGAGGAGAGAGAGAGAAAGAGAGAGATTGAGAATAAAATATAAAGGGAAGAACTTCTGCTCTGGGCTGAAGATGAGGAAGACTGACAGGTGCAGGGACAGGCTGGGTGGTGGCCAGGGGACAGTATGGAGTCAGCGAGGAGGCAGGCCCAGTGCTCTGCTGGCCTAGATGACCTTGGGTAAGGTTCTCTCTTCTTTTTTAAGTTACTTACTTATCAAAGAGAGAGAGAGAGAGAGAGGGAGAGGGAGAGGGAGAGGGAGGAGGAGGAGAAGAGGAAGAGGAAGAAGAAGAAGAGGAAGAAGAAGAGGAGGAGGAGGAGGAGAGTGAGTGAGACCACCACTCTGGCATATATGGTGCCAGGAATCAAACTCAGGACCTAATGCTTCAGAGTCCAATGCTTTATCCACTGCACCACCTCCTTTGCTGCTGGGTAAATTATTGAACTTGTGAAACAGGATTGCTGAGGGGACTAAATCAAACAACAGAGACAACTCAGCAGCATGTGAGTGCTTACCAACAGTTAACGTACCACTGTAATGATTTTTGGTGTTTGGGGAGCAAAACATAGAAGAATTAGGTTCATGCAGGAGGTGGCTTTGAAAGAACCCTGTCCTGAGGAGAAGCTAAAGCACTCAGATGTCAACACGTTCAACCCCAGTGACACTAGAAAGAAATGATTTCAAATCCATTGTCCCCAGATAGCGATTAAAAAAAATTATATATGAAAGAGAAAGGAGGAGAGAACCAGTGCATCACTCTACTATATGTGATGCTGTGGACTGAACTTGGAGCCTCTCAAGCCTGTGCTTGAGAACCCAATGCTTTATCAACTGTGCTGCCTCCCAGTTCACTCAAATAACAGTTGCTTATCTACTAAAGGCTCCTGAGCATACTAAGAGTGCCCTTCTCTTCCCTCATGGCTCTGGTTTGAGCACTGGAAGTGGGTTGTTTGTCCCTGGTAAGGGCAGCCAAGAGGCTGAGTCTGGCCTGGTTCCATTTCTTCTTGAGCCCTGTCATATGGTAGCCCTGATTCCTAGAGAGACTAATGATTTCTGTGTGAAGCACCTGGAGATACTGCGTGCACAGAGACTAGAAAAGGGCCGGACGGTAGCGCAAGGACTGGCATAAGAAGTTCAAACCCTGGGCTCTCCACTTGCAGGGGGGTTCAAACCCTGGGCTCTCTACTTGCAGGGGGGTCATTTCACAAGCAGTGAAGCAGGTCTGTAGGGGTCTATCTTTGTCTTCCCCTCTTTGTCTTCCCCTACTCTCTTGATTTCTCTCTGTCCTATCCAACAATACTAATAACAAAGAAAGAAAGAAACACATACAGAAAGAAAGAAAGAAAAGAAAAGAAATCCTAGCAAATTCCTCAGCCACTCTGGCAGGTGACACAGAAATCAAGGACCTGGTAATGCACACATTACTATGCACAGGGATGAAGGTTCAAGCCCCCATTCCCCATTGCAGAGGAAGTTTCAAGAGTGGGGGATCAGTGCTATAGATATCTCTCCTTTGCATCTTTCTCTATCTCTGTTTCTCACCTTCTGTCAAAAAAATTGTTGAGTTGTGCAGGCATTGAGCCCCAATGATAAACATGATGATAAAAAAAAAAAGGAATAAAGAAATGAAAAGGGAAGGTAAGGAAAAAGAAAGAAAGGAAGAAAGAAAGAAAAGGGAAGGAAAAAGGAAGGAAGGAAGAAAGGAAGGAAGGAAGAAAGAAAGAAAGAAGGAAAGAAAGAGAGAGAAAAAGAAAGGAGGAAGGGCTGAGTGGCTGCACACTTGATTGAACAATACATGTGACAATGTGCAAGAGCATGGGACAGAGAGAGATACAGAAAAGTACAAGAGAGATACCTATAGCACTGATCCCCCACTCGTGAAACTTCCTCTGCGGTGGGGACTGGGGGCTTGAACCTTCATTCCTGTGCATAGTAATGTGTGCACTACCAGATCCCTTATTTCTATATCACCTGCCAGAGTGGCTGAGGAGTTTGTTAGGGTTCCTTTTCTTTCTTTCTTTCTTCCTTTTCTTTTCTTTCTTTTTTTTTTTTTTTGTATGTGTTTCTTTCTTTTTGCCTTCAGGGTTATCACTGGGACTTGGTGCCTACACTATGAATCCATTGCTCCTAGAGGCTGTTTTTTCCCTTTTGTTGCCCTTGTTGTTTATCATTGTTGTTAATATTGTTGAAAGAAGGACCAAGCAGCCATGCACTTGATTGAGTGTACATGTAACAATGTTCAAGAACCTGGGCTCAAGCTCCTGGTCCCCACCTGCAGGGGGAAAACTTCTCTAGTGGTGAAGCAGTGCTGCAGATATCTCTCTGTCTCTCTGTCTCTCTGTCTCTCTCCCTATCTATTACCCCCTTCCCTTTCAATTTCTGGCTGTCTCTATCCAATAAATAAATAAAGATAATTTTTTAAAAATGTAAAAAAGAAATAAAAGATGCCATAAGTTCTTAGAAACTGTAAGGTTTGTCTCAGAGATGTTTCTCTTTTCTTGCCAAAGTGTTACCTGTCTGTGAATTGAAGAAAGGCAACGCCAGCTTCTTTCTGTTCACCTAAAGATCCAAGCAAACCCAAAACATGGCAGATTCTTTTTATTTATTTACTTATTTATTTATTTATTTATTTATTTATTTATTTATAACCAGAGCACTGTTCAGCTCTGGCTTATGGTGGTGCAGGGGATTGAACCTGGGACTCTGGAGCCTCAGGCATGAGAGCCTGTTTGCATAAGCATTATGCTATCTACCCTCTGCCCTACATGGCAGATTCTAGGAGAATAAGCAAGGGAAAAAAGAGATTACCTCATAATAATGAGGGACCACCTCAACCAAAAGTCACCCAAGCTAGCTGCATTTTCTTTTATTTACCAAGGTACTGCTCAGCTTTACTGGCTTGCTGTGGTGCAGAGAACCTGGAACTTTAGAGTCTCAGGTATGAAAATCTTTTGCATAGTCATAATGCTATCTCCCCTGCCTTATTCATTTATTTAGGAGAAAGAGAGAGGAAGGAGGAGGTGGAGGAAAAGAAGAGGAGAGAGAAAGAGCATCACTCTGGCCAGAGATTGTGATGCCAGAGATTGAACACAGGACCTCATGCTTAAGAGTCCCATATTTTATTCACTGTGCCACCTCCCAAGCTGCTGGCCAGCATCTTCTATAAGGCCTCATAGTGACACATCAGAGAGTGTAGCCACCCACATCTTTATAAAGGGATGATGTGCACCTGTGGCTTCTTCATGTCAGCCTCTCCCTTCTAGTGCCACATGGCTTGCCAAATGCAGCATCTGTCTTACGGTGCCATGACTTTCCAAAGCCTCAAGGTAGCCTCTACTAAGGAGGTGCTTGCAAGCAGGGGTGTATTTTCATACCCAGGCTGCTTAAACCAAAACTCAGACCTAGAAAGGGTGTCCAGCAAAGCAGGTGCAGGAAGCTTAAGTCAGTGAAGGGGCCAGTTCCCCAAGGGCAGAGAGCAAGGAGCTATTCACCTGGCTCAAGGCCCCTGCCCACCTTCCCTGCAGTAGAGGTGGGGTTAAGACCAAAACCTGAAGGACTGGTTCTCTGCTTCAGCTTCCTGTGGTCGTTCTGTTATGATGTTTTATTTGTTGTAGTTTTGCTTTTATTTTCCCCCCCATTTTTGTTGCCCTTGTTGTTATTCTTGCTATTGCTGATGTTGTTGGATAGTACAGAGAGAAATCAAGACAGGAGGGGAGAGAAAGACAGACACCTGCAGACCTGTTTCACCACCTGTGAAGTAACCCCCCTTCAGGTGGGGAGCCAAGGGCTCAAACCAGGATCCTTACGCCGGTCCTTGCACTTAGTGCCATGTGCATTTAACCTGCTGTGCCACCACCCAGCTCCCTTGCTTTTATTTTTATAGAGTTATTTGTTTATTAATGAGAGAGAAGAGAAGGATAGAGAGAACACCAGAACATCAGTGGCACATGTGATACTGGGGATCAAACTTGAGACTTCATGCTTTAGAGTCTGACACTTTTTTTTCCATTTTCCATATATACTTTTTTCTTTTTAAAAAAATGTATTTACTGGAGGATTAATGTTTTACAGTTGACAGTAAATACAGTAGTTTTTACATGCATAACATTTTCAGTTTTCCATCGAACAATACAGCTCCTACTAGGTCCTCTACCATCCTGTTCCAGTACCTGAACTCTCTGACACTTTATCCACTGTGTCACTTCCTGGGTCAGGCCACTCTGTCTTTAAGCTTCAAATGAGGGTTCACATAGAATTATGGGAGAAGGTCCAGAGGGTGGAGGGGAGCCCAGTTATCCCACAGTGCCCCATCCATGTCTATAGCACAAGCCTGGGGGCAGTGGAAGGAAGGGAATAGCTGCAGTGACACTGACAGCCATTCCTGTCCTAGGGAGTCCCCAAGAATATGTGGCCCACCCCCTCCTACAGAGGGAGCTGGAAATATTCTGAGGTCCAGGCGTTGTTGGAGTAGGAGGCACAGAAGAGGACCTGCCCTGTTTTCTACGGCCAGGCCACCTCTCTCCAGCTGCCAAGATGCTCTGGACTGACTCAACTGACATTCATCCTGCGGACCCTCCCGCTCCAACAAGGCCTTTGCCCTGCCAGCCCTACATCTTGTTCCTTGTGGAGCTCCAGTTCAGCAAAGGCTGACTCATCAGCACCTCCTAAGAGGACAGGCTTTGCCCACTCTGCCCAGGCCAGTATTCTATTTATTTAGCTAGTTATAATGGTTTACAAGGAGATAAGGTTACAGGATATAGTTACACACCACACCCACTACCGAAGTTCTGTGCCCCCACCACAATTCTCACAAAGTCCTAGTTTGGCTACTTTATCTCCTTCCTTCCTTCCTTCCTTCCTTCCTTCCTTCCTTCCTTCCTTCCTTCCTTCCTTCCTTCTTCCTTCCTTCCTTCCTTCCTTCCTTCCTTCCTTCCTTCCTTCCCTTCCTTCTTCCTTCCTTCCAACAAGTTCATGTATTTCAATTCTTTAAATTTCACATATGAGTAAAACCATCTGATCTTTCACCTCCTTAACTTATTTTTTAATAGATTTTATATATTTATTTATTAATGAGAAACATAAGAGGAGAGAGAAAGAGCCAGACATCACTCTGGTACATGTGCTGCCGGGAACTGAACTCAGTACCTCATGCTTGAGAGTCTGATGCTTTATCCACTGCACCACCTCCCAGACCATTTTTTCTTCTTTCTCTCTTTTTCTCTCTCTCTCTCTCTTTCTTTCTTTCTTTCTTTCTTTCTTTCTTCCTTCCTTTCTTTCTTTCTCTCTTTCTGTCTTTCTTTCTTTCTCTCTCTCTTTCTTTCTTTCTTTCTTTCTTTCTATCAGAGCACTGATCAGCTCTGGTTTATGGTGGTGCAGGGGATTGAACCTGGGACTTCGAAGCCTCAGGCATGACAGTCTGTTTGCATAACCATTATGCTATCTACCCCTACCCTCCTTACTTATTTCACTAAACATAATCAACTCCAGTTCCATCCATTTTGTTCTGAAGGGCACAATATCATTTTTTTTTCTTTTATTAAAGCAAGAGACAGAAAGACAGAGAGACAGGGAAAGAAACCATAGCACTGATCTTCCTTCTGTGTGGTAGGGGCCAAGCTTGAACCTGAATCTCAGACATGGCAAAGCAGTGCCTTGTCCAGGTGAGCTATTCTTCTGTCCCTGTTATCATTTTATTAAATTGCAGAGTTATACTCCATTGATTGTATGTCCCATATTTCTTTATCCAGTCAGTCATCTGTCGATGGCATTTAGGCTGTTTCTACTCTTTAGCTATTGTGAATAATGCAGTTATGACCATAGGGTGATTCTGTCCCTATGAATTAGAGTGTTGTTGTTTTTTTCCTCCAGGTTATCACCTGCACCACAAATCTACTGCTATTGTTGTTGTTGTTGTTATTATTGTTGTTGTTTGTTAGGACAGAGAGAAATTGAGAGAGGAGGACAGAGAGGGAGAGAAAGACACCTGCAGACCTGCTTCACCGCTTATGAAGTGACCCACCCTGCAGGTGGGGAGCCAGGGGCTCAAACCGGAATCCTTGCACCTCACTCGCATGCACTTAACCTGGTGCGCTACTGCCTGGCCCCTGAATTAGAGTTTTTATGTTAGGCTGGTATTCTGATAAACAGGCCCAGATAATTTATAAGTGGATTATCTCAAACTCTGCTCCTCCCAGGAAGCATTTTTTGTTTGACTAGAAGACTTTCAGCTCTGGTTATTGGTATTGTGGAAATGAAACCCAGGACTTCTGTCATACACGTCCTGTGTACCACGTCTTGCCATCTCCCTAGCCCCTATTTTATGTTTTTTAAATATTTATTTATTTATTCCCTTTTGTTGCCCTTGTTGTTTTATTGTTGTAGTTATTATTGTTGTTGTTATTGATGTCATTGTTGTTGGATAGGACAGAGAGAAATGGAGAGAGGAGGGGAAGACAGAGAGGGAGAGAAAGATAGACACCTGCAGACCTGCTTCACCACTTGTGAAGTGACTCTGCTGCAGGTGGGGAGCCAGGGGCTCGAACCGGGATCCTTATGTTGGTCCTTTGCACTTTGTGCTACCCGTGCTTAACCCACTGCGCTACTGCCCAACTCCCCCATTTTACATTTTTATCCTAACACTGTTAGTGCCTTTTTATGTTTTCCTTTTCATTTCTGTATTTTGCCTCCAGGGTTATCAGTAGGGCTCAGTGCCTGCATAACTCCATTGCTCCCAGTGACCATTTATTTTCTTTTCTCTAGATAGAGGGTGAGAGACAGAGATAGAGAGGGGGAGAGAGAGGCTTGACAGCACCCCTTGACTGCTTGGGATGCTTCCCTACCTGCAGGTACTCTCAGGGGGTGACTAGGTTCTCAGATCCAGATCCTTCCACACGGCACACACCTAGTGAGTGAGTCACCTGCTTGCCTCCAAATACTGTTAGTGTCTGAAGTCCAACAGGGAGCAGTGATGAGAGGAGCTCACATCTCCTTCCTTCAAAAGTTAGAAAGGCAGAGGGGAGGGCAGGCCTACAGAAGACCTTGCAGGAGCCTTCTTACCCATTGACTCCAGAAGGCATGGAAATACCCTGAGACCCCATGAGGGTCAGAGCCCAGAACGCAGGCCTGTCCATCACTAGGCCTGAGTCCAACAAGGCAGCTTTTGTATTCTTGTCAAGTGGGTCTTACAGAGGGATGGAGTTATTGGGATCTGGAGGAGTGGAGGAAGGTGGATGCAGGTCTGGGGCCCTGAAGAACGGGAGACCTGGCACAGTGCCAGGAATTCAAGGCCAAGAGTGTGTGGCAGTGGAGGAGAAGATGTACAGCATCATCCCCGTTCACCAGCTAGCATCCAGGTGAAGGGTATGTGAGCAGGAAGTGTAGCCAGAAAGGGAAAGTGTAAGCAAAGAGGGAAGGGGTGGTCCCAGTGGCTGCCTAGCCAGGACCCTGTCCAGTAGGACCCTTTAAGAAAACAGCTGTTTTTCCTGGGAGGTGGTGCAGTGACTAGAGCACTCAACTTGTAAGCAAAGGCTTCTAGGTTCAATCTTCAGCATTGCATGTGCCAGACAGATACCTTAGTGTGTCCTCTCTCTCTCTCTCTCCCCTTTCTCATAAAATTTAAAAATCAGTCTTTAAAAAATAACAACATCAGTCCCTCTAGAGGAAGCCATGCGAGCAAGGTATGGGGTACATTAAGAGCAAGGCCATTGAGCAGCACCATGACACATGCTGAGGGAGCCCATCGAATCTCTACATTGAGGGTCCTTGGCACAGAGGGGACTCTTTCTGCCTGTAGCTGCTCCTGGGTGCCTAGGAATGAACTGACACTTATACTGGCCCTGCATCAGCCCTCAGGGTGGTTCCATCAACCTTCATGCCCAGTACCATGCCCTCACTAGACATAGAGGGACACCCCCTCACCTCTTCCCCAGACCTGGAAGGTAGTCTTCCCCTACCAATTATTCCCAGGGATTAGACCCCCCACCTAGTCAAATCATAGCAGACAGATTTTTAAAAATTATTTTATTACTTTTAAAAAAATATTTATTTATTCCCTTTTGTTGCCTTTGTTGTTTTATTTTTGTAGTTATTGTTGTTGTTTTTGATGTCATTGTTGTTGAATAGGACAAAGAGAAGTGGAGAGAGGAGGGGAAGACAGAGAGGGGAAGAGAAAGATAGACACCTGTAGACCTGCTTCACCGCTTGTGAAGCGACCACTCTGTAGGTGGGGAGCCGGGGGCTCGAACCAGGATCCTTACACTGGTCCTTGCACTTTGCGCTATCTGTGCTTAACCCGCTGCGCTATCGCCCGACTCCCTATTTTATTGTTTTTTAAGTTACTTTATTTTTTCTCTTTTGTTGTCCTTGTTTATCCTTGTTGTTGTTGCTGTTGAATAGGACAGAGTGAAATGGAGAGAGGAGGAGAAGACAGACGGGGAGAGAAAGAGAGACATCTGCAGACCTGCTTCATCACTTATAAAGCGACCCCCCTGTAGGTGGGGAGCTGGGAGTTCCAACCGGGATTCTTTTTGAAGCTAATCCCTTGCAGGTGGGGAGCTGGGATCTCGGCCAGGACCCTTAAGCTGGTCCTTGCACTTCGTGCCATGTGTGCTTAACCTGCTGCGCTAGCGACCGACTCCCTATTTTATTATTTTTTAATTGCCACCAGAGTTATTGCTGGGACTTGGTGCCTGCACAATGAATTTACTGCTCTTGTTGCCTTTTTATTTTCTCTTTCTTTTATCTGATAGGACAGACAGAAATTGAAAGGTGAGGGGAAAACAAAGAAAGAGAGGAGAAAGAGAGAGAGAGAGACAGACAGACAGACAGACAGACACCTGCAGCACTGCTTCACCACTCATGAAGCTTCCCTACAGGTAGGGAAATTTTTCTTTTGCCACCAGGGTGCCATTGCATGATTCCATTGTTACCAGAGAGCTGTTTTTTTTTTTTGCCACCATGATTATTGCTGGGGCTTGGTGCCTATATGAAGAATTCACCAGTTCCACCTGCAGAGAGGGTTGTTTCATGAGTGGTGAACGAGGTCTACAGGTGTCTCTGCTCTCAATTTCTCTCTATCCTATCTAATAAAATAGAAAGAAAAAATGTTACCATTCTTGGGTTTTTTGTTTGTTTGTTTTGATATATATATATGCACACACACACACACACATAGCCATTCAGCCTCAGTTTCCTCTTCTGTAAAAAGAGAACAATGACAGGGCTGGCAAAATAACTCATTTGGATAGTGTGTTGCTTTGCCATGTGAGACCTGGCCCACACTACATTGGAGGGAGCTTCAGTGCTACCACATGGTGTCTTTTATTCTCTTGCTACTTCTCTGTCTATAAAAAGGAAGGGAGGGAGGGAGTAAAGAGTGGCAGCCAGACATCTGCACCAGGGTGTCTGTGATGACTTAAGAGAAACACACTAACAGCTCAGTGAGGTCAGCCATCAATATTAGTTGAGGAGGGCTCTCATCCAGAGAAAGGCCTGGGAGAGTGAGCTTGTCAGCAGCTTTCCCAAGCCCTAGCCGAATGTGTAGATGTGCGACAATATGTTTGTGTTTCTAAACCACAAGCCGATCCCTATCTTTCCTCCTTGGCCTTAAACAGGCTTTCAGCCTTGGTTGTAGTGCTCAGGTGTTAGAATAGGCCCCACAGCCAGAGGCGGGGAAGCATCTGGGAGTGTCTGCCTTGAAGCCTGGCCCACTGCCTTGGAGCTGGTGAGCAGCTACTGCCCACAATAACCCCTGTGTTCTCATTGTCCCTGTTCAGTTTCATACACCGCCCTACCCCCCAAATGACCATGCCTGGGCAACTCCCTCAACCCAAGCCCCACACCAGCCCTGCTCTGCTGAAGGGGGTATGCCTGTCCTGTTTTCCTGTCATCAGCATGATACCCTGGGGACAGGGCCAAAGGGTGCAGAAACAGGGGAGATGACAAGCCAGAGTAGTCCCTGATTCAGGTCTAGCGTCTAGTGACATATCTAGGTCCTGTCTGGCTCCTTTAATCCCCTCCAATGAAATATTGGGAAATAAAAATAGCTTTCTTGAGACCCCAAGCTCCTTAGCCCTCAAATGTTGGAAGGCCCAAGGGATTTCCTAGACCCATTCCCTGTAGGGTAAAGGCTATGTAAGTCATATGCAAACCAAATTAAATACTAGCTCATTTTCTGATGATAGTTTAAAGCTCACACTTCACTGTAGCTGGACAGTTCCAAAGCATGGTTTGGAGCTGTGCTCTAATGTAGTCCAATTGTTCACGTTTTTTGTTTGTTTGTTTGTTTGTTTGTTTAATTAATGAGAAAGAGATAGACAGAGAGAAACCAGAGTATGACTCTGGCATATGGAATGGTGGGGCTTAAACTTGGGACCTCATGGTTGAGGTCCAGTGCTTTATCTACTGCACCAACCTCCTGGGTCACTCAAGTTTATAAAGTTAATGAGATAGGGAGTTGGGAAATAGCTCTGCTGGTAGAGTACACACCTTACCTTACACAAGGACCCAGATTCAAGCCCCAGCACGACATGAGAAAACCATGAATGGCATAAACATTGTTGGAGCTGTATTGCATCTCTTCTCTCTACCTCTCACTTCTGCTCTTTCCATCTGAAATAAAAATAATGAAAAAATCATTCCAGAAGCAGTAGAATTGCATATGCTCAAGGCTCCTGTACTGTATGAATAAATAAATAAATCTATTTCTTTTTTTAGAGTTTTTTTATACTAATGATATCTTTTTTATTTTTATTTATTTTACCTTTTGTTGCTGCCCTTGTTTTTTATTATTGTTGTAGTTTTTATTGTTGTTATTGATGTCGTCATTGCTGGATAGAACAGAGAGAAATCGAGAGAGATGGGGAAGACAGAGAGGAGGAGAGAAAGATAAGATACCTGCAGACCTGCTTCACTGCCTGTGAAGGGACTCCCCTGCAGGTGGGAAGCCGGGGACTTGAGCCGGGATCCTTGCAGTGGTCCTTGCACTTTGTGCCAAGTGCGCTTAACCCGCTGTGCTACTGCCCGACTCCCAGTAAATCTATTTCTTATAAAAATAAAGACACCGGGAGTAGGGTGGTAGCACAGCAACTTAAGTGCAGGTGGCGCAAAGTGCAAGAACCCGGGAGAGCTCCCCACCTGCAGGGGAGTCGCTTCACAGGCGGTGAAGCAGGTCTGCAGGTGTCTGTCTTTCTCTCCCCATCTTTCCCGTCCTCTCTTGATGATTCTCTCTGTCCTATCCAACAATAGCAAAAATAATAACAAGGCTAATAAAAAAAAAAAAAGGGAAAAAAAAAAGAACCCGGGAGAGGATCCTGATTGGAGCCTCCAGCTTCCCACCTGCAGGGGAGTCACTTCACAGGCAATGAAATAAGTCTGCAAGTGTCTTATCTTTCTCTCTCCCTCTCTTTCTTCCTCTCCTCTCTCCATTTCTCTCTGTCCTATCCAACAATGACGACATCAGTAACTATAACAATAAAACAAGGGCAACAAAAGGAAATAAATATTTTTAAAAATAAAATAAAGACACCAATCCCAGCTTTGCTAAACTAAAGGACATCAGAGACCTAGCTTTCACTATGTGCAGTTTCTCCTAAAGTTCTGTTCCTGAGGACCTACTGAGTTACTGTGTAATGTGTTTATATGAAAAGAAAATAATCCACAAACACATTTATGAGCTTCCGTATTTAGCAGGTTGAGCTTAGGTTTAAGGATGGACATAATACATTTCTTTCTAGCTTTGGTTCATCATTTATTTCCAACCCTCTGCAACCCTCCCCGTCCACCCCCACACAACCTGCTTCTGGTGGCCATCATCAGCCAGTGCACCTCTAGGGGATGGCACACCACATCTGCCCCTCTCTGCCACCTGTGTCCTCACCCTTGGCTCACCAGGCAGTGTCCTGGGGGCCACAGGAGGCCAGTGCATGGCTAGCAGGGGTAGGCCTGCAGTGCTGACTTATTAGGGGACAGAAGTGGGAAGAGGGGAGACTGAAGGAAAGGAGAGGACCAGAGGCTCACTGTGGGCCTGTGTTGAGGGAGTGAGGAGGTAGGAGTACCAGCAGTTAGCTGTCCTAGCTTCCACCTTTCTTCAGGGGCACCTTCTCTAGGGAAGTGGGGGAATGTGGAAGATGGGAACTTGCTTGGGGCTAGTGAACCCCTCACCTTAGCTCTGTTTGATGGATGCCTCGATGAAGCTGTGCATAAACCGTAGAGCCCACATACACTGCACTAATATGTTTTAAAGGTGGGAAGTGGGCAGGGGGAGGCCTGTGGTCTGGGAGTTGGTACAGTAAGTAAAGTGTTAGACTTTCGAGCATGAGGTCCTGAGTTCAATCCCTATCATTGCATGTGCCAGAGTGATACTTCAGTTCTCTCTCTCTCATACTTTATATTTTGTATTCCTGTCAAGTGGGTCTTACAGAGGGATGGAGTGGTTGGGATCTGGAGAAGTGGAGGGAGGTGGAGGCAGGTCTGGGGCCTTGAAGAACGGGAGACCATGTGGAAGGATCTGGTCCAAGAGCCTAGTCACCCCCTGGGAGCACCTGCAGGTAGAGAAGCATCCCAAGCAGTATTTATATTTTGCCCTCCCACCCTTAGATACTCTTATTCCAGTTTCTGGAAAGTGCTCACAGCCACTTTTATCCTCCTTCCCTCTCAGTTTCTCTCTCTCTCTCCCTCCCCCCCCCCCATGTATATAGCAATACAAATTTATAAATATAAACTTGAGTGGCCCAGGAGAGAGATGTTTGGGGACCCAAAGCGGGAATGCAAGGATTTTTCTTGACTTCTTAATTGAGGAACTGCTGGCAAATGCCACCTGCAGTCCTCAACACACACACACACACACACACACACACACACACACACACACACACACACACACACACACTTGCCCTGTGAAATCATCCTCTCATCCAAAAGAAACAAAATCAGGCAGACAGCCGCCAGACTGATCACAGACCAGGGCACTGTTGTGGACATGGCGTGGGGGGCGGGCAGCTACTCTGGAACAGGATGCTACTGCTGTTTGTTGGTGTGGGGCTCCTGCCAGTTCGCTTTCCCCCAATGTCCTCTTCCTAGACTCCTGAGATTAGAGGGTTCTCAGAACTGAGCGAAGACTCCCACTTCTCTGCCTCCCCTACGAAGGTGTTGGGGGTAGGTGGGAGCTGTGCTGGGGCTGGACCAGCTGGGAGAGGCCTGTCCAGCCTGGCAGTTTTGGGGGCTCAGCTGGAGCCCTCCAGGGTGTGGAGTCTGCCCAGCAACTCTGCTGAGCAGATTAATGACTTGATAATGCAAAAGGCGCTGGGCTCAGGGGTGCAGGCGAAAGCCAGAGGATGGAGCAGCAGGGCTGGGGAGGGGGCGTCCCTCGGTCGGAGAGGCTGCGAGCGGCCTGCGCTCCCTGCGACGGTTCTGGGCTCCAGGTTCTGGGTTCCAGGTTCTGGGCTTCAGGTTCGCCCTGTCCTACCTGAAGCCACACCCCGGGACCCCGCCCGCCGCCGGGTGGAGCTGGCTGTGCGCGCCACCTGCCGAGCCGCAGCCTTGCTGCCTCCCGCCCTCAGGTGGGTCCCCCCCCCCCCGCCCCCTCAGAGGACTAGCCTTACCCGGCGACCCCTCTTCCCGGCCTTCGCCTGTGGAATCCGGGCGGGCCCTGTGCTCTCCGTCGGGGGGGGGGGTACGCTGGGGCTGCGGCTGGGGAACCCCCCCCACACACACACAAGGAACTGGCCGCTGTAGCGGGGTCACCTGTGCGCCTGCCCTGTCCCCCATCCTTTCTTAGGGCTGTCTGAGGGTGGGGGATGGAGTCCTATAGGTGACCCCTGGCACCTGGGGGGGGGGGTGCTGTCTGCTCCGCTGTCCTCCCCCGACCCCATCCCAGGGGGCCCTGGGCCTCCCCTCACACCTGAGAGATGGCTGGAGCAGCAGGCGCGGTGGGGCAGCCCCAGGTGCTCCGGGGACACGTGAGCCACCTGTCATGGTGTCTCTGATCTGTTTGCACCCAGGTGCCCACCCGGCGGGGGACGCCCCCAGGCCCCCACTCCTCAGCCTGAGCACCCTGCCCGCTGACCGGAGAGGAACCGCCAAGCGAGGCGGCCCCGAGGTGAGTGAGCCTCTCAGGCCTGGCAGGTGGCGCAGAGCCCCCCCAGGGCTGAAGGCCCTCCTGCGGGTGTTGGGCACTGCGGGCCCCGGGAGCCAGGTGAGCGCGCCGCCCCGGCCTGTCCTCTCGGGGGCGGATTCCTGTCCCGGGCGGGGTGGTGTCCCCAGGCTGGCGCGGAATTCCTGCTGAGAAAGCGGCTCCAAACCGGAAGAGCAGCAGCAGACCGCGTGTCTGATGAGCTGCGGGGGGTGGGGTGGGGGGACACCCCCCTGGTCGTGTCCCCTAAGCCCCCAACCTGCTCAGTTAACTGGGTGTGGCGCTGGGAGCTCCTGGGCTCACAAAGTACAAACTGCATTTTTCTGTTTGGGGTTTTGTTTTCTGATGGGGGAGCCCCCAACCCCCAGCCTTCACCCTACCCCCTCTGTTAAGGTTGGGCTAGTATCTATTCCAATGCAGAGAGGTTCTTCCTCCATACACTGATCCAATGGTGGCTGAAAACATAACATTTGGAGCCAGAAAGGTACTGGGTTCAAATCCTGGCTTTGCTTTTGATTCTTCAGTCAAAATGGTCCACTCTGCATACTTTGCTGTCCTCATCTACACCTCCTGGAGGGCTAGGTTTTCCTCCTAAGACAGTTGTACTGAGCCTAAGTCCCATATAGGAAAAGCTCAGTTACCGGTTTCTTTATGAGCTTTGAGGTGGTCTGGCTCCACATCAGGAGACTGTGGGGGAGCCAGAAAGTAAACAGTGGGAATGGAAGCAGGGGTGTCCCAGGGTGAGGATTGAGGTGGCCTGGGAGCAGGGGCCCTTTCTGGAAGGGGATTTACATTTGGAGGCATAACTAGCCAGCTCTACACACGTCACATGTGTCCCCAAGCTTCTGAGTAACTGGACACGTACAGGTCTGCCCTAAGTAGCTATATTGTCTGGAGTTATTTGATTTCTCTGGGCTCTGAGCGTTGTAGAATATCTTGAAGTGTAAAGATCTGGGTTTGAATCCCAGTTCCAGGCTTAGTTTCTTCGACAGTTAATCATCTCTGAGCCTTGACTCAATGTTCATCTGTGAAGGAGAGCTCTTAATTGCTCCTGCTGTGGTGACCATTAAATGTGCTACTAAAAAGCAGCTAACATGGCACCTGACGTGTGCTGACCTTATGCATGTGTGTTCCCTGTGTGACCTCTTCCTTCCTCTTTAAAACGCAACCAGCAGAACAGGTTGGCCCCACCTCACTGCTGAGATTGAAAGGAGATGAACAAAAGAGAGACAAAAAGTTAAGGGTTACAAAGACATTGCCATTTATTTTGTGATTAGAAGATCTAATTTTTTTTTAAAAAAATTTATTGTTAGTGATTTACTAGTTTACCAGACTACAAGATTACAGGGCTTTGAAGATTTCACATCACATCCACCACCAAAGCTCAATTTTCCTCCTCTCCCCAAACCACCACAAAAATCTGAGACAGTTTGGTTCCTTTTATTTTTATTTTTGTAAGTTCATATGCTTTAATTAGCTATAGCTCACATATGAATAAAGCCATCAGGTAGTTGTCCTTCACTTCGTTTTTATAATGTAATTTATTTATTGCATAGAGACAGAGAGAAATTGAGAAGGGAGTGGGGACATAAAGAACAGACACCTGCAGCACTGCTTCACCTCTTGCAAAGTTTTGCCCCTGCAAGTGCGGACTGGGAGCTTGAACCTGGGAATACAGACTGGTGCACACCCATATGGAAAGCAGTTTGGAGAGTCCTTAAACCATCAGGCCCCTTTCTTCACTTCTTTGTTTAATTCACTGAACATAATCACCTTCACTTCCCTATTCTTTCCTGAAGGACAAAATATCCTCTTTTGTCGTTAGAGTTCGGAGGCTCCAGCAGACCGCTAGCATCGCAGTGGTAGAGAGAGATTCGAGGACACACGGCTGGGCCGGGAAGCTGTATATCTTTATTCACGAAGGGGCAAATCACACCATGTACTTTTCCATCATTCTCCCTCTGCTGCGCTGCTGGGACTCTGCACGTCCTTAGCGTAGGGGGCGGGGAGAAATTAGCAAAAGCCAAACCAATTCCCTCAGAGTTGGGGGGAAGGGGAACAAACCAATATGAAACATAGCAACAATTCCCCTTCTGTTTTTAACTAAATGACCACAGTATCAGGGGTGTGGGGTGAACAGAAACCTATATCGTACAGGCATTTTCAAAAAAGAAACTGGCACAAACATGGAGAAACATGTAAGCAAGTAACAAGAACCAGTGTGCTGCCAAGGGAAGGCCTGAGGGGGCCATTTTTTGCCTCTGGGCAAAACTTTATCAGCTTAAAAAAAACATTTCCTGCCTCTATGGGGTGTACTTGCCTCGACAGGCATTTTTTAGCATGGGGGGAGGGTGAGGCCTAGAGTCCCAAGGCATGGCTGCAATCAGTCTTTGAGAAACCCAGCAGCATAAGGGAAGCTGCTAGTTTTGTGCAAAGTGTCCGAGGTGTACCAGTGAGTCTGATAGAAGTCCAAAGCAGATGTCCACCGAAGAATTGCCAGGGGGTGAATTGTTGTACGTCTGTCTCGATGGGGAATGTCAGCCATTGGAATTCTGCTTTTCTGTAGAGAACTTGACAGCTGCAATTCACTTACTTATAAAACAAAACTTGTAGCATGTTAGAAGTTTACCACAATTGATAACTCTATCACAATTGGAAGTCTCTTCCAGCACGATTCTAAGGCTATTTAAAGTTTAAACAATAAAATGTGGAAAGGCAAACATGAACCATAGAAAGAAAAAAGGCCTCAGGCATGAGAATTATTAGCATAACCATAGCGCAATCTAACATTTCTAATTGAGAAGGAATTTGAGAGTTTTACATATCAACAACGTCTTTTTAACCTTTTGTTACACCCATTCAAGATGGAGACACACCCTAGGTGTGCGCAGGTTGTTTTTTTTTTTTTACCAACTTATTTAAAATATATTGATATTTAAACTAATTTTTACCTCAGACTTTAAATGTAAGTTAATTTTATCTTTATGAGAATTACGTTGAAAACCTTTTTTCATTTAACTCTGTCTGGTAAGAATATAGCCTTAAAGTTATATTTTTAACCTTAAAGTTAATGTTACCAAACTTTAAACACACACATATACGTGGTCTTCAATACACAAGGAGAGAAACTTTTGCTACGAAGACATGTCATTTCAAACATGAATTCAGATCTGTACTGTCTTAGCCGTTCGGGGAGTGAGTTGTCCAGCGGTGGCCTCTTGGGCAGCTTCACTTCTAGGAATTATAGGTTGCAATCTCTGCACGAATCTCTGCGTATTCTAGCTCGTCTGCCTTCAGACCCAAGCTGAGGATCTCGGCCAAGGGGCCCAGTTTCGGCAGGGAGCCCGCCATCTCCGGGTGGTCCGGGATCTGTCCAGACTTCATAGCACGAGGGCGGGCGGGCCAGCCTTGCAGAAGGCGCGGGCCAAGGTGCCCCAGGGTGGCGGCCATGATATGCCGCCGTGGCCCTGCCCTATGGCCCTGCCTTGTCTGCTGCCTTGCTCCCAGCAGCGGAGGAGTGTGGAGGGAGCCGGTGCTCGGCGGAAAGCCGGCTCATGTGGGCTGGCGTTGGGCTCCTGCGGGCTGGTGTTGGGCGGAAACCACAGAGCGGCCCAGAGATAAATGTTCCAGAAACAGCGAAACAGTCTTGTGAAGAAAGGGCAGAGGCCTTTGGAGATCTCTTCACAAGCGGAAGAGAAGGCCATAGTACAGAGGTAGCCAAATTGTCTTCACTTATCTGAGAGATACGCAGGTCTGGTCCACGTGGGTGCCATTTGTCGTTAAAGTTCGGAGGCTCCAGCAGGCCGGGCTAGCGTCAGGGCGGTAGAGAGAGACTCGAGGACACATGGCTGGGCCGGGAAGCTGTATATCTTTATTCACGAACGGGCAAATCACCACACCATGTGCTTTTCCATCATTCTCCCTCCGCGGCACTGCTGGGACTCTGCACATCCTTAGCATAGGGGGCAGGGAGAAAAAGGGGCATGAAACTAGCAAGAGCCAAACCAATTCTCTCAGAGTTGGGGGGAAGGGGAACAAACCAATATGAAACATAGCAACACTCTTTATAAATTACCTAGTCTTATTCTATTGAATATATACCCTGTAAAGATATATATATATATATCCTCCAGGGTTATCACTGGGGCTTGGTGCCTGCACTACAAATCTACTGCTCCTGGAGGTCATCTTTATTCCATTATTATTGTTGTTATTGTTATTGCTGCTGGATAGGACAGAGTGAAATTGAGAGAGGAGGGGAAGGCAGATGGGGAGAGAGAAAGACACCTGAATACCTGCTTCAGTGCTCATGAAGTGACCGCCCTGCAGATAGGGAACTGGGGGCTTGAACCAGGATCCTTGTGCTGGTCCTTGAGCTTCACACTATGTGAGCTTAACCCAGTGCGCTACCTGGCACCCTATCATTATTTTGTTTTTTAAATTTGTATAGAAACAAAGAGAAATTGAGAGGAAAGAGAGAAATAGAGGAGAGAATGAGATACTTGTAACACTGTTTCACCACTTATGCAGGTGGGGCCTTGCACTACTTGCAGGTGGAACTAGGGATTTGAATCCAGGCCTTTGTGCGCTTTAATGTGTACACTCAACCACCACCTGACCCCTACCCTGTAACTTCTTTACCTAGTCATTGGTTGATGGGCATTTAGGCTGCTTCCACTCTGGCTATTATGAATGGTACAGCTATGAACATCCCTATGTGTCCCATCCAAGTAGTTTTCATGTGCCTTGGATAAATGTCTAAAAGTGCTATTGCTGGGTCATATTTCTGTTTTTTGTTTGTTTGTTTTATTGCTGACAGGGTTATTACTGAGGGTTTGTGCCAGCACTATGAATCCACTGCTCCCGGAGACCACTTTTTCCTTTTTTTTCTTTCTTTCTAGTTTTTATTAGATAAGATAGAGGGAAATTGAGAGAAGGTGGAGAGATAGAAGAGAAAGATAGACACCTGCAGACATGCTTCACCACTCATGAAGGACTTCACCAGGTCCTTGTGAATGGTAATATGTGCACTTAAGCAGGTGCACCACCACCTGGCCCCCTCCCTTGTCATTTGTTTAAGGACTCTCCATACTGTTTTCCATAGTGGGGGGTGCACCAGTTTGCATTCCTACTAACGGTGTAGTAAAGTCCTTTTTTTCCTAACACCTTTCTAACATCTACCATTTTCGGTATTGTTTTGTAGGCCATTCTCACAGGTGTGAGATTGTGATTTTAATCTGCATTTTCTTTTTTTTAAGGTTTTAAAAAATATTTATCCATTTATTCCCTTTTGTTGCCCTTGTTGTTTTATTGTTGTAGTTACTATTGTTGTTACTGATGCCGTTGTTGTTGGATAAGACAGAGAGAAATGGAGAGAGGAGGGGAAGACAGAGAGGGGAAGAGAAAGACAGACACCTGCAGACCTGCTTCACCACTTCTAAAGTGACTTCCCTGCAGGTGGGGAGCCGGGGGTTCAAACCAGGATCCTTATTGCCGATCCTTGCGTTTTGCGCCATCTGCGCTTAACCTGCTGCACTACTGCCTGACTCGCTTAATCTGCATTTTCTAATGATGTGGAACTTTTTTTTTATGTGGCTGTGGGCCATATGAATGTCTTCTTTACAGAGCTGTCTATTCAAATCTTTTATGACATTTTTTAACTGGGTTATCTATTATTTTTGTTGTTGACCTGTGTAGTTTATAAGCATCTGATATTGATCCCTAGTCAGATGTGTGAAGTGTAAATGTCTTCTGATTACTGGGTTGCCTTTTAATCCTTGTAGGGTACTGACTTTTTAAAAGTTTAATTCACTTATTTAGTTTTGATCAATGCTCTGCTCAAATCTAGCTTCCTGGTAAGGATGGAGTTTTGAACCTGTTATATACACTGTACTCTTTCTCTGGCCTCTAGGGGACCTAATTTTTCCAGTCATAGACATTTTGGCTCAGCACTGAGCATCCTGTGCTGAGGACTCAGGCCTCTATGAGGAAGTGCTGAAGACTATATTTCACCCTACCCCTGGAGATGACCCTATGTCCAGATGGGCCCAAAGGACAGGTCAGGGTTCTGAGTATAGTGAACAGAGGCTGGAGGGCTAGGCTGACCGCAGCTACCCTGAACTACAGCCCCAGTCACATGCACAGGCTAGAGAAGGCTAGTCAAAGGATGGACCAAGTCAATATTGACCTTCCTTGCTAGCTGTCCTGGCTCTTCAGCTGGTCATTTAGCTGGAGTGTTGACACAAATGATTGAATGCACTTCATTATCCTATTCTTCTCCCCAGCATCTCCACTATCTCTCCCATGGGGAACCACTGGGACCTGTCTCGAGATGGCAGCAAGGGTGGTGAGCTCAAACTTTTTTGGCTCCTTGCATATGGAGTGCTCTGCCTCCACACTCAGCTGTCCTCTGGGCCACTCTAGTGGGACCATAGAATCACAGGTGACTGAGCATTGGTGGCGTGTCATTGTTGGGGCAGATGGTACAGACACCTAGACAATGGCAGTGAGACCCACAGCTCAGTTCAGCTCCGCTACTCCAAAACACACAGGTAACAATTGGGCAGAGTGGTCCAGGAGGTGGCGTAGTGGATGAAGCATTAGACTCTCAAGCATGAGGTCCTGAGTTCTATTCCCGGCAGCACATGTACCAGAGTGATATCTGATTCTTTCTCTCTCACTCCTCATATCTTTCTCATAAATGAATAAAATCTTAAAAAAAAAAGATGAACAAATGTAGTTTTTTAAAAAAACTGGACTGAAAAGCAATCACTTCCAAGTCCTTTCCTCAACACCACTGATGTATTCCAGGATCCTGAAGGAGGTGCTCCAGCAAACTCCTGGAGGAGATGAGGGTAGCTGCTGGGGAGGGGGCAGAGTTCAGTGTCATGCAAAGGATGAACAGTACAGGGGGAGAGGGACAAAGGTGCCTCAGGAAGGGGGAAAAGCCCCAAAAACATATTTGAAGGGGGCAAGAATAAGCCCCCTGCTGGGATCCCAGAGTCTTCAGTGATCCCCATGGGGCTGCACCACCAGCTCTCTGGCAGGTGGTATTGATGGAGGAGGGGTGACTGCTGCTGTTTAGAATGGCTATGCATGCTTTCTAGAAAATGAAATAAGAATATCTAGGGATGGGAAGGTGATCTGGATGCCCATTGATCTCCAGAGTTGATTCAGCTGATCTGGCTGGCTAGGAGGGTGTCCCCTTTCTCACTGCTTCATGTGCATTCCTCCTGAAGCTGCTGTGTTATGTCAAAGAGGATGACCTTCCCCCAATAGAAATGGACTGGTCTTTGGTCAAGGGCATATGAGTAGCTGTGCTACCCTGCTAGCACCCCCAAATAAACTCTTAAGAATAGCCAGACATGAACTATAGGAGGGAGAGGGGGAGAAAGAGGTGAATGGTGGGTAAATTAGAAGACAAGAGTTCAGAAGGTTGACTGCTCCCTTCAATAAGAAGTAGCCCTGGGCTTGTGTGTCAGGTGGTCTTAAATAAGGTTCTGATTCCTTGAGTTTTTTTCTCCTTCAGCTTCAGGCTGGGGGAGACCTAGCTGTTCTTGTTGTGCAGGCTTTGCAAATACCATTGATGGATTTTTTTGTGTTTAGAGGAAAACAAGTTAAATCTTCATGAATAACTTCTTCAATCAAATACCTTGATTTTTCTTCTTTTTAAAAATATTTTATTTATTTATTATTGGATAGAGACATAGAGAAATTGAGAAGGGAGGGAGAGATAGAAAGGGAGAGAGGCAGAGAGACACCTGCAGCCCTGCTGCAGATGGGGATGAGGGGCTTGAACCCAAATCCTTGTGCACTGTAATGTGTGTGCTTAACCAGGTGCACCACCACCTGCCCCCCCCCCGATTTTTCTTTTTTTCTTTCTTTCCTTTTTTTTCTTCTTCCAGGGACATTACTGGGGTTCATTGCTTGTATAACTCCAGAATTCCCAGTGCCCATTGTCTTTTTTTTGTCCTCTAGATAGAGAATGAAAGGCAGAGAGAAAGAGAGCGAGAGGAACATATATCTGCAGAACTGTTCCATTTCAAGCCAGATCCTTAATGCACAGTACCATGTATGTTCTACCAGGTGCATCACCATCTATTCAACCTCCACCCCTTACCTCCCCCATCCCCCCAACAGAAAGGTTTTAAACAAAATAAAGATCAGCCTGCAGATTAGGACAGTCCCATCTCCCCTGCTCTGAGCCATAACTCAGCCAGGAACTAACTCAGTGATCTGAGCTGAAGGAGCTAACCTTGGTCCACCCCCATGGCCTGTTACCTAGAGTCGTTGTACATGCTTTCCAGAAATCGGAATAAGAATATCCAGGGATGTGGGAGCAATCTGGCTGTGTAATCTGTCATTTCATTGATCACCAGGGTTGATTCAACTGATCTAGCTGACTAGGCAGATCTGTGAATCTCTGTAGCCTTGTCCTTGGCGTTCAGTCTAGAATGGCACCCTATGGACCTGTATAAAGCAGGAGCCATAGAGAGCCTCCACAGAGGCCTTGGGGAGGGAGAGTGATAGGCCACATGAACAAGGTACATACCTATCCTCTGACCCATCACTTGTGCAGTTGGTCTTACAGTTATAGACAGAGCGCCTGTGAGAATGGCTTGATCCACATGTCACAACTGGCTGTATCTGGTGTGACCACCAGCTGTGGTGGGTGACCTTGCCCACATGGTTTCATTCCCCTGATGGTCTTGAAATTTGTTGGCAAGCTGGGTCAGAAGCCAAGTGCTCCCACATCTACCACAACCTGAGCCTGGAACCATAGTGCAGCTCCTGAAGCCTACACCTCATTCCCCTCAGAGGACCCCAATTGAGTTCAAACCCCACCTCAGCTCTTTCCTGGTCCTGTGACCTCAGGCAAGTTATTTAACCTCTCTGAGTCTCATTTGGATTTGTGGCTAATAATAGTACCAGGCTAGGAGGGGGCTCATCTGGTAGAAAGAACAAGTTACCATATGCTAGGACCTAGATTTGAGCCCCTGCCACCATGAAGGGGTGTGGATATGTCTCCTCTATCGGTCTTTCTTTCTCTCTCTCTCTCTCCCTCTATATCTCTTTGTATCTCACCCTTTATCTAAAAAGGGAGAAAAAAAAAGTGGCTACCAAGAGCAATGGCATTGGGGGCCGAGCAGTGACCCACCCAGTTGAGCATACCGATTACCATGTGCAAGAACTGGGGTTTGGGACCCCCTGCCCCACCTTCTGCCCATCCCTTTCTATCCTTTTTATTTTTAAATAATTATTTTACTAGTGAAAGAGAAGAGAAAGAACCAGAGTATCATTTCTACTTCAGAGACTCAGGTCCACATCATTTCTGCCAGTCTAGACACAAGGAAAGTCCTCGTTTCTTTCAGAGGGTATCTCCTTAGAGGAAAGTGTAGGACACATCTGATTGTGCACATGAATGGAGATCCTTGGGAAGAGGGTCCGAACCGGACACAACAACCTGAGTTGGCACAGCCTGATGCCCTCTTTCCTTGAATCTGCAATTCAGTAGCACCCGCAAGTTTCACAGTAGAGGCTCGACTACCGACTACCGTTTGCAAGGCCGGCTCAGTCTGCCTCTCAGTGGTGGCCTGCAGCTCCCTGATGATAATGTTGGATCATTGCAATGCAGGAAGGGGATTAAAGTACAAGGCACTGGCTCAAAAGCATCCAGCAGGGGTGTAGCATCCTTGTTGAGACAAAAATGGGAAAGTATCAGGTAGATTACAGCAGTGGTTGTGTACTAACAAAGGTGGAGGAGGAGCAGCAGGGGGAGCTGGCACCATGATTAATGGGCAATAAATGTTGCTAGCTTCCTTGTATCACCTTGTAGCTTCCTAGTGTCCACACAGCTCATCCATGGAGGTAGGCCTGGGAAGATGCCAAGCAGAAAGAGGGATGGGAGGGAGGGGACACACCCATTCTCCAGTCTCCTCTGCTCTGTTCTCCCAGGGTGATGGCACTGAGCCATCCCCCCCTCCATTTACATGAATGAGGTGGGGTGGGGGCTATGGTCAGGAAGGTCACAAATCTGTAATCAACCCAGATCATATTGTGTTGCCTGGGGTGGGGGGTGGGGGGCGTTGTTTCCCCTGAGATAGCAGTTACCTAGAAGTGTGAGGAACTTTCAAATTTGTTGCCGTTCCTGATGTGGACCACCAGTGGCTCGGTTTTCCTGCAGTGGGGAAACACTGTCATGAGGAAACACATTGGTCTCTCCCCTCTCTGATCGGGGCCAGCCCTCTCTGCTGTGCTTGGCTCCATGTGAACTGATGACCACCCCTCAGTTCTCTGCCATCTCTCCCTGCTCTTGCTTTGATTCTTATATGGTGGCCTTCTAATAGGTGGGTTAGAACTGTGCATGGAGGCCAAGGAAGGGGTGCATTGGATAAAAGTGTTTGACTCTCAAGCATGAAGTCCTGAGTTTGATCCCTAGCATTGCATGAGCTACACATTGCATGAGTTACAATGATACTCTCATTCTCTTCCTTCTCCATTAATCTAATAAATAAATCATCTAAAATAAAACCAAAACAACTTCTGTGGGTGGACATGGAAGGTGGAATGTGTTCACTGCCCTCAGGATGTCCCCAAGCCTTAACCCGGAGAGTATGGACCAGCTCTGCTTTCTAGCCCCCTCACCCCAAAACCCAGGCTAATCTCATCACTTCTGCCAGCTCCTCACCATTCCAGCCCTAGGATTCTGTGCTGACCTTTTGCCTTAGGTTTTTTTTTTTTTTTTTTCATTTACTTTTTTAATCTTGGTGAAAACTTGCTCCTTTTTTTTCTTTTCTTTCGAGAGCACTGTTGGTGATGCAGGGTGGGGGAGGTGTTGAATCTAAGACTTAAAGCCTCAGGCATCAGAGTCTCTGCATAACCATTGTGCTATCTTCCCCCATTCAGAACTTATTCCTTTTATGTCTTATAGAGGCAGAGAAAGGCAGAGAGTGAAAGAGAGAGTGAAAGAGACCACAGCACTAAAGCTTCTATGTAGTGGAGGCCTGGCTTGAACCTGGGCTGTGCACATGGCAAATGAGCTACTAACCAGCCCTCAACCACTTATTAAAGTGGTTCACATCCTGCATCCCTACAGAAAAATCTGGGTGCCTTGGTGGGGCTGGGGAATTGGGGAGAAATGTACTATCAGTCAGCACTTCTTTAGCTTCTGGTATGTCCCTGCACCCCCCCCAGAAGATTCTACAGAGCTGAGGAGGGGGGCATGAAACAGTCACCTAAACTAATAGGGTCTGTGTGAGGCTGTGAGGAGAGGCCAGATCAAAGACAAAGGCTAAAGGCCGAGAGGGAGGAGGTCCACAGAGTAGAGATAGCACCCTGCCATATGGTACAGGCCCTTGCCAGGTAGATCAGAGAGGAAAGGAGTTTCACATTGCTCCTCAACTATTTTTTTTTTAATTAGCTCTGCAGTCTTTTCAAAATATTTTATTTACTGGTTTTTTTTTTATCAGTGATTTAATAATGACAAACAAGATTGTAAGATAACAGGAATACAATTCCATACAGTTGCTACCACCAGAGTTCTATGTTCCTATTCTTTATCCCTCTGGGAGTGTGGACCAAATTCTTTATGGGGTGCAGAAGGTGGAAGGTCTGGCTTCTATAATTGCTTCTCTGCGGACATGAACATCGGCAGGTCGATACATACCCCCAGCCTGTTTTTGGCTTTCCCTAGTTGGGTAGGCCTCTGGAGAGCTAAGACTTTGGGACACATTGGTGAGGCTGTCTGTCCAGAATGGAATCCTAATAGCATCTGTAACTTGATGGCTGAAAGGTGGTAAGATATAAAGCAGAAAAAGGTCAGTGGTAGAATGCTGGGTTAAGTGCACATAGTATGAAGTGTAAGGACATATTCAAGAATCTCAGTTTGAGGCCCTGGTTCCCCATCTGCAGGGGGGCCACTTCATAAACAGTGAAGCAGGTCTTCAGGTGTCTACCTCTCTCTCCCTTTCTCTCCCCCTCTCTATCTTCCCCTCCTCTCTCAATTTCTCTGTCCTATCCTATTAAAAAGAAAATTGGAAAAAATGGCCTCCAAGAGCAGAGGATTTGTAGTGTAGGCACTGAGCCACAGTGATAAGCCTGGAGGGGGAAAAAAAGACATAAAGCAGGACAAAATGTTTAATAAACAGGAACCCAAAAGTAGGAATAGAACAGATGAAATTAGGGGTCTTCATGTGGGAAGAAGCTAGGAAGTCTTTTTATGTATGTTCCAAGGGACCTATTACTTTTTAGTAATTTTTGCCTTAGCCTGATAGCTAACATGCAGGTGGACTAAAAATATTGTCTGGGAAGATGGTGTCAGAGCTTAGAGTAGGCCTAGAAATCTGAATTAGGGCAGAGAGTAGCTTCCAGACATGAAGAAAGTATATAAATATCAGTAACTGTTTACCGCATCTATCTGACCTAGGACCCAAATTTATTCATATTTAACACAGGAGCCTGTGTGACCTCGAGTCCCTGTCAGTCTGAGCTCATAGCTCATGGTCACATCTGGGAACATTCTAGGCTGCACTCATTTCAAGACCAGTGTTCCTCAATAGTAGAGTAGGCTGACCCAGCCTCCCTTCAGAAAGTAGGGCAGTCCCTACTTGCTCTACAGTGAGGGCAAAGTCCCGGAGATGTCACAAGAAGACTTATGATGATGTTCCTGATGGAAGTGACTAGTGATAGTGGAGAGAGGGATCTATTAGAGGACTAGGCCCATCATATCTATGGGGGAATCCAAGGATTCCCTGACTAGAGCCCCAGATGATGGGGTGGCCTGGTACTGACAAAAAAACAAAACAAAACAAAACAAAACAAAACAAAAAACAACCATTATTAAAGTAAGCCAGTCTCTTGCCTTACCCAGCTTTTATAGTCCTTTCTTTTTTGAGATTAGACTTTCTCCCAGTTGTTAAATCATCATCTGTTGTATCCAGACCAGTATTGGTTTTATGGGATCTGGCCTCAAGTTGGGGAGGGAATAGATCTAGGGTTCAAGTGCGATCTAAGTTAATCTTAAGTTTTACTGTTTTATTTATTTTAATGAGAGAGATACAGAGAAAAAGATCAGAGCACTACTTAGCTCTGGCTTTTGGTAATGCTGGGGATTGAACTTGGAACCTCAGAGCCTCAGGCATGAGAATCTTTTGCATAACCACTATGCTGCCCACTACCCAACTACTTAAAAAAAAATAATTTAGTCTATTTTAAGACTTAGAAAGACAGTATAATAGCGGGAGTTGGCGGTAGTGTAGTGGGTTAAGCACATGTGGTGTGAAGCAATGACCAGCATAAGGATCCTGGTTTGAGCCCCCAACTCCCCACCTGCAGGGGTGTCGCTTCACAGGCCGTGAAGCAGGTCTGCAGGTGTCTTTCTCTTCCCCTCTCTGTCTTCTCCTCTCTCCATTTCTCTGTCCTAACAATGATGACATCAATAACAACAATAATAATAATTATAACAATAATTTTAAAAAGGGCAACAAAAGGAAAAAAAAAAGACAGTATAACAGCTATGTAAAAGACTTCCAAGCCTGAGGCTCTGAGGTTCTAGGTTCAATCCCTAGCACTACCAAAAACCAGAACTGAGCAGCTCTCTCTCTCTCCTTCTCACTGTGTCTGCCTATTTCATTAAAATGAATAAAATATGTTCTTTTTAAATATATGAATGAGACATGCAATGTCAGGGATTTAATCTAGGACCTCATGCTTCAGAGTCCAAAGTCTTACCCACTTTACCACCTCTCAGGCCAGCTACCCCCAAATTTGTATTGGCCTGTGTCTGTAGGACCTGAGCTTAGAGACTTGAGTATGGAGAACTTAGAGAGCTGACAGCAAGAGAGAAATGGCATCCACTTACTAAGCACTTGTCACATCACATTCCCCAAGACCTACAGCTATCTTTTTTTTTTCAAGTTATTTATTTATTTATTTTCCTTTTTGTTGCCCTTGTTGTTTAACATTGTTGTAGTTATTAGTGTCGTTGTTGTTGGATAGGACAGAGAGAAATGGAGAGAGGAGGGGAAGACAGAGAGGAGGAGAGAAAGACAGACACCTGCAGATCTGCTTCACCACTTGTGAAGCAACTCCCTTGCAGGTGGGGAGCCGGGGGCTCGGACTGGGATCCTTACGCAGGTCCTGGCGATTTGCGCCACGTGCGCTTAACCCGCTGCGCCACTGCCCGACTCCCTGACCTACAGCTATCTTTTACCAATCCCATTTTATAAAGAACATGAAGGCTCAGATTATTCAAATGGCATGTTCAGAGTCTCCCCCAAATTACTGGGAGACTCCCAACAGCTCAGTTGCAAATCAAGGCATAGAGAAGAGGGAAAGACACCACAGCACTGCTTCACTGCTCATAAAGCTTTCCCTTTGCACGGTGCTTCCGTGTGTTCTCGAACCGTGGTCCTCATGCTTGGTAATGTGTGTGCCCTACTAGGTGAGCCTCCTGCCATTCCCCAGTGGGCTAATTGTTTTATAAATGTTATCTATAACCTTCACATGTTCTCTTGTTATTGAACCACCCTAGGCTAAACCCTAGCTGAATGTGATAAAATGCAAAAAACAAACAAAAAGCATTAATGTACCACTGTGTGTTTCACCTTTGAGTTGTTCTTAGAATTTTCACATTTATGTTTATAAGTGAGATTGGTTCCATTATTTCCTTTCTTGGACTCTTCTTTGGTTTAAGAATTAAGGCCACAGGCCCAGCAAGATAGCGCACCTGGTTAATGCAGCTGCTTTGTCATGTGAGTCATCCTGGTTCAAGCCCCACCTCTACCCCACTGGGGGAAGTTTTGGTGCTGTGGTGTCTCTCCCTCTCCAGCTCTCTGTCTCTGTCTTTACCTGAAAAAGTCATTTTGAACCAATGAAGAAGACCTGGAGATGACAAAAAGATCATAATCAAGGTCATAGCAACTTCATGAAATGAATTTGCCTGCCTTCCTCCCTCAACACCCCCACTCCCACCCCAGTTCTTTGACAGCAGACCAGTGTTTGTTGTGGGCTCCTGGTGTGATCAGAATACACCCCCACACTCTGTCTGCTTTCAGAGGATAGTGCAGACAACTCTCCTCCTTGTTGACAGCCTGTATTGGCTTATTTATGGTGCTGCTGTTGCTTCCAGGAGCTCTGCGGGGAGCGGGATGGGGAGCTATGCTGGAGGAAGGGGACCCCCAGCTAGAGCACAGTTTGCCTTTCCTCATGCAGGCACCATGTTCCGTAAGAAAAAGAAGAAACGCCCTGAAATCTCGGCCCCCCAGAACTTCCAGCACCGTGTCCACACCTCCTTTGACCCGAAAGAAGGCAAGTTTGTGGGGCTCCCTCCACAATGGCAGAACATCCTGGATACGCTAAGGCGCCCCAAGCCTGTGGTGGACCCCTCACGCATCACAAGAGTGCAGTTGCAGCCCATGAAGGTGAGGCAGATGGGGCAGGGAATGGGGATGGGAGGAGCCCCAACAGCCCCTCCCATCCACAGGGATATGAGCCTGGCCAGACCACTTGGGCACCTGGCCACCAGCAAGCAGTGAGTGATAAGTGTGCTGTTGTCACTGCCACTCACCAGCCTTTGCATCCCCTGGGGCGGCTTAAGAAGGAGGGGCAGGGGATCCCTGCCTGCAGGGTGGGAGGGCGGCCAGACTCAGCCAAACTTATTTTAGGTCATTTTTTTTTTAAACCAACTAGAGCCATGACCTCTCTCTCAGCTGGCTGCCCACTCACCCACCGCTTCTCCTCCCCAGACAGTGGTGCGGGGCAGCTCAATGCCCACTGACGGCTACATCACGGGGCTGCTCCACGACCTCCAGAAGCTGTCTGTCACCAGCTCCAACACCCTCCGCGGCCGCAGCCCCGCCAGTCGCAGGCGGGCTCAGTCCCTGGGGCTCCTGGGGGAGGAGCACTGGGGTGCTGACCCGGACATGTACCTGCAGAGCCCTCAGTCTGAGCGCACGGACCCCCATGGCCTCTATCTCGGCTGCAATGGGGGCGCCCCTGCAGGCCACAGGGAGGGCCCTCAGAGCCCCTGTGCCCTGTCTAATGGGGGGCTGGCCGCCAAGGCTCAATCACTGGGCCCCACGGAGTTCCAGGGTGTTGGGCGCTGCCTGCAGCTGGGCGCCTGTCTGCAGAGCCCCCCACCTGTCACCTCACCCCCTGCGGCCCCGGGCAGGCGAGGTACCAAGGCAGCCAGGCCTGGGGCCGAGGAGACTCGGCCGCAGTCCTGCCTGGTAGGCTCGGGCAGGCTGGGCGGCGAGGGCAGCCCCAGCCCCAAGGCCCAGGAGAATAGCCTGAAGCGCAGGCTATTCCGAAGCATGTTCTTGTCCACCCCCGCCGCAGCCCCTCCAGGTGCCCCGCCTCAGAGCAAGGTAAGTGGGGTTGGGGGCGGGAAGCTGAGTCATGAAGGGGGCAGCACACCTGTTTCTGCCCTCTAGGGGAGGGGTGTCTAGACAAGCCACGCCCAAGAAAAATGTTTAGCCACAGGCCCTCCTGGGACCCCAGGGTCCATCACACCCCTCACCCACTAGCTCCCACCAGGCTCCAAGGAGGGTGAACTTCAGTTCCTTGACTCCTCCCTGGCCTCCCGACTTGTCTTGGAGATTGTCTCAGAGGTGACAGAATGTTTCTATGAAACGCCTCTATCTCTCTCTTCCTTTATCTTATTTTTTTTTAATGATCTTTATTTATTGGATAGAGACAGCCAGCTTTCCCCCTGCAAGTGGGGACTGGGGGCTTAAACCTGGGTCCTTGTGCATTGTAACATGTGTGCTCAACCAGGTGCACCACCACTGGCTCCTCTCTTCTTTTGCAGTGTCTTTTGGTTTAACCTTTTTTTGTTTGTTTGTTTGTTTGTTTGTTTTGAAAGATTAGTTAATTTATGAGAGAGAGTGAACTCTGACACATGGGGTGTCAGGGACTGAACTCAGTCACTACCTCATGTTTGCGGTTTCAAGGTTTTATCCACTCATTATGCCTCCTTCAGGGCTGCTGTTTAACATTTCTGCAATGACTTACTTGGATGGTGATGTCACCATCTGGCCGGCAGTGGTGGTAGGGGCAAAGGTTGGTAAGAATAACACAGCAAAGGTACAGGGAAAGCAGGTTTGTCAATTTTGCCAAGTGAGGCAGGGAGCAGGCAAGTCACCAAGGATGACAGCAGGTGAGCCAGGGCCAACTGCCAACGGCTGGGGAAAAAAAAATCAGTTTATTCACCTTTAATGGCATCTTTGGAGTAAGCAGAAAGTCCATTAGTTTTCAGGGCCATATTCTTTGAAGCATTTCAAGAGATCATTTTGGAGGGTTGACTGCCCAGTAGAGCATATGCATTGCCATGTGCGAGGTCCAGGTTCAAGCCCCTAGTCTCCACCTCCATGGGAGCTTCATGAGTAATGGAGCAGGGCTGCAGGTATCTCTCTTTATCTCTGTCTCTCCATGTATATTTCTCTGTCTCTTACCCTCTGTCAAAATAAAGAAAATGGGATAAAAAATGACAGCAATAGTGGTAGAGTTATGCAGATATGAGCTCTGGTGATAACCATTGTTTAAAAAAAAAAGAGTCTCTTTTGTTTCTGTTTTATCTTTATCTACTACTTGGCTTGTAGTTAGGGTGTATATATATATATATATATATATATATATATATACACACACACACACACACACACATATATATATACACACACATTCATTTCCAGGATAGAGACAAAGATATTGAGAGAGGAGGAGGTGATAGAGAGGGAGTAAGAAACACCTGCAATACTGCTTTGCTGCTCATGAAGCTTCTCCAGGAAGTATCTTTATCAGGCTGAGTCACTACCAGGATTCCAAGCCTATGGCATTGTCCTGGGGAGGCTTTGATCCTATGACCAGGTTGGTTTCTGACACACAGGTCCCTGGTTGTGCTATCTTGGGCATGCTTAAGCCATTATATGGACAATAACCATATAATTATTAACTGCATACCACAGCAGACAAAACACTCACACAAAAGGCTGGGGATGGGGGTGGCCCAGTTCAGGGGCAGCAGAAGCTTATGCTCTGGTCCTACAATGTGTGTGTTCTTCTTTTCTTTCTTTCTTTTTCTTTTCTTTTTGCTACCAGGGTCAACAATGGGTACCCATGCCTGCATGATTCTACTGTACCCAGTACCTTCCCCCCCCCTTTTTTTTCCTGATATAGAGAATTTGAGAGGAAGATAGAGAGGGAGCGGGGAAGAGAAACACCTGTTTCGGGGTATCTCTCTCCCTCTCCGGCGGGGTGGTCTCCAGGGGAAAGGTAACGGGCTGGTTCTTTCTCGCTCACGACAGGGGTGACACGAAGTAAAAGACACCAGGGGACGCTTAGCATGCCTAGAATCTGAGTCCTAGAGTCCCAGAATCCTAGAGTCCATTTATTAGCAAAGTGGACATGAGTTAAATAGAAAAGCAATGGAGGTAATTATTGTTGAAATATGTCAGAAATTACAGGTTTCTTAACAGTCAGCATGCCCCTAAGGTAGGGGGCTGGTATGACAGGAATTGATGAGATACAAGACAGTTATTTTCCATGACACAAGCAACTTAATTATCCAAAGGTATTTGAGAGAAGCATAGGGGTTGAACCCGTAGGGTGAGACAGAGAGAAGATGAATATCAAAAGGCCATATAGTTTGGAATTTCTCTTGTCTGGGGTCTGAGGTGTGTGATGAAGTGTGTGATAAGGTGTGTTCTTCTGTGATCAGAAGGTGACTTTGAATAAGTGAATCTGCGGCCATGTGGCCTGTGGTTAATGGAGGGAAGTACTGGGGTATCTGTGGGCCTGAGAGTCAAGAAGGAAAGAACCAAGTCTGAGTTTCCCCCCTTATGCTCACCTCGGTTGAGAGAGACTTACCAAGAGGTTATCTTCTCAGACCTCCATCCAAAGATGGGGTGGTTCTCCCTAAGCTCTATCAGGCTTACACATGTTCCCAACACACCTGCAGTACTGCTCCACTGCTAGTGATATTTCTCTCCTGCATGTAGGGACTAAGGGCTTGAATCCAGGTCTTCGTGCATGGTAATATGTACACTCTATCAGGTGTGCCATCACCCAACACCCAGTGTACACACTTTGTAAAGAAAACATACAATAATAGAAATCCACCCACAATCTTGGCAAACAAGGAGAATTTCCCTGCATTTTTCATACCCTGTTCCTACCTGTCAGAGGTGGTAGTAATGTCCTTTCCCATTTAGCATATGAGAAGCCTGGCTCAGAGAGAGTGAGACACTCCTAGGCAAAAGGGCCAATTCATAAAATCTCAGGCACTTACTGTGTGACAACCACGTCATCATAGGCCAGGGATGCTGTTACCAGTAGGCAGAGAGGCACGGGGCTCAGGCTGAATGCTGGCCTGTCCCTGGCCCATCAGTGGCCCTGTAGTCACTTCACCTCTCTAGGCTCCATATGGACCATAACCACACTGTGGGATCAGAATACCTACCACCTTTAGGGTCATATGAATTAAATTAGATGGTGCATTTGGCACATTTATATTGGTAGCCCCTCAATAAATGACTTTAAGATTTTTATTTCAATTTATTTTCCTTTTTATTGCCACTCGGGCTCAGTGCCTTTACTATGAATGCACTGTTCCTGGTGGCCTGTTTTTTGTTTTTTCCTTTTCCTTTCTTTTGTTTGATAGAGACAGAACTTGAGAGGGAAAGGAGGGAGAAAGAGAGATACCTGCAGCAATGCTTCACCACCCTTGAAGCTTTTTCCCTGCAGGTGAGGGCCTGAGGCTTGAACCCTTGTTCTTGCACACAGTAGTGTGTGCACTCTAGTGGAGGAGCCATAGCCCAACCCTGATTGACTTTATTTTTGTGGATCCAGGATCTTGCACTTGCACATTTTCACCTCTCCTGGCAACTTCTGCCCTAGAATAGAAAATGGACAAAGAGGGGGCTGGGCAGTGGCACATCCAGTTAAGTGAGTAAGGATTCAGGTTTGAGCCCCTGCTCCCTCATGAGTGGTGGGCAGGTCTACAAGTGTCTGTCTTTCTCTCTCCCTCTCTTCTTCCCCTACCCCTCTTAATTTCTATCTGTCCTGTCAAATAAAAAAAAATAGAAAGAAAAAAATGAAAAAAAAGGAAGAAGAAAGAAAGAAAGAGACAAAGAAAAGCAGAGAGGGAAAAAGACCATAGCAACCAGAGCTTCCTCTGGTGCCATGGCATCCCCCAATGTGGTACAGGTCCACATGACAAGGCAGTCACCATACTTGGTGAGCTCCCCCTCTCCAGTTCTGTTACTCTAAAAAATTATATATATGTATTTATGAGAGAGGACACCCACTGTGACTGTCCACTCACCCTCACCCCCAAACACACACAAACACACACACACACCCCTCTCCAGGGACACTTTTTCCAAAAGCCATAATTCTGGGGGATGGGGTGGGGTAATCATACTGGGAAGGAGTAAAAAAATGAGATTCTTCCCTGCCATGGCTGGGTCTGAGTGGGCTCAGGGGACCAGAGCAGCTTTCAGTTCTGCCTTCCTCCCTCCCCTCCTCATACCTTAAGAAGGACCCTGCCTTCCCATCCTTGCTGGGCATTTCATGCTTCAGAGGGAAAGGGTACTGTTTTGGGTCTCCTTTAAAACCCCCCTACCAAAAAGAAAAGAAAAGAAACCCTCATACCAGATCTCTCTTAGATCAGCGTCCATGTCCCCCAATTCCCAACCCATATCAGGTTGACCCACCCCTGTGTCACTGGCCACTTGGAGGATCCAGACTGGTTCTGGGTCTCCCTGGAGAGGGGAGATCATATCCCTGTACAACTGCCTCCACCCCCCCCCACACACACACACAGGGTCACACACCTACTGCGACTTAGGTGGGGGGTAGTGCGCAGGACTGGCGGCCCCTGGGACCCAGATTCCCAGTGCTGCCTCAGAGGGTGTCACTGGGCTCTGCTAGCTACCCAAGAAGAAATAGGCAGCTCAGGACACCCGGAAGCTTGCTGGCCTTCTCTCCCCAGGCTGGCAGTGTGTATGGGAAGAGCTGCTGTTTGGGCTGTGCTCCTGGGTCTTGGGGGCTGGGTGCCAAGAACAGCACCTTGATCTGCCTCTGGCTCCAGCTGAAACACTTTGCTAGAAAGAAGCACCTATCTTATCTGGTCTGGCCCTGCCTACTTCCCCCCCACACACACTCCCCAGGTCCCATAGGCCACCCTCTGACCCAGAAGGGCGCCCCCACAATCGCCCCCCCCACTCCGTTTCTGTCCCCCCACCCCCAGCCTGCCGCCTCCAGACCATCGCAGAAGGATCCTCCGCCCGGCCAGGTGGCCAAGGCCCAGTCTCTGCCTGCAGACCCGCCCGCAGGCGCCTTCAGTCCCCTGCCCGCTTCGGCCACCAGCAGCCCCCAGAAGGCCCCCCGCACGGCTCCGGCGGCCGGCCGGTCCTCCCCGGCGGGGTCCCCCCGCACGCGGCACCCCCAGATCAGCACCAGCAACCTGTACCTGCCACAGGACCCCGCGGCCCCCAGGGGCGCCCCGGCCAGCGAGGACCCGGGCGTGGTCACACACGAGCAGTTCAAGGCGGCGCTGCGCATGGTGGTGGACCAGGGAGACCCGCGCCGGCTGCTGGACAGCTACGTGAAGATCGGCGAGGGCTCCACCGGTATCGTGTGCCTGGCCCGGGAGCGCCACTCGGGCCGCCAGGTGGCTGTCAAGATGATGGACCTGCGCAAGCAGCAGCGCCGGGAGCTGCTCTTCAATGAGGTGGGGCGGGGCGCCGGCGGGCGGGTGGGGGTGAGGGTGGGGGCGGGCCTTGCTCAGCCTCCCTGCCGCCCCCAGGTGGTGATCATGCGCGACTACCATCACCTCAATGTGGTGGAGATGTACAAGAGCTACCTGGTGGGGGAGGAGCTGTGGGTGCTGATGGAGTTCCTGCAGGGCGGGGCCCTCACTGACATCGTGTCCCAAGTCAGGTAGGCAGCCGGTTGGCGGGGGTCCAGGTCTGGCCTATCAGCCCCCAACCTTTCACCTGGGTGGGTTGACAGATTCAGGGCCCTCAGGGAATGTGGCAAACCTGGGGGCGCGTCCCGGGACCCCCACTCTGCCTTGTCCACCTGGGGAAGCTGACACTGAGTTCTCTGCTGGTGGTGGCCTTGCCTGCCCCGGCTAGGCTGAACGAGGAACAGATCGCCACAGTGTGCGAGGCCGTGCTGCAGGCTCTGGCTTACCTGCACGCCCAGGGCGTTATCCACCGGGACATCAAGAGCGACTCCATCCTGCTGACCCTGGACGGCAGGGTAGGCCTCCCCACTACGTGCACCCATTCTTCCACTTCCCTACACCCCACACACTGCTCAGCTCTCCTCCTGCTCAACCCCTACTCCAGGTGAAACTCTCGGACTTCGGATTCTGTGCTCAGATCAGCAAAGATGTTCCTAAGAGGAAGTCCCTTGTGGGCACCCCATACTGGATGGCTCCTGAGGTCATCTCCAGGTCTCTTTATGCTACTGAGGTACAGCAGCCCCTTCCCCCACTCCCCAGTGATCCCTGAAAAGACATGACCCCCCTCCACCACCATCAAAAGCAGCACACCAGCTTTCAGGCCCCCCCACTGCCTGTTTTCCTATCTAGGGTGGTCCTGCTCTTTTCAAAAATATATTTATTAGTAATGAGAGAACCAGAGTACCACTCTGGCACATATCATGCTGGGTATCAACTCAGGATCTCATGCTTAAGAATCTGACACTTTATGCATTGTACCACCTCCCAGGCCAGGTTCCAAGTTTTCTTTCTTGCGCTCGCTCTCTCTCTCTCTCTCTCTCTCTCACACACACACACACACACACACACACACACACACACACACACATTTGCTTATAACTAGAGAGAGATAAAGAGAACCAGAACATCACTCTGACACATGTGATGCCAAGGACTGAACTCAGGACCTCATGCTTAAGAATCCATTGGGGGTGGGGGGGTCAGGCGGTAGCGCAGTGGGTTAAGCACATGTGGTGTGAAGCAAGGACCAGCGTAAGGATCCTGGTTGGAACCTCTGGCTCCCCACCTGAAGGGGAGTCGCTTCACAGGTGGTGAAGCAGGTCTGAAGGTGTCTGTCTTTCTCTCCCCCTCTCTGTCTTCCCCTCCTTTCTCCATTTCTCTCTGTCCTATCCAACAATGAATGACATCAACAACAATAATAATAATCACAACAAGGACAACAAAAGGGGGGGAAATGGCCTTCAGGAGCAGTGGATTCATGGTGCATGCACTTAGCCCCAGCAATAACCCTGAAGGCCAAAAAAAAAAAAAAAATCCAGTGGGGAGTGGTGGTAGCACACTGGGTTAAGCACACATAGTATGAAGTGCAAGGACCAGTGCAAAGATTCTGGTTGAAGCCCCCGGCTCCTCACCTGCTTGGGGAGGTCACTTCACAAGTGGTGAAGCAGGTCTGCAAAGTGTCTTTCTCTCCCATCTCTATCTTCCCTTCCTTTCTCAATTTCTCTCTGTCCTATCCAATAAAAAATGGGGGAATGGGGAGTCAGGCGGTAGCATAGCGGGTTAAGCTCATGTGGTGCAAAGCAAGGACCGGCATAAAGATCCTGGTTTGAACCCCCAGCTCCTCACCTATAGGGACATCGCTTCACAGGCGGTGAAGCAGGTCTGCAGGTGTCTGTCTTTCTCTCTCTCTCTCTGTCTTCCCCTCCTCTCTCCATTTCTCTCTGTCCTATCTAACAATGACAACATCAACAACAATAATAACTAAAACAACAAGGGCAACAAAAGGGAAAAATAAATACAAATAAATATTTAAAAAATGAGGGAATGGCCCTCATTGGCACCGAGCTCCAGCAATAACCCTGGAGGCAAAAAAAAAAAAAAAAATCTAATGTCTAATCTACTGCAACACCTCTTGAGCTGCAGTGGTGTTCCTGCCCTTGCCTGACCTCCAGAGGACTCTGTGAGAGCTCAGAGGCAAAATGGGCAGTGGCCTTTCTTAGAGAATGGTGGATATAGCTTTCAGGCTCCCCTCCCCCCAACCCCCATAGGAAGGAGCTGCCCCCAGGATGGGCATCTAGGGAAGACTGACTCCCCAAGGAGACCTAGAGGCTCTGGCTGGTAGAGTCAGACATTCTCCTCCTGCAGGTGGACATCTGGTCTCTGGGAATCATGGTGATTGAGATGGTGGATGGGGAGCCACCCTACTTCAGTGACTCCCCAGTACAAGCCATGAAGAGGCTCCGGAACAGCCCCCCACCCAGGCTGAAGAACTCACACAAGGTCAGTGGGTGTGGAGGCATGTCCCTCTGGGCCAGCATCTGGGCTCCCAGGCCTAATCTTCCTGCCACCAAAGCTGGATTCTGGATTCCCCAACACACTTGCCTGTATCCACACAGCCTCACACAAGGTCCTGCGCTTGGTCCCCAGGCCTCCCTGCAGGTGCTGTAGCAGTCCTTCCTCAGCTGCCAGTGTTGGGAGTTCCCAGATCAGGGAAATCGGGGCATCTGGGATCCCCTCATGTCTAGGGGAGGGGCATAGAGAATCAGTTGGGGCAGGAGCCCCTCCACCCTTGTCTGCTGGGGGGACCTATTCCTGGAATAGAATCTACCACAACAAACAGGCCTGTCTTTCCTTCATCAATGTACAACCTAGCCATGTCTGAGCCTTTTTTTAACTTGTAATTATGGGGATAATGATGTCATACTAAGTTTTTCACTGGGGCTTGGTACCTTTTTTCCCAATTTTTTTTGGGAAAAAAAAAAAAGAGAGAGAGAGCTACAGTACTGCTTCACTGCTCAGGAAGCTTCTCCCCTGCAGGTGGGACTGGGGGTTTGAACCCAGACCCTTGCACATAGTAATATATATGCTCTACTGAATGTACAACCAATCACCCAAATCCCTGCTCTCTCACCAAAAAAAGGGGGAAAAAAAGTGTTTAAATCTGTGTGTGTGTTTTCAACCCTTTTCTACTAAATCCACCCAAGCCTGTGGTACTGACCTGTGGCCTCCCCCTGCTGGTAGGACCGGTCATGGCGCTGCTAGTGGATATCAATTGAGGAATGCCAGCCCATTCTCTACAGTGAAACAACTTGTGCCTTTAACATAGCTGAATGGGAAGACAACCAGGAAACAACTGACCCTTGGAGCCTGGACTGGAAACCCCAAGATGAACAGATAAAGGGGGTTTCCAATTGGCTAATTCCTCCAGATGATGAAGGTTTATAACTGTCCAAGACATAGTCTCATCCCATGTGATTGGCTGAAAGTGAATCAAACAAGCTAAACTCTTAGACATAAAGCTATCATCCATTTTTAGGTTCCACCTTTTCTTTTTTTATATCTAAATATTTATTATTTATTTATTCCCTTTTGTTGTCCCTGTTGACTTATTGTTGTAGTTACTATTGTCATTGTTCTTGGATAGGACAACAGAGAGAAATGGAGAGAGGAGGGGAAGACAGAGAGGGGGTGAGAAAGACAGACACCTGCAGACCTGCTTCACCTCTTGTGAAGTGAGTCCCCTGCAGGTGGGGATCCTTACACTGGTCCTTGCGCTTTGCGCCATGTGCGCTTAACCCACTGCACTACCACTCCACTCCCCTACCTTTTCTTTTTGTGATCTTTAAAGCACTTCTTCATACTGTGTGTGTGTGTGTGTGTGAGAGAGAGAGAGAGAGAGAGAGAGAGAGAGAGATTTATGAGAGGGGGAGGGAAAGAGAGGGAGAGGGAGAGAGAAGTAATCAGGGCATCACTGGCACATACTATGGCAGGGACTGAACTCAGTGCCTCATGCTTGAGAATTTAAGACTTCATCTACTGTTTTACCTCCTGGGCCACCTTTATTTTAAGAAAAACAAAAGCAAACAAACAACTTCAGTAAAGCCTTAAGGCACATATATCCTTAGACAAGAAAACTGAAGTCTGAAGAAAATTGTGCCTTGCCCAAGATCAAGAACAAACTAGAACTGGATCAGTAATTCTAATCCCATGCTCCTTCCATACAAGGGTCAAAACAATCTTGAGAGCTCTGAGAAGCAGGGTGGCAGTGGGGTTGTAGCTGCAGTCTAAGGCCTCTAGACACCAGGCATCCTAATTCCATGGCTCTGCAGTGCCCTCTGCAGGTGAAAATGGCCACTTCCTGGACTGACACTGACTTCTTAACCTACATGATAATTCCACCAGTGCTAGACCTGGGAAGAAGCAGGAAATAACAGAGAGAAACCAGCACTTTCAAAAGATGCCAGGGCCACAAAGCTAGGTCACCCCAAAGTGGCTGCTAACAATGGGCTTTCTCTGCTGCCTTGTCTCCCCAGGTCTCCCCAGTGCTGCGAGACTTCCTGGACCGGATGCTGGTGCGGAATCCCCAGGAGAGAGCCACAGCCCAGGAGCTCCTGGACCACCCCTTCCTGCTGCAGACGGGACTGCCCGAGTGCCTGGTGCCCTTGATCCAGCTCTACCATAAACAGACCTCCTCCTGCTGAACCACCTGTGCCCGCTGAATTCCCTGGGGGCCTGCAGGCAGCCAGCCTGCCACATGTCTCAGTATTCTCTCCAAAGATTGAATGTGAAGCCCACCATTGCCCCTCAGCCCACTGGGCCAGGCCGGACCTGCACCCTCATCTTCACTCCACAGAGACAAAACCCCTTCCAAGGGATGACTCTTTGTTATTGTGCAGGGATATTTCTAAGCAACACACAGGCCAGCACTCTTGGCTGCTCAGGCCAACACAGCAGAGAAGGCTGCTGTGGTTTTTAAAGGTCATTGGACACTAGCACCCCATCCACCCAAGAGGGCAGCCTGCCTAGCTCCATGGGGACACTGCTGTCCTCTGACTGGGCCTCAGGGGAGCCCCAGGGAAGGTTTGTATGGAATCTGTCTTCCACCCTTATGTTTGTTTCCTGAGGCCCATCCCACATGCGCCTGCTTCCTGAGCCACCTGCACTGACAGTCCTCTCCATCCATGGATACTGAGACCATCACACCTGCTCGGGGCCCACTGGGAGTAGAGGGGTGCCTTGTGAGAAAGAGTGAGCACTGGGGTGGGGGGCAGTGGTGGCCTCAATTTCCAGAGTTGAGAGATGTACACACAACAGTCAACTGCAGTTAAGCCACCACCGTCCTCTCTCCCATAATGTTCTGCTCTGAAAGGACCATTGTTCTAGGCTTCCCACTTCACTGAGGCCAGTGTTTCTCCCCAATGAGTGGAGAAATGTGGATTGAATCTACCACATCCTGGGGAGCTGGCATATCTTGTTGTTTCTCCTGCATCATGGAGGGTAAAAGCCTAGTAGCCAAGACCAGGATGACCAGGGTACAAAATCTCTTTTACCTGTGAGCTTCATCTCAGTCACCAGGTCTTCCAAGGCCTGTTCTTATCAAGATCCTTATCTAGGAGAGATGAGCCAGCTTCTGGGGTTCCATCATGTCCAAAGAATAGGCACCCCATTTGAGCAAACGCTCTGCTCCTAGTTGCTTCCTCAGACACCCGCCTCCATGTTCTCCTTCCCTCTCTCCCTACTTTCAGGGCTGTCTTGAGACAGGGAATTCCAGGGAAGAGCTCCAGGTTTCTGGACCCCATCTAGACAATATTTTTAGATTCTAATGTTCCCCAGTGGACTGCTTGGGGGGCAAGACAGAAATAAGTAAATGATGCAAGGCCATTTTTTTAAGGGTTGGAATTTTAAAAACAAAAGCATCTTCCCTAAAAAAAAAGAAAAGAAAGAAAAAAAAATTTTGTGACTTGTTTGCACTTGTGCCTGTTTTAAATTAAACTGAGTGTTCATTCAAAACTTCTGGACTTCCTGTCATCTCTGGTAGTAGAGCCAGGACAGCTTTTAGCTGCTCCCTGCTGTGTGGCCCTACAGGTTACTTCAGTCCACAGGAAATCCAGTTTCTCAGTGGCCTGTGTGTCTGCAGTGAGGACAGAGGGTGAAAACTGGAAATGCAAGGTCTGTAAGATGGAAAGAGCTCCCACCAGTTAGGAGCTGGAAGTGTGTCCAGCAAGACAGCAGACCCTCTCTGGGCCTTCAGAGATGAAGAGGCTGCTGAAGACTGTGGAGTAGAGTGGTTGGGAATCGTGAGGCTTAAGTTCAAGCACTGATGAGGGAGGTAGATAAAGTTATTTAGACATTTTACTCTCTTACTGATACCAGTACTTCCTCCCTGCAGGTGCACTCTAACCCATAGACCTAGGCCAGAGGTAACTGGAAAACTCTCCCTTAAAAAAATAATAATAAATAAAACTGCTTGCTTAGGTTTTTTTGTACCTATGTGATTCCACTTCTGGTGGACTCTCTCTTTTTTTTTTTCTTCTCCCTATTCCTTTCAATACCAGATAGGTAGAGCTATCACTACTGGACCTCCAGTGCAGTGGATGAAACATTGAACTGTCAAACGTGAAGTCCTGAATTCAATCTCTGGCATCACATATGCCAGAGTAATGTTCTGGTGTTCTTTCTCTTTCTTTCATTCTTTCCTTCTCTCCCTCTCATTAATAAATAACAAATATTATATATATTTATTTTTATATATTTATTTATTTATACCCTTTTATTGGCCTTGTTGTTTTATTGTTGTAGTTATTATTCTTGTCATCGTTGTTAGATATGACAGAGAGAAATGGAGCGAGGAGGGGAAGACAGGGGGGAGAGAAAGATAGATACCTGCAGACCTGCTTCACCGCCTGTGAAGTGACTCCCCTGCAGGTGGGGAGCCAGGGGCTCAAACCGGGATCCTTACACTGGTCCTTGTGCTTTGCGCCACATGCGCTTAACCCGATGTGCTACCACCCGACTACCAATAACAAATATTTTTAAAGATACAGACATAGCGAAAGAGATATGATAGCACTGCTCCACTGCTCCTGAAGCTTCCCTTCTGCAGTATTTCCATGTGGTACCCAGGACTAGTGCTCAGGACTGGAACCCAAGTCCTGGTGCAAACTAAGTGTGTGCTTTACCAGGTGAGCCTTCTCCTATCCCCAGTTGAAACCTCTTAACAGTGCGCCATGAATCTCACAGACCTCCTGTCCCCATAGTCCCAGGGTTCCAGCCCCACCACCTCAACCAAAAGAAGCAGCTGAATCTAGCCTTCAGGAAACAATGCAGGTAGGCAGGAACTAGAGTCCTTTCCAAGAAAAAAGAATGCCCTGCCACCTCTCCAAAGGAGCTCAGAATCAGGAGTGGTTGGCAAGGCAAAGAGAAGTCAGCTTTCAGCCAACGGCTAACACTGGATTTGTTAACTACTCTGCTGGGCATTATAGCCCTTACACCAGTGTAGTCCCAAAAGCATGACCCACTTAGCCTCATGCACAGACTAGTGTTGAGCCTGACTGTAGAGGACTGAGTTTCAGGGGTCCAGGTTGCTCTTTATGACATGAGCACAGCAAGATCTGGAAAAGCAAAATGTCTAGAAAAGTCCCTTCCTGAGTAGAGACAGCTGGCAAGAACTCTAGCCTCATCCCCCTGGGACTGCCAGTGGGAAGAAGCCTAGGAGAACTACTAAGCCCTGAACAGTTCATACAAAACTGCCTGAAAGAAATCTGCAAAAATGGCCCAGGAGGTGGTGCAATAAAGTGTGGGGTTCTGAGTTTCATCCCCTGCATTGCATGTACCAGTGTGATGCTTTGGTTCTTTCTCCCTCCCTCTCATTAATAGATAGCCCTTTAAAAATAATAACTCTTCTAGGAGAGCCTGGAGATGGCTCATCTGATAAAGCATGCACTTTATCATGTGCAAGAACCCACATTTGAGCCCCTTGTCACCACATGTGAGCGCCAGCACGGGTAAGTTCCACTATGGTGTCTCCTTTTTTTTTTTTTGATATTTATTAATTTATTCCCTTTTGTTGCCCTTGTTTTTTTTTATTGTTTTAGTTATTATTGTTGCAGTTGTTGATGTCATTGTTGGATAGGACAGAGAGAAATGGAGAGAGGAGGGGAAGACAGAGGGGGAGAGAAAGACAGACACCTGCAGACCTGCTTCACCTCTTGTGAAGTGACTCCCATGCAGGTGGGGAGCCAGGGGCTCAAACAAGGATCCTTACGCCAGTCCTTGCACTTTGCGCCACCTGCGTTTAACTTGCTGCGCTACCACCTGACTCCCTGGTGTCTCCTTCTCGCTCTGTTTCTCACTCCCTTTCTGTCTAGAAAACAAACAAACAAGCAAAAGAGCCCTCCAGGAGCAGTGGAATCATGCAAGCAGAGCCCAGTAGTAATCCAGGTGGGAAAAAGAAAGAAGTCTACAAAAACAGCAAGATAGTAAAACAAACAACTCAGTCCAGATGGCAAAGATCTGCTGTGGGTTTGTTTGTTTGGTTTTTGAAATATCACTTTTCAACCCTAGACTCTCAGCAATGCCAACCAGCCTCAGAGTGGGCCTGAAAAAGTGGGTGCAAGGTGATATTCAGTCAGAAAGCCACATGTCAGCAATACCTGAACAATGACAGCACCTTTAACCCAACATGCAACTCAGACACCAGGCTGTTTTGAAAGGAGTCAAAACACTTGTATTCTCACACCATTAAAAATCATTGTAGAAAGAAAACACAGTAGGAAAGGGAGTAAATGAGCAAGCTAGCTAGGGTTGGGAAGGAGTCTGTTCCTGGGGTGTTCAATTATGATGCCATCCCACCCTCATCCTTTTTGCTCTGGCTTCTCTCATGCTGGAACTCTGTGGAGTGGAGGAAGAGCAGAACATCCCGCAAATCTCCTCAGAAGAAAACTGAGCAGACATTAAGTAGGCCCCACAGTCCAGAAGTGCAGGGTGGGAGGAGGGTTATAAAGCTCCAGTTTTTCAGTTTTTCAGCAAAGAGCAGGAGTCCCCTCAAACACAGTCTATATTTGGAAAGTCTGGGGGAGTCTTCACTGAAAGGTATGGAGTTCCTAACACTTCAAATCTGAGATTTTATAACATTGTCCTTCCCTTCGCTTCTGTGAGGTGGCTTCAAGTATCCGGATTTAATATACTACAAGAAGAAGAAGAGTTAGTGAGTAACAAGCACTGGGAGGGAGAAATACACAGGGACCTTTACCCCAAAAGCCTCAAGTCTGAACTCTGAGCTGGAATGCAGGGAGAAGAGCACAGCACTACCACTAGGGGGCACCAGAGATCAAGTCCAGGCTGGGTGCAGGCGTAGACTTGCTGGCCCAGAAGCAGGTGCACGATTGTGGTGGAAGGAAGTGCCCCTAACCCCTACATTAGCTGAGGTCCCTTTACCCCCAGATTCAGTGCAGTGCGCATGACTCTGCGGTTCCCTTGGAGTTCCTGGTGAGGATAGGTCAACAGCTTGAGAAAACCTCACCACTGGGAGGCTGGGCACAGGTGTTTGAAGGAATAGACGTAGCCTTCAGGGTCATAAAAACAGTGCTTCTGTGCCTTCAGCACGCAGATTGGTAGCAGACTCCCCAGAACCTGCTATTCCCCAGCCCAAGGAGGCAGAGATCTCTTCACTAGCATTCACCTTCCATCTCCGCCCGCCCTCGCCCCCTTTCAGTGCTCTCTGAAGTCTGATGTGATTGAAGTCAGGGCCTGCAGTTCATGTGGGCTCCCAACTCCTGCGCGCCTGCAGTTGAACATGGCAAACACTTGAGTCAATTATCCCCCTCGCCGAGCTTCTATTTCCAGAGACATTGTCAGGCTCTTAAGCCTCAGATCCGACCTGCTGCTTTCTGCTTTGCTCACAAAAGGCTCAAAACACAAGTTCTCAGAGCACTGGGAAGAAATCAAATTAGGCGAAGCTTAGCAATCGTTCTACCCCGCAGGAACACCCACATGCAGGTGGAGGTGGTGGGAGGCCGGGGCAGAGGCATGCTAAGTCCTTTCCACGTGTGGCCTCTGAGAGCCAGAAGAGATAGCCTGGCACCGGCCAGATGAGCAAGATGTCAAAAGTGAAGCACAAATGCAGCTGACCCCAGAGCTGCAGGGAGCCGGCGAGGCAGGGACACGCAGGGGCAATGAACCAGGAGTCTTCCCGCAGGGCAGAGGGGGCTGGATGTCCCAGACTGCAGATCCCAGGGGCTGCTGGTGGTCAATACCAGGGACTCTGCCATGCCCGAAATATGACTTCACTGTCTTGAGGCAGGAGTTTCTTCCCCAGAATAATGCAACCTCGGAGTCCTTCCTTATCAGACTTCCAGTTCAGAATGGCTCTGAGGTCTGTGTCTCACAAGCTGGAGACCTGGGTCATAAGTCATAAGGCAAGGGGAAAGCAGGCCAGCCCGTGGCTGTGTAGGTGGGCTCTGATGTCTATCCGGCTGGTGGCAATGAGAAGCACCCAAGCTAGCAGGAGCTGGTGGGACTGAGGGGTTTGTATCCCTGCTGGAAAGCTGTGTCCTGGATCCTGTCCTTCCAGGACAGGGAGGGAAGGTGAGAGGCTTGGGCCCAAAACACCAACAAGCACAGAGAAGAAAGGACAGTGTTCTTTGTCAAAAGAGAAGGCATTTTGCCTTGGCAGTGGTGCCAGGGATCATTGATGGGGAACTGCCAGGGAAGTGAGGGTCTTGGGAGAAAGGGAACCCCTGGGAGCTGGGCTGCCTCCAGCCGCTCACCGCTGGGCATGCAGCTCAACGGCCTCAGTGCCCGCCTGCCAGGACTCAGGCCCCGGCTCGCTGTTGGGCAGCTCGTTGGCCTCTCCCTCCGGGCCGCCCTGCGACCCCGCTGCGTCCCCCACCAGGCTGGGGATGTCTGGAGCTGTGGAGCGGCGCCGCAGCCCCAAGCTGCCCGAGCCGGGACCACCCTCGAGGTGAGGGCTCAGGCCTATGGGAACTGGCGCTGGGGTTGGGGGCGCTCCCTCCAGCACCTCATGCGAACGCCACCGGCCGGCCCCCGAGGACTGGGGCGAGTGGGGCCGGCCCATGAGCGCGCCCGCCCGCAGTCGAGCAGCCTCCTCCTCGGTCACAGCGCCCAGGGCCAGGCTCATGCTCCGGCCCAGCTCGGGCCGCTCGCAGCCCGGTGCGCGGTGCCGGCCGGAGCTCCTGCCCCCCGGGGCCGCCTCGCCACCGTGGCTGTGGCTGTGGCCGCCGGCCGCCCGCGCAAAGCGCGCCAGGAGAGGTCGCGGCAGGCGGCGGGGGCTGGGCCGGCGGCGCTCGGGGCTGGGCGCGGTAGCGGGCGCGGGCGGGGGCGGGGGCCGGCCGGGCGGACTGTCTGAGCTGGAGCCACGGGCGGCGGCGGCGGCGGCGGCGCGGCCCCAGGGCCCGGTGAGGGCCTGCACGCAGGTGCCGTGGCCGCGGGAGGCCGCCAGCTGCAGCGCGGTGAGGCCCGCGCGGTTGGTGCGGTCGAGGCGCAGGCCGAGGCGGCGGAAAGAGCGCACCAGGAACTCCAGCACCGCGCCGTGGCCGCAGGCAGCCGCCCACATGACTGGGCTGTTGCCCGCCGCGTCGGCCGCCTCGGGGTCCCCGCTGAACTGCACCAGCAGCTGCACGGCGTCCAGGTGGCCGCGCTCGCACGCCAGGCTGAGCGCTGTGCGGCCGCGCTCGTCCCGCAGGTTCACCGCTGCGCCCTGCTCCAGTAGCAGCCTCACGAAGCGCGCCCGCAGCGCGGGGTCGGGCAGCCCCACCGCCACCATGAGCGGGGTGCGGCCCTGCTCTGCGCGGCAGTCGATGATGCTGCGGTCCAGCGCGTCCAGCACGAAGCGGGCCAGATGCACCTTGCCCGCCTGCATGGCCTCCAGAAAGGTGCGCGTTCCCGCGCGGGGGCACAGGTCCTTGGGTTTGAGCATGGTTCCGGCCGCTGGCCACTCCGCACGGGGGCGCCCCTCTGCCCGCTCTAGCGCCCCCTCTGCCGCTGCCCCGCCGCCTCCCGGGCCGCGCTCCTGGGCTCCAGCTACTCCTTCCCGCCGGGGTGAGGGCTGGGGGTGCAGGCAGCGAGACGACCGCAGCCGGGGCTCGACCCCCTCTGGACTCAGCGGCCGCTGATACCCCCGGGACCAGCGGCTCCCCTCAGGCCGGCGGCCGCCCCACTCACCGGACCTGGGCGGCACGCTCCCCGCTGAGACGGCGGCTGCCCTGCGCCAGCTCCCGCCCCGGGGGCGCGTTGCTCAGGCTGCCGGCGCCGCGCCTCCGCCTCCTCTCCTCGAGCGGGGGCCGGGCCCGCCGGGGCGCTTGCTTCTCACTTGGGGGGCTCAGCGGCGAGGGCTCCGCCGCCCGTCTGGGGGCAGGGTTTATAGCCCCGGGGAGTCTCCATGGGGAGCCATGGCAATGGCTGCCCTGGAAGCCAGCTGAGCCATCAGGGCAGAATGGGATGGGGACGGGATGGGGAGTCCGGCCCTGCTTGCCGCCTTTCAGTGGGCCACCAAGTCAGTCGGAGGGCGGCTCCTTCTCTTCCGAGCTCCCCTGGGGCTGCGCGGCGGTGGCGGGTAGCGGTGGGGGCTGCTTCTCCTGGGCCCACTTGAACCAGACCCGGTCCACCCTCAAGTTAAAGTTTTCCGTAGCCCCCCACTCCCACCCTCCACACCGCACCCCTAAGCAGAGGAACCGGTGCCCCCAGGCTCCATAGAAATTCCACAGAATGCTCAGACCTACAGGAATGCAGAGGTCACATAGGCTCCTAAGTTGAATATGGACCCCAGATCAGATCAAATCGATGGGGTTTACAGTCAACAATATTTATACACTTTCCCCATATTTGGGAGTTACTCTTTTCCCTGATCCAGCTTTCTGGTCCTTTTCCCAGCCATGACATCAACTTGGGTCCACCTGCATATCAGATGTCATGCTCAAGATAAAACTATATATAGTCATGGGTTCTTTGGAATATTACTAAAATAGGCCTACTAGCTATCTTCAAAACGGAGACCCCAAATCTTCATCTGCAATATTCCAGCCTTTCGGTTCATGATTACTCAACAATTTGTTTGGCTTTATACGTTAACGCTTTTTTCAGCCACCAGGTTCCAGTTGCTACCATGATGCCAACTGAACTTCCTGGACAGACGACTCCACCAATGTGTCCTGGAGCCCCACTTCCCCAGAGCCCTGCCCCACTAGGGAAAGAGAGAGAGAGAGAGACAGGCTAGGACTATGGATCAACATGTCAATGGCCATGTTCAGCTGGGAAGCAATTATAGAAGCCAGGCCTTCCACCTTCTGCACCTCATAATGACCCTGTGTCCATACTCCCAGAGGGTTAAAAAATAGGAAAGCTGGGGGCCGGGTGGTAGCGCAGCAGGTTAAGGCACATGGCACCAAGCGCAAAGACGAGCCTAAAGATCCCAGTTCGAGCCCCTGGCTCCCCACCTGCAGGGTAGTCGCTTCACAAGTGGTGAAGCAGGTCTGCAGGTGTCTTTATCTACCCCTCTCTGTCTTCCCTTCCTCTCTCCATTTCTCTCTGTCCTATCCAACAACAATGACATCAGTAACAACAACAGCAATAAAACAACAAGGGCAACAAAAGGGAAAATAAATAATAAAAATTTAAAAAATAGGAAAGCTATCAGTGGAGGGGATGAGATACAGAGTTCTGGTGTTGGGAATTGTGTGGAGTTGTACCTCTCCTATGGTTTTTGTCAGTGTTTCCATTTTATAAATAAACATAATAAAAAAAGAAACTGATGGGGAGGGGGCAGGCGGTGACACACCCTGTTAAACACACAAATCACAGTGCATAAGGACAAAGGTCCAAACCCCTGGTCCCACCTGCAAGGTGGGGATGAAGCAGGGCTCTAGGTGTTTCTCTATCTTCCCCACCCCTCTCAATTTCTCTGTCTCTGTCCAATAATAAATTTAAAAATTAAAAAAGGAAATCAAAAAGTAAAAAGGAACTGGCAGGACAGGCTGTGGGGGAAAGCGAGGGCTGTCCCCAGTGGTCCTAGGACAGAAAGCCGAGCCTGGGAGGGCAGAACTGGACCCTAAGACAGCTGGAGGTGGCAGTGAGAGGCCCTGAAAAGCAATTTGGAGATGGGGTACCCCCGCGGCGCAGCATGGGAAGCGCTCAGGCTGGGTGGGGAGTGCCGCTCTAAGCAGAGCCAAAGCCTTCACGCACACAATTGTTCCTCCCGCACTAGCTCAGCGTGGGGTGGGCGTGTGCGCTCCCCAATCTCAGACGTCTCCCAGAAGCACAGAGACACGGAGGCCAGGCGCCTCAGCACCTCCCCAGCGCCGCCCTAGAAATAGCTGGGGCTTTCCACCTCCCTCCAGACTGCAAAACGACCCCCACGCTCTGACCTTGACCATTAGCTGTCCCTTCAGAGAAAGAAGAGAGAACAAAAGTCAGTAAGAATAAAGGGAAATGCCTACATTCCCCCTCTGAACTAGCAGGAGAAAGGGTGGTGGTGGTGTGTGTGTGGGGGGGGTGGGAGATGAACAAGGCTTGGGTTGAGGAAAAAACAGGGGCCTCATGGGGAGGGAGGAAGGTAGGACTGGAATGGCTCTTCCTAATGTAAGAACTGAATCAGGTCTCAACTATATAATTTATTGAGCCAGTTAGAGTGAAATAGAAAGGCAGAAGTCGGCTTCTTGTTGGAACAGTACAATTCCCCTTTCTCCTCCCCCTCCGCCCCCACTGTATCCAAAGCCAGAAGACAAGAGCAGGACACAAAAAGTGGAGCTGTGGGGGCTGGGCAGTAGCAGGTTAAGTGCACATGGCAGGAAGCACAAGGACCAGCATAAGGCTCCCCACCTGCTGGGGGGTCGTCTCACAAGCAGTGAAGCAGATCTGCAGGTGTCTATCTTTCTCTTCCCCTCTGTCTTCCCCTCCTCTCTTGATTTCTCTCTGTCCTATTCAACAACAATGACAGCAATAACAACAATAATAATAACAACAAGGGCAACAAAAAGGGAAAAAATAGCTTCCACTGCAGAGGCAAAAAAAAAAAGAAAAGTGGAAATGTATCCCCTGAGAGCTGATTGCGCTGTGCGGAGGGAAGGACTCTGCTATCTTCTGAGGACAGGATCCTTTAGGTAGAAAGAGGGTGTGGGCTCTACTGCTGGGAAGATGAGAAGATCTCCTAGACAGGGTGGGCCAGTGAGGCAAGGATGAGGAAGCAGGAGAACCACTTTTCCAAGACAGTATTAAGGACTTCAGCTTTTAAGGGGCTGCTTGTTTTACAGAGGAAATTAAAGAGTAGATTCCAGGTGGTTAACAGGATGCTGGGGCAGATCTGGGGGTGAGGAGTGGATGTGCCTCTAGAGGGAGCCTGGGCTTGGAGAGGTGACCAGCATAGGGGGTCCATGGCTACTCCAGCCCCTAGGCCCCAGGGACTCCCAGCTGGCACCCCAGGCCAGCCAAGAGCAGAGGCCTTACCAGACTCCTTTCTGGGGCAGCATGTGATGTATACCTGCTTACATGCTGCAGCCCACCTTCCAGTTGTCCTTTTAGCATCTATCTTTTCCCTCTCATGGATCAGGCACTGGAACTAAGCTTGAAGAAGTTTATAGTGTGTCCTCAAGTGCAGAGAGTAGCCGACTGTGGCCTGCCTGCCTCATTCACAGTCACATGAACGACTCAGGGAGTGTGTTGTCCACTTGGCACAAAGCTCCACCAGGCCCCCAGCTTCCCCTGAGCAGGCTCAGGGGCCCTCACCAGTGTGGCCCATTCTTCAGAGGGCAGAAAAACATGGCCTCCCTCATGACTTAGTTTCCCTTCCTAGCAGAGTGAAGACTGGCTTTTCCCTTCCTGCCTCTCTTCCCAGGCTCATGGGGAGGAGTATGTTCCTCTCATCCCACCCTGAGATCTGTGTGGCAGGCTTCCATGATAAACCAGGAATTTTCCAAGTAGTGTGGACACAGAAATGAGGCCTTTTTGGGTTCCAAAGAGCCATGGGGTGGGAGGAGGCTCCCCAAGACAGGATGGAGCCAGATAAGAGGAAGAGGAGAAGGATACTTGCCCATCAGCCCCTGACCAAGGATGGCAGACAGATAGCACTATGCCATGCTGGGCACTCCTGGGGGGGCAGTTGGTCTCCCTACACTCCCACCACCCCCAGCAGGAAGGAGTACAGGAAAGGTGGCAGGCCTGGGGCCTTGGAGCCTTCACTCTGCCTTCCCTTTGGGTTCGGCATGTTCTGAACCACAAAGAAATAGCAAGGCTGAAAAAAAGCTGTGACTGCAGCAGAGCACAGAGCCTCAGCAGCCTGAATTAGAAGCTGTCTTGAGGGAGCTGGGGACTGACAGGAGATGGAAGGAGGCAGGAGCCACCCTGGGGGGGCCTCCTCCCAACTGTGGAATACCCTTCCCACATGCCCTGAGCTGTCCAAAGCCCTTCTCCCCTGAGGCCATTCAGGCCAGCAATAGTCTATAACTCTGCAGTTGCCCCCCTCCTCCCAATCCTTTCCTTTCCTCCTAAGGCGTCACCAGCCCCCTCACCCTGTCACCTTGTCACATTGCAGCAGTTTGGCAGGACTAGGCCTGTCTGCAAGTGTCTGGGAGATGGGGCGCTTCTGGAATGGGGTGAGGGGAGGAGGAGGGGACAGATGAGTCAGCAGGGAACTCTAGTATCTGAGTCAGCAGTGGGACCCAGGAGGGCCGGGAGGCAGGACCAGTGGATAGAGGGATAGAGGTTAGAGGTTGTGGGGGGGGGGGAGCTTGCCTCTACCCCATAGAGAACAGCAGAGCACCCCTTGTGCTCAGAGCACAGGAAGTCAGGAGTGGATACTCAGACCCAACCTGCAGACCTTTCTAGCAGGCAGATTGCACCCCTTTCTTTTTTCTGGGCTCCCCTACCATGCATAGTGGAGTCCTAGAGCCTGATCAAGCAGACTGATAGGCAAATAGGTTAAGGTCACCTGCCCCAGCAGTTCGAGCAGATATTACACGCTGCCCAGCATGTTCTGGTTTAAAGACCCACCTGGGTAACTGAGTTTCTCAGAGTCTGGATTTACCTGGGTAACTGAGTTTCTCAGAGTCTGGAGCCTCACACCTACATGGGAGTGTGTGTGTGTATTGGGGGTGGGGGGGGTAACCGAATTCCCAGCTGGAGGCCTGGAGCACAAGTGGCACCCTCATTAGCTAGTATACATGGAGCCTCAGCAGTGACAGAGTGACAGGCCTGTTCCAGCTTCCTCCCTGTACCAAGGGACTAAAATCCCAGAGCTAGGGGGGAGTCCTGTCCTGTTTATTTCCTGGAGGCACAAGTGTTTCCAGTGATAGCTTTGCTCTAACTCCTCTGAGAAGCAAACAGCCTCTTCCCAGAACCAACCTCAGCCTTAGCTTTCCCTCCAGTGACTTCGCATTTGGGGCTTAGGGCCACAACATGAATGCAGGGACAGGCTGCCCACAAGCCCCAGTGGAGCAAGCAGTGGGCATAACTACAGGGGTGCCAGGGGCCCCAAGACTCCAGCCAGGCTGAGTCTTTTGAAAACAAGCAGGGGACCTGAAGGTCTGTGCACCTGCGCATTTGGTCCTGCCACACAGCCCAGGGTGGAGGCCAGGGCCACAGCTGGTGGGAGTGGGGCAGCAGGGCCAAAGATATCCTATCCTCTCTAACCCTAGAGGAAAAGCCATTCTACCAGAAGGGCTGATAGGGACCTGAGTGGTCATGCTGAGGAGGATCTCTCAAGCAACTGTCCCCAGAAAGCTGGTGAGGGTGATGGACTTTGTTTTGGAGGATGTCTGCCAGCCTGAGATGAGGCCTAGAATCAGGGTAAGGGACTGGGACTCACCTGGTAGAGTGCACATGTTATCATGCATAAGGACCTGGGTTCAAATCCCTGGTCCTTGCTTTAAGGGGAAAAGTTTCATGAGCAGTGGAGCAGTGCTGCAGATGACCCTTTTCCTCTTCCTCTACCCCTCCTCTCTCAATTTATCTCTGTTTTGTCCAATAAAAGAGAAAGAAGGTGGTTTACCACCAGGAGGAATGGATTCATCATGCAGTTACCAAACCCTAGTGATAACCTTGGTAGTAATACAAAAAATGAAGAAGAGGAAGGAAGGAAAGAAGGAAGCAAGAGAGAGAAAGAAAGAGAAAGAGATCTGGATGAGGAAGTGCCTGACCATGTGGGATGGGGGAGATGAGGAGGACTGGAGTTTAGTTCTGCTGGCACTACAGGTCAGAGTAGAAGCACTCTCCCACCCAGAGCCTGACCACCCCTTTTCTCAGGTGTGTGTGTGGGGGGTATTACTTCAAAGCTTATACCTTGCCCTGGTTGCCTACAAAGCTCAGCACCATTCTTTTTTCTCCTGGATTTGTAAAGCCTGTTTATTTCTCTCCTTCTTGCCCCACCTCCAGGTATTCATAGGAGAGGGGGAGGATAAGAAGTATAGTCAGCTGGTAGAGGCCATCTAGGCCCAATGGCCCCTCTCCTGGTGGCCCCAACTCCTAGCTCCCCCTCCAGCCTGCTGTGGAGAAAGGGCCCCCAGGTCCTGGGCCTCAGAGTGTTGGGCCCCCTCCTCTGGCTGTGTCCATTAATGTGCTGAACATGCTTGTGGAGTGGAGTGTCCCAGAGGGCCGGGCATCAGAGGCGGCTCTCCTGAGCCTCTGTCTTGGCAGTGAGAAGCTCCTGCTCACAGGACCCTCCCAGGACCCCAATGGGCTCCCAGGGCTTGTCTTCAGCTTCTGAGGGGAAGCAGACCCTCAACGACTCCTTCACCTCAGCTTCCAGGCCTGTCATCTTGGCCTCAAACTCTGCTAGCACCTCCTGCTGGAACTGGGAGGCAGGAATCATAAACAGTCAGCTTAGAAGGAGTCATCTGCACCCTCCCTCCCCTGGACCGTGGGACCCCAGGGGTTTGAAGTGGAAGGTAAAGGGGTGCTGGAGCCCACTGGAGGGCTTCTCAGAAGAGGAGATGTCAGCCAAGGCAAGAGAGCTGCCCCAATGGAAGGGCCTCGAGGACCCTTAGTAATTTGTGACCAGCATTGGTGACACCTCTTGCACCCAAGTGCAGTTCTCCAAAGCAGAGTCTCTAAACTCTGGGGCCAGGCCAGGGTGGCATCCCATCACCTGTTTCTCCATCTCCCTGATCTGCTCTAGGCAGGCAGCCTGCTTCTCCTCCAGCTTCTCCTGCTGTCGCTGCAAGTTCCCTGTCACCTGGTGGGGACAGTAAGGGGGACTCAGGACAGCACAGACAGGTCACTGGACTGGGTGCCAGCTACAAGCCATTAATAAGGTACTGGACAGCAGCTGGGGAGGCTGCTCAACTGGTATAGCATTGAACCTGCATGCCTGCACAGTCAGATTTGATCTTTGTCACCACATGTACCAGAGTGGAGCTCTGGATTCTCTCACTTTATCCTCTCTGTCTCCTGCAAAATTCTTTTCCATAGGTGACAAAAATAAATCTTAAAAAAAAAAAAAGTTTAAAAAAGGCTTTGGACAGCAGTCCAGGAAGTGGTGTAATAGATTAGTTGTTGGATTCTCAAGCATTAGGTCCTGAGTTTGATTCCCCAGCAGCTCATGTACCAAAATAATGGCGAGTTCTCACTCTCTCTCTTCCCTCCTCATTTCTCACTAATAAATGAAATTTTAAAAAAGAAAGGCAGACTTTGGAACTTGTACCCATCTTTCTGGGCTGTGTATGTAAGCACCTAGCACAAGGTCAGGATTTGGGTAGTGGCTCTGTCTCTGCTGTGACTAAACCCAGGGGAGCATATGCTGAAGCAGTGCTCTGATCTCTCTCATCATGAAGTAAATGCATGTATCTTTAAATAGTGATAACAATTAGAACACCCCAGGAAGGCTTTAGTTCCATTTATATTTAAAAATCTTATTTATGATTATACATACCATATATATGTGTGTGTGTGTGTGTGTGTGTGTGTGTGTGTGTGTGTGTGTAGAGAGAGAGAGATATAGAGAGAGAACCAGAGCGTCACTTTGGCACATGTGTTGCTGGGGTTGAACTTAGAACCTTATGCTTGAGAGTCCAGTGCTCTATCCACTGCACCACTTCCCAGCTATCTTTACTCCATTTCTTAGCAGGGCTTTCCTTCCTCTTCGGAGTGCTCATAGCCTAAGGAATCTGGCCTTCTCAACCCCACCTTCCCCTGTTCACACACAAGGGCAGCTGGCCAGAGACAGACCCTTCCAGGTTGGTACCCAACATCAAGGTCAGCACCCCAGGACCATGAGAGGCCCCCTCCCTTGCATTGTCTCCTCCTCCAATCCCTGGCTGCCTGGGCCATACATATCTCTTGAAAGTCTGCGGCCACCTCTTCCCTGCTGGGAGAGGGGAGAGGGACACTGCTGACACACACCTGCTTGATGGCTTGCACCACCTCCTGGATGTGGGAGTTGTTAATCTCTCGCTTCAACCTATTGGGATGATGAGAGTTTCATGATGATGAGTTTCGGGGGGGGGAGAAAGGACCTCTGGGGCAAGTTGGGTGAGATTAAATCTCTACTGGGTGTGGGCAAAATACAAACACACAGATGATTTGCCTCATCCTGGATGGAGCTTGAAGGAATCATGTTAAGTGAGATGAACCAGAAGAAGAAGGATGAATACCGGATAATCTCACTCACAGGTGAGACTTACAACTAACTTAAAGAAAGAAGAAGAGAGGGCTGGGTGGTGGCGCACCTGGTTGAGCACACATGTTACAATGCACAAGGACCCAGGTTCGAGTCCCTGGTCCCACCTGCAGGAGAAAACTTCACAAGCAGTGAAGCGGTGTTACAGGTGTCTCTATGTCTCTCTTCCTCTCTATCCCCCCTCCCCTCTTGATTTCTGGCTGTTTCTATCCAATAAATAAATAAAGATAATAAAAATTAAAAAGTAAAGAAAGAAAAGAGGAATACTAGGTGAAACTTGGACTAGGTTCTATCTGTTTCAGCAAAGTCAAGTATTTTGGGTTGGCTGGGGGAGGGATTTGAGAAAGGGTTTGGGATCCAGTGCATGACAGAAAAGGACTTAAGTTTGGAGCAGGAATGGTGTGAAGTCACCCATCATAGTGAGATAAGAACTTGTACCTGGGAATTGGGTGGTAGTGCAGCGGGTTAAGTGCAGGTGGCGCCAAGTGCAAGGACTGGCATAATGATCCTAGTTCCAGCCCCCGGCTCCTCACCTGCTAGGGAGTTGCTTCACAGGTGGTGAAGCAGGTCAGTAGGTGTCTATCTTTCTCTCCCCCTCTCTACCTTCCCCTCCTCTCTCTATTTCTCTCTGTCCTAACAACAACAACATCAATAACAACAATAACAACTACAACAACAATAAAAATGAGGGCAACAAAAGGTAAAATAAATAAATATTAAAAAATTTAAAAAAAAGAAGTTGTACCCAAGTGACAACTGCCCTGCAAAAAAATTGGGAAAAAATGCATGTAAAGAAGAAATAAAAGGCAGGGAAGTACTTTCTCTGTAGGAATTCTTTTAATTTTTTATTAAAATATTTTATTTACATATTAGATAGAGACAGAGAGAATTGAGAGGGAAAGAGGGGAGAGAGACACTTGCAGCACTACTTCACAGCTTAAGAAGCTTTCCCCCTGCAGGCGGGAGCTGGGGGCTTTAACCTGGGTCCTTGCACATTGTAACATGTGTACTCAATAAGGTGTACTATTCAGCCCAGTCACTATAGGGATTCTTTAGTAAGGTGTAAGAGCCCATATGTGAGAGACCCAGGAAGTAGCAAGCACAGCAGATATGGCCCTGAACTCTCACATGTTAAGTCTCAAGTATGATCTTCAGTATCACATGTGCCAGAGTAATGCTCTGGTTCTTTCTCTCTATTAAATTTTTTTCTTAATGTGGCAACTGCCTTGTAAACCATCATTTCTCTAATAAAATGATTTGGGGAAAAGAAAAAGTATGCCACTAAACAGGGGGGAAATGAGGAGAAAAAGAAACAGAAGCAGCTGAAATAACACACAGTAGGGAGTGAAAATTAGCCAGAAGGAACCCACTGAAGGACCATGGGAGTGTGTGGGGTGGGGAGCAGCTCTGAAGATGTGTGTGGCCCAATGCATACAGGATCAGAGGAGGATAACAGTTGGGTGTCAGGGCTGGGGTGCATCCTGGGAAGTGAGTCCCTTGGCTCAGTATGAAGTTAGTCCTGGGCTCCCCCACCCCACCCTAGTCCCTCACCTCTCCTGGGCCATCTTGTCTGTGGTGACCTTGACCATGGCCTGGATCCTCTCCAGCCGCTTGGTCTCCAGTTTTTTCTTAATCTCCTTGGTGTCACTACAGAGGACAGACACCAGGAGCTGTGTTACCCCCTCCCCCACCAGTCCTGAAGGGAGGGGAGACCAGGGCGAGGATGTCCTACTTGTCCAGTGTCTCCCTGAGGGACTTGAGCTCTGCAGCCTGCTTCTCCCTGGCCAGCTCCAGCACCTTGGCCACGTGCTGCAGGGGGAGAGGGGTCATCACCAGAGGCGCCTGTCTGCAGTGGAGGGCAGTGTGCCCAGCCCGCACCCCGCACCTCGGACACATGCTGCTCCTTGCGCTGCCTCACTCCCTGGCACTGCTCCTCCGCCTGCAGCCGCAGCTCCTGCTCCAGCCGCCTCCTCAGCTCCCGGCGCCGCGCATCCGCCCCGTCGGGGCAGTCACCCGGCGCCGCTGCCGCTGCCGCCTCCTCGCCTGCCGCCGAGGTCCTACAGAGGCCACGAGGGACAAGCCTGAGCCCCGCGCCGCGCCAGGAGCTGGAGGAGGGCGAGCAGCGCACCTCGCGGCTCCTACCGCTTCCTGCGGGAGCCCTTGCCCGGGCCCTGCTGGCGTGTCCCCAGGCCCAGCTCCGCCAGCTGCGCCGCCGCCCTCTGCAGCAACTCCTCCCGCCGCCGCATGCCCCGCCGCTCCAGCTCCCGCAGCTCCTTCTCCTGCCGCCGCTGCAGCTTCTGCGCGCCCTTCAGCTCCTGCAGCTCCTCCAGGCTGGCCGTCTGTGGCTCTGCAGGGCCAGCGTCAGACGACACCCAGGACGCCCCACCCACGCCAAACACCCCACAGGGACAGCCCTACCTCTCCACCAGGGACCTCCTACCGCGCCAGGGACATCCCGCCAGGGACACCCCTACCTCCCCCTCACTCCCAACGTAGGACACTCGCTCACTCCAGGACAAGCTCCACCCTGTACATCCCACCCACCCAGACCTGCACATCGCTCCCCACCACCCCACCCCACCTCAGGACAGCCCCACCCCACCCTGACTTCTAAAGAAGATCACCCCCGACCCCCACCCTGGAATACCACCCTGTGACATACCCCAATCCCAGACACCCCACTCCACCCTCTGACCCCAGGACACTCCCAACCTCCACCCACAAACAGCCCTACCTTTCAACTCTGGGACATCCTCCCACCCCAGGACATTCTATTCTAGACCCTGGGACAAGCCCTCCCCCCCCCCACACACACACACACTGTGCTCCTTGAGCTCTAGGACAGAGCTCCAGGCTCAACCCCTTACCAGCAGCTTTTTTCGGGGCATCCTCCCTGGTGCTGGCCCGTGCTGCTGCAAGAGCCACAGTGTGGGTTAACACTGAGGGTGGCAGGCTGGGCCCCCAGCTCTGCATTCCCAGCACTCACCTGCTGACCCATTGCTGGTGGGTGAGGCAGCCTCCCAGAGAGGCTCAGCAGCTGTCCCTCCCAGCAGAAAGGGCTTTTGGGCCTGGAAAATGAGCAGGACTGGGTCCCTGAGTGCAGGCTTGGCCCACCCACCTTTCTGGGAGAGGCCTGGAGCTGGGCAGGTGGCCCACCTCCTGTGGCACTCCCATGGCTTCCTTCAGCTTCACAGATTTCTTGTCATGTGCATTGAAGAACTTGATGGGGTTGGCGAGGGCCACGGTGAGATCTGTGTGCACAGGGCACAACGTGGAGGCTGACCTGGCAGCTAGTGTTCCCATCTGGCCTGGTTCTCCAGGGGTGGGGAGTGGGTAGCTCTGGGCGCCTACCTGCCCAGGTGTCTGGGACATAGTCTTTCATCTCCAGGAAGACGAAAAGTGCGGGCATGGTGAGTGGCATGTTGCTCTCGCTGTGCAGACACAGGTGATGATATCCTGGGGGTCAGCAGGCAGCCGTGAGCTGGGCAGGGACAGGCCAGAACCCTCTTCCTTCTTGGCTGTGTGACCGTAGGCAGCTTACTTCCCCTCTCTGAATCCTCTCTCATTTATGAAATGAGGGGTAGTAGTAGTGTCTGCCTCCTGTGGCTATTATTCAGACTAACTGAAGATGTATTCCAAGTGCTCAATGCATTAGAGGTGTCCATAAAATACATAGAGGCAAAACCTAAATGGACTGGCATCTGTTATAGCAGATTGAGGGGCTCAAATGGGTGGTGGGGAGAGAAAAGAAGAAGAGGGGATAGAGGAGCTCTAAGGGGAGTTTGGGGGATCTAAGTCCCTGTGGTGGAAGAGGAAGATGGTTCAGTGGGAGGTGAGCTGCACCGACATCCATCTTGGGGAAATGTACCCTCCTGACAACTACCCTATAAATGAGATCAACATTCCCTCAACAAAGTGGTACTGAAATTGGAAAAAAGGAGGAGGAGAGGAGAAAAAAAAAAGAGGAGAAAGGAGGAGGAGGAGGAGGAAGAGGAAGGAAGAAGTGTCCTATAAGTTTCAACTACTTGTAGTTCTAGAAGATTCCAGACTCTTGTTAGTCTCCTAGAAGGGCGCTGTTCTTACCCTCCCCCGTTGCTTCTTAGGCTGATGACTTGGATGTCAGGGAAGGACTTGGGCCATCCCTGCTCTCTCAACAGGCTACTGAGGCCACAGAGAAGACCCCCTCCTCATACCAGAATTCAGGGCATTGATGGGGATGATGCGGTGCCCAAGAAACTTGTTCCCTTCTTCCATCACTGCCACCCGGAGGGAGGCCAGTTCAGGCATGAGGATCTGGAGAGAGTGGAGGGCAGGACAAGGTGGGGGTAAGGGAACAGGGGGGCTAAGCTGCCCCCTTCCCTAGCTCTAGAAGTCTGGGGAGGTCCTAGTGAGAGCCTAGCAGGGTGATCAGACTTGAGGAGGACAGAGGGCAAACTCAGGGCAATGACTATCCCCAGGACTCACTATGGCTGGTAAGGCTGAGCTGGACATGTAGCCAGGGGGATATGGGTCCTTGGCAGTTTTGTCAAGCAGTATCTAGTGGGGACAAAAGTCTCCCAGGATCTACTCTATCCTGAACCTCAAGCTGAGATATGACAGCTCAGTGGCTGATCCTAGCAGGAACATATGTGCCTGCATAAGATCAAACCTGCCTCCAAGTGCATGTCTAGAAACTTGGCTTTGAACTTGGAGACTTGGGAGGGAACAGGGCAGGGAAAGAACCAGGAAGGGCCCTTTCCTCTTTTACTTCTTAAAAAAAAAAAAATAGTGGAAAGACCTATGGACAGTCTTGAGCTCCTACCCCACCTTCTCAAAGACAAAGGGCTCCTCCTTCCACACGGGGTTGATGGAGTTGGTGCTGGGGGACAGCTTGGTGCGATAGCGCCTCTTGGGGTCCCCAGGAAGGCCAAAGAGCTCCACTTCCACGTAGGTGCGCACACTGCGGTCTGACAGGAACTGGCCCGAGATCACCTGTAGGTAGAGGCCATGGGGGAAGGGACCCATCAGTTATCAGCCTCCTCCAGCAAGCTGAGCTCATGCCCGGTCCGGTGCTCCATGGAGAGTCCCACTTTGAGACTGTGTGGGTCAAGGGTTACTGCAGAGCTAAGCTGGCGGGCAGGGTGTTCCCAGCAAGCAGGGAGGAAGTGTGCATCCTCCCCCAGGGCCTGGGGCTCCTGCTACCCCCTTCTGCCCACTCTGCTCCCCTCTCCAGGCCAGCCTCAGCCCTTCCTCTTGGTTTCCATGGGGACTGAGAAGCAGCTCAGAGTTGAGGAGGTGGCAGTTTCCAAGGCAACTTGCTTAGGCAAGCAAGAGCTGGCTGGGACCTCAGCGCCTGGCTCTGGGGAGAGGGTGCCAGTGGAGGAGGGGTCTGTGTGGGTTCTGGGCGCACCCCCCCACCCTGGACGTGCCCACCCGGCTCTTGCCGTGATGGACAGCGTGGTAGCCACCACAACATCGATGCGATCCACAGAAAAGGGGTTGAACTGCTTGTCCGGGCGGCGCATGAACTCGTGCTTGAGGAGGTAGCCGCTCTGGCCGTTGAACTCAAACAGGGCCATGTTCTGCTGCATGGGCAGGTCTGGGGGAGCAGGGGTGCTCCTGAGCACATGCCTCAGCCTGCTTCCCTGCTCCACAGTGAGGCTGGGTGGCCCAGCCTGTTCCCATAGGCATCTCATCTGACAGGAAGGATGGCAACCTGGGATCAGCTTATGCAAAGCATTGGCCAGACCATAGGCAAGTGGCCTGGAAGGTGGTATAGTGAATAAAGCATTGGATTCTCAAGGATGAGGCCCTGAGCTTAAGCCCTGGCATTGAGTGTGCCAAAGTGTAACTCTGGTTCTTTTTCTCTTGCCTACTCTCTCTTCCAAATAAATGAATGAATAAATAAAGGCTGCACACATGTATTACCATGCACAAGGATACAGATTCAAGCTCCCCAAATGCATTGGGGAAACTTCAGGAGCAGTGAAACAGTGTTGCAGGTGTCTCTCTCTGCCCCTCTTTGTCTCTCCCTCCCTCTCAATTTTTCTCTGTCTTATCAACAAAAATAAATAAGTTTTTACAACAAAGAAAAGAAAAACAATCATAGAAGATGTGACACATGTGGACCCGGAGAAACTGGGGCCCCTAACACACTTCACAACGCAAACAAGTCCAGGGAACCTCACTCTGATTCAAAGACACCCCTCCTATATTGGACAGAGGCAGGGAAGGCTGGGGCAAGGGTAAGGAGAGGGGGAGGTGGGGGTGGGCACATACCCATGGTCTGGAAGTTGAGGGCCACCATTTGACAGCCAGCATTCCAGAACATCTGGGGCATGTAGTTGGAGGAGTCCATGCGGGTGCCCTTGGGATAGATGCGGCTCATCTGCCGCTTGTTGTAACTGCCCTCCAAGTGAAGGAGCCCAGAGGCCACACTGTGGGGGGAACCCAAAAGCCCTGCCTCCCCTCCATACCCCACCCAGAGCTCCTGATGCTGCTGCAGGACTCAAGGATACTCCACAAACTGCACGGAGGCCTTGGAGAGCAGGTCGTAGGCCTTGAGCTCTGTGAAGGAGGAGATGACGTAACTCCGGTTCTTCTCTGGGGAGACAGAAGATAGGGGGACCATCAAGCTGGGACCCACAGGAACACCTCTCTCCTGAGTCTCCATGGAGGTCTGAGGTAGTAGGGCCAGACCCAGAGCAGGGTGCAGGCAGGAGTGTATGGAGAACAGTGTACCAGCCAACTGGTAAGACTAGGGGTGGGGGTTGGTTGCACAGGGGTGGGTACTTCATAATCCTGGGAAGTGAGGGTCCCTAGAGGGCACAAAGGAGTGCATAGTACACTAGGATGAGTAGGGAGAGCTGACGACTGAAGCCTGAAAGGTTGGAGCATGATTGATGGGTCTAGGACTCTAAAGCTTGAGGTCCCCAGTTTGAACCCTGGCATTGCATGTGCCAGAGTGATGCTCTGGTTTTTTCTCAAATAAATAAATGTAATTGCCACCAAGTCTATTGCTAGGGTTCAGTGCAAGCACTGTAAATCCACCACTCCCAGTGGCCTCTTCTTTCTTTCATTTGTTCATTCTTTCCCTTCTCTCTCTCTCTCTCTTTCTCTCTCTCTCACTCGTATTTGATAGGACTGAGAGAATTTGAGTGGGGAAGGGGAGATACAGAGGGAGAGAGAAAGACACCTGCAGACCTGCTTTACCACTTGTGAAGTGTGTGGTCCCCGCCACAGGTCTACTCTCAAAAAGTGACCTGTCATACATGACACATTCCAGAACATTCTGCCTGGTGCCAAGTGCCATGCTCAACACAGAAGCTGGGAGCCAAGGCCACTTAAGCAGCCCTCTGCCTGACTCCTCTGCTGGCTATTTATATATGTGGCCTGAGGCCAAGGGTGGGGGGAACACCCCCACTTATTGACCCCCCCCAGACACCCTGGTGCCAGTGGCCTTCTGGATGAGGACTGGGTTCCCTCCCACCACCCTGTGGGCCCTCACTGCCTTACGCGCCGAGAACTCGAAGGAGATGAATTTAGTGGGCTGGATGTAGTTAACCAAGCTGGACATCTCCTCGTAGGCTGTCACCTCCAGGCCTGCTGTGCCCTAGGGAGGAGCCAGAGGATGGAGGGTGGAGAATGAACAGAACAGAGGTCTGGACCATCCCCCACACCCTCTAACCATCTGGCCTGGGACATGAGGTGGGGGAGCAGACCTACTCACCTCATCTGACTGTAGCTTCTTTATTTCCTCCTCATCCAGGCTCCCTGACTCCTCCTCCTCGTCCTCTTCCACCATCTCCTCTTCCAGTTCAGCCCCTTCCTCACCAGCCCACACTGCCATGCACAGCTCTGTCAGTCCCAGAGGCAAGCAGGGACATCTCCTCTCCCATTCTCAAAGCTTCTGCCTACACACCCCCTCTGCCTGCCATGGAGGCTGACTCACCTGTATCCTCGCCCACTGGGCCTTCTCCAGGTGGGCAGTTGCCCTCAGGCTGTCCGCCCTCCTCCTTGCTGGGGGCTGCAGAACCAGAGAACTGGTTCTTCTTGTTTTTGATGAGGATCTTGCCTCGGAGGTCCTCAGGGCTGGGCAAGGGGGTACCCGGCTTTAGCTGCAGAGAGTAACAGGGTTAGTGCTACTGTCTTCTGTTAGCACTAAATTGCCACTGACTCAACCTTTCACTTCCTTAGCAAGGCTCTCTCTCCTGGAGCACCGTTCATGCCACAACACATCTCCAACTGGGACTAAGCCATTAACTCCTGCAAGTGCTCACTCAGACACCACTTCCTCCAGGAAGCCCTTCCTGAACCCCAAGCCAAGGACAGAACTCCTCAGCTACTCCCACAGTGGCCACTGGGTGGTGATGGCCAGGCTGGGAGTAGGGGTGCCAGAAGGGCAGGGACCAGCATGTCCACAAAGTCCAGCATAGTGCCTGAGGCATGGATAGAATGCCAGCCCTTGTGGTCCGGGAGGTGGCGCAGTGGATGAAGCATTGGACTCTCAACCATGAGGTCCTGAGTTCAGTCCCTGGCACATGTACCAGAGTGATGTCTGGTTCTTTCTCTCTCTCCTCCTATCTTTCTCATGAATAAATAAATACATTCTTAAAAAAAAAAGAATGCCAGTCCTTCAAGCTCCCAGCCCCACCACTTCCCCTGTCTTCTGAGGACACCTTTATTTATTTATTTATTTATTTAAGAAAGGATTAATTAACAAAACCATAAGGTAGGAGGGGTACAACTCCACACAATTCCCACCGCCCAATCTCCATATCCCACCCCCTCCCCCGATAGCTTTCCCATTCTCTATCCCTCTGGGAGTATGGACCCAGGGTCATTGTGGGTTGCAGAAGGTAGAAGGTCTGGCTTCTGTAATTGCTTCCCCGCTGAACATGGGCGTTGACTGGTCAGTCCATACTCCCATTCTGCTGAGGACACCTTTCTCATGAGCCCTGCCCCTCACCGGGAACTTCTCCAGGGGTTCTGTGAGCAGCATGTCACCAAACAATGTCCGGCAGTACTCAGCCATCTTGGCCTGCTGACGGGGGCTGCAGGGAGCAGAGGGGGGTGGGGTTCATCAACGCCACCACAAACACCCTGCCTATCTCTTCATTTTGCCCTTGAAGACCCAGACTGGGGGCCCAGGAAGTTGGAGAGCCTCAGGTTTTCAGGAGGTTGTGCTGAGAGCTGGGTGACTGGAGATAGGCTCTGGGGAGATTTGGGGAGGGGGGCAAGCTGAAGGGTCTGCCTGAGGGCCTGGATACGCACGAGTCCACATGGTTTTCAAAGGACAGGATGACTGGGTAAGGTGAGGTCTTAAAAGCACTTTCTGCAATAGCTTCGATGGCTTCCTGGAGACAGTGGAGAAAGAGGGCTCAGTGCTCCAGTTCTCTCCTTTCCCGATGCCTTCCCCCCCTAGTCCCAACACACACAGAGAACTGGATAACCAGAAGGTGTTGCAATGGGTAGAACTTTGGTCTTCAATTCATGAAGTTCTGAGTTCTAGCCCCTGCCACAGTGATGCCCTGGTTCTTGTTCTCTCTCTCTCTCACTCACTCTCTCTCACCCTCTGTCTCTCTTGTGTTAAAAAAATAAACGTGTCTTAGGGAAAAAGGGGGGAGGGCTGGTAGGTGGCTCACCCATTAGAACACACACATTACCATGCAAGAAGATCACGGTTCGAATATGTCTCTCCTTTTGTTTCTCCCTCCCTCTGTCTTTCATGCTCTAAAAATGGGGAGTGGGAAGGAGAGGATAGTGTAATGGTCATGCAAAAAATATTTCATGCCTGATGCTCTGAGATCCCAGGTTCTGATTAAAGATAAATAAATAAATAAATAAAGGACTGCCAAGCAGCACAGGAATAAAGTATTGGACTCTGGAACAGGAGGTCTTGAGTTTGAACCCTGACATCACAAGTGCCAAACTGATGCTCTGGTTCTCTGTCTCTCTGGTGTAAGTAAATGTGTGTGTGTGTGTGTGTGTACATATAAAGAAAGCTGGAAGGCTCCTTCCAATCCTCCCATCTCCTCTGAGTTCCCCTAGCCCCCATGTGGTCTGATGCCCCCCATCATTACTTTCTCTTTATACCCCGCACATACACACATGCCCCTGCATTCCAGGACTCCCTCCTGACCAGCCGCTGCCCACCTCCAGGACCAGCTGTACCTTGAAATAGATGTCCGTGGTCATGGTGAAGCCATGGGTGATGATGGGCTCCTCATCTGGCAGCTTCCCCTTCCAGCAGTCCAACTCCACACAGCGGCAGCCAGCCAGCAACACCTGGCGGTACATCTCGGCAGAGGATAGGCCAGAGAACTGGCCAGCTGGGCCAAGGGGAGGGCAAGGCCGTCACTAGGCAGCCCACCACCTCTTCCTCCCATCCCCAGGGTGCATCCAGGGAGCAGGGTGGACTCACCTGTCAAGTAGGTGTTATGCGAGGAGTTGATGAAGTAGTGGTTGAGGGGCTGCGTCATGTCATGGTGGAGCAGCAGCTTTTCCTGGGTCAGCACACTGTTCTCGGGGCCACAGAGGAACCACACCATGCCCTCAGGGGACAGCTGGCCTATGGGGACAACAGGTGGAAACATCAGGGCTGTGGCCAGTGAGCCAGGCATGGGGGGCTGAGCACAAGGGCTTCTTCAGCCTCACCCCTCTGCACGTTGATGCCGCTGGGCTCATACTTGTGGATGAGGCCCTGCACCTGGTCAGGCCGCGCAGGTGGGAACAGCAAGGAGTTGAGCCCCGGATCACGCTGCTTCTTGTTGATGAATTCAGCCAGGTGCTCTTTGGTCATATAGGGCTTGGCCTTGGCATGGCTGCAGGCCAGGGAGAAGAGAGGGAAACTGGTCTAGATGCCCTAGGCCAGGCTTAGATGTCCCACCCCTGTCAACTTTTCCAGTGTTGCTGCCTAAATGCCAGTCACTAGCATGCCCCCCAACCCACCATCCAACCCAAGAAACTCACTAAGAAGTGAAGATCTCGTCGATTTCTGGCCGAGGGCAGAGACTCATGAGGAAACTTTTATAGACTGACTCTGGGAAATCCTCAGGATTGATGGCATCATTCTGGGGGAAGAGGCCACTGAAGTTCAGTGCTCACACATCTGGCCCAGCCCAGGGCATAGGCACTTAGTTAGAGGGGAACCTCAGGACAGGACCAGGAGGCTCCAGGACCCCTGGACTTTCACTCTTCAGGGCCCTGATTGATGATCTGAGAGCAGGCTCAGCTGGCTGCTCTGGCCCTGAACTTGGACCATATCTAGTTGCTATGTCACAGCAAGGTTGGGCCTAAGATTGACTGGGGTGGGGGTGGGGGACACAGGGAAAGGGAATGAATAGAAGGGCTGCAGCTTGCCAGAGCAGTGAGTGATCTGTTTTGTTTGTTTGTTTTCACTGAAGGACAGACTTTTAAAAAGAAGCAATTTGCATGCTGATAAAGTACCTAATGACACAGTCCCCAAATGCATAAACAAGAACAGAGAATTGAAAGGTGATGGAGATGATTCAGCAGTAATCATTGAAGACACTAAACAGCACAAAGAACTTTAACAACAACAACCACTAAAATGAGCTTTGTGACCCAGGAGGTGACCCAGTGAATAAAATGTTGAACTCTCAACTCTAAAGTCCTGAGATCCATCCTCAGCATCACATGTGCCAGAATGATGCTCTGGTTCTCCCTCTGCCTCATGAAGTAAATAAAATAAATATTTTTAAGTTAAAAAAAAGAAACAGGGTAGAACCAAGTATTTGTAGATTAGATCGCCAATCAAGAGCAACTCAGCAGTTAAAAGATTACCTATTATGAGTTGGATGATGGATTTGAATAGACATTTCTTCCAAGCAGATATGCAAATGGACACAAAGCACATGCAAAGATGCTCAGCCTCATTAGCCATTAGGAAAACAAAAATCATATCCACAATGAGCTATCAATTCACTTGTACAAGATGACAGAAGTGCAAACAGAAGATAGCAACAAGTGTTGGGGAACTGGTGAGGAGATTGGAACCTTCAGACAGTGTCAGTGGGGACATAAAGTGGTGTTGTGAGTCAAGACAGTGTGCTAGTGCTTAGAATGCTCATAACAAAGTGACTGGATGACAAACAGCTTCACTCCAAGATCTGTACCCAAGAGAACTGAAGACATGTCCAGACAAAGTTGTACACACAAATGTTCTTAGCAGTATTGTTCCAAATAACCCCCAAAATGGACAGAATAGAAATATCTACCAATGCTGAAGAATATTATTCAGTCACAAAGAGGAAGGACATACTGATACAAGCTACGTCATGGATGAAGCTTAAAAACATTATGCCAGGGAGTTCAGCGGTAGTGCAGCGGCTTAAGCACACGTGGCACAAAGTGCAAGGATTGACGTAAAGATTCTGGTTCGAGCCCCCGGCTCCCCACCTTCAGGGGAGTTGCTTCACAAGTGGTGAAGCAGGTGTACAGGTGACTATCTTTCTCTCCCCCTCTCTGTCTTCCCCTCCTCTCTCCATTTCTCTCTGTCCTACCCAACAACAACGACATCATTACAACAACAATTATGCCAAAGGGAGTCAGGCGGTAGTGCAGCGGGTTAAGCGTAGGTGGCACAAAGGACTGGAACAAGGATCCCCACCTGCAGGGGAGTCACTTCACAATTGGTGAAGCAGGTCTACAGTGTCTTTCTCTCCCCATCTGTTTTCCCCCTCCTCTCTCTATTTCTCTCTGTCCTATACAACAACAATGACATCAACAACAACAACAATAATAACTACAACAATAAAACAACAATGGCAACAAAAGGGAATAAATATTTTAAAAAGAGAGAACATTATGCCAGCAGCCAGAAGATGGTACAGTGGATACCCTGGCATCTAGTGTCAGCAGGGTAGAGAGCCTTCCCTCCAACCCCACACTCTCACCCTCCATGAGTGATTACACAAAGAGGTCATTAGATTGGGAGAACTAAGATCTTGGGGGGAGAGTTTCCCCTGGGATACATAAGGACAGCTTATCAATGGGCTATTAGTTTGATCTATTTATTAATGAGAGAGAATCACAGACTCACTCTGGTACAGAGAGTGCCAGGAGTCTGTGCTGCTTCACTGCCTCCGGGGTCACTGTTTTATTCATTTAGAATATTTTAGCAACCCAAGAGATAGTTCAGTGAATAAGTGTTGGACTCTCAAGCATGAGGTCCCAAGTTTGATTGATTTCTGGCATTGCAAGTGCCACAGTGATGCTTTGATGTTCTCTCTCTCTCTCTCTTTCTCTCTCTCTCTCTCTCCCTCCCTTCCTCCCTCCCTCTTTCATAAGTCTTTCAAAGAAAACACACACACAAAATAATATTACAGATTTTTGCTGGGAGAAGAGTCTCCATAGAATGCAGTGGTGCTCTATGCAAAGGAGCCGACTGGGCTCCCCTGGACAGGTACAACCCCGGCCCAGGGCTACCTCTTCAGGGAACTCCTTTTAAAAATGATACCCAGATAAGGTAGCTCATGGGATGACCTGCATGGAATGTGATAACTTCTATTTCACTAAAAAAAAGGAATAAGCATACATTGGTCTAGGAAATAGTGTAATGGTTATGCAAAATAAGTAATGGATAGGATAGGATAGGATAGGATAGGATAGGATAGGATAGGATAGGATAGGATAGGATAGGATAGGATAGGATAGGATAGGATAGGACTGGATTCATGCCTAAGGTTCCATGGTCCCAGCCTCAATCCCTAAGCACCACTGTAAACCAGAGCTATGCAGTACTCGGGTAGGAAAAATAAAGGAAAGGAAAGGAGAAAAAGAAAGGAAGGAAGGAAGGAAGAAGACAGTTTTCCCCAAGTCCTTCCGTTATCAACTCCCTAAGCCCCACCTGTCATGGCTGTAACACCCTCCCCCCCCCCCCCCCGCATCTTATAAGAGTGTTTCATAACAGGAGAGAGGGAAAAAAAATCAGAGCATCACACTGACATAGGCAATGCCAGGGAATGAATGGTTAGAAACCCAATGCCGGGAGTCGGGCTGTAGCGCGGCGGGTTAAGCGCAGGTGGCGCAAAGCACAAGGACCGGCATAAGGATCCGGGTTCGAACCCCGGCTCCCCACCTGCAGGGAGTCGCTTCACAGGCGGTGAAGCAGGTCTGCAGGTGTCTATCTTTCTCTCCTCCTCTCTGTCTTCCCCTCCTCTCTCCATTTCTCTCTGTCCTATCCAACAACGACGACAACAACAATAATAACTACAACAATAAAACAACAAGGGCAACAAAAGGGAATAAATAAATAAATAAATAATAAAAAATTAAAAAAAAAAAAAAAAAAAGAAACCCAATGCCTTATACACTTGCACCACCTCTCAGACCCTTCCAGCTGATCTGCTCTTGCTCTTTTAGGCAAAAAGCATTTACTCTCAAGTTCATCCCAATGGAAGGCACGTCTACCCCTGCCACTTGACCTGAGTGAGGCCCACCCACCACTGCCTTTCCTGATGGTCAAGCAAACTCAGGTGACCTCTCTCCAGCTCTGTGTGCCTCCTCTTAGGAGCCACTGGCTTTGTGGGAAGTCAGTCTGGTGCAACATACCCCACCAGGCCTGGCCAAGGGGCCCTCCAGTCAGAGCCTATTCAGGAGTTTAAGAAGAAGGACCCACTCACCTTGCCTTTGGGGAGATGGCAGGCACTGAGAGCAGCCTCCACCCGTTTGCGGTCAGCAGGAAACATCTGGAAAATGCTGCAGGAGCAAAGAGAGGCAGCAGAAAGAGTCAGGCCTAGCCATGGAAGGCCTGGAAGGGGTGGGGGCAGGTGCAAGTATTCAGAGGGAGTTGGGAAGACTCACTTCTTCACAGGGATCTTCCCTTCTGGGTTGAGCTGCATTTTGAGCTTCACAAGTCTGTGAGTTGGGTGTGAGTGGGGGGCAAAGCATGCTGTCAAGGTCTCAGGCCTGACCAGCTCAGCCCAACTCACCCCCTCCTCCAGATCTGGTACTTACATCTTGTCCAGGAAGGTGCTACGGGGGGCATTGGCTGTCATCGGGTGCTTGGCCAGAGCCAGCACGTCTTCAGCCCAGTCCTGCAGGACCCCACACAGCACAGCAGTCCAGTCCCTGGCATGGAGGCACCTCCCACCTCCCTAAGCCCAGACCAGGACCCAGTCACCTTGCCCACGTTCTCCTTGTAGGAGACGAAGTTGTGGAAGGTGAGGTCCACCATGTCAGGGCCGGACACCACAGTGAGGGCCTTCAGCAGGAAGGTGTTGTCAGGAAAGTCCATGTTGAAGACATCACGCAACTTCTGGCTCTGCAGCAGGTGGTGATGACACAGTGAAGGGGAAGGTAACAGCTTCACAAGCAGTGGAACAGTGCCTCCCCTTCTCTCTTTTCCTCTCTCCCTATCTCTCTCTGTCTCTTGCTTGCCATCAAAATCACAATGGCTACCAGGAGCCATTTTGTTTTTGAAGATGGAGTCTGAGCAGCCAGTCCTGGAATTCTGCTTCATGGCAACCCTTTTCCCCAGTTCCCTGCCAGCATTTGGCAAATGGAGACACACCATTGAGGGTATGAGTGTGCTTCAGTGGTAGCTTCCAGACATCCTGGAGTGTTGGAGGTCTAAACTGGCCTCTGATCATCCTCACTAGTGATGCCCTGGGCCTAATACTCTTGCTCCCATTCCTGGACTCCAGGCCAAGCCTGCTGCTCAGCCCAGGAAGTCCTCCCAACACTGGACATCAGCCTTCCCCTCCTGCTGGGACACAGTGTTCCTACCACCACACCAGGGGCCACACAGACCCACCTACCTTGGGCGTCTTGGCAAACTTGCCAAAGCGAGTGTCCCGAATACTGGTGATATCCAGAAATTCCATCTCCTTGGAGGGGGGGCAGTGGGAGACAGAGGGGGTACAGAGGAAATGTCAGGTGGGGAAGGAGGGGTTGACACCCTTTCACACCCAAGTCAATAGCCTCTCTAGATGTCAAGTCTGTTGGAAGTCCCTAAACCCTGGCCTCATTCCCCAACCTTCAGGTTCCCCTACCCACGGGGACATTGCCTTCTCTCTAGTTCCCAGGGAGTCTCAGGCCGAGGCCTCCCCAGACTCCCCCTTCAGGTTGGGGTCAGGCCCTTCTCTGACCTATGAGAAGCCTCAAGTATCACTGAGCCACAGACAAAGAATCAGAGAGTCAGTCTTCTGTAATTTCTCTCCCCACCCCATCTCATGCTGAAACTGGAGCCTCTGGGATGGAGACAGCTCTGGTCAGTGTCTTCATGCCACTTCCCAAGGCAACAGTAGGAGGAGTACTCCAGGACTTCCCCTGCCAAGCATGTCTCTAGCCCCACCCTCCCGAGTACAGAAAGTACTCGGACTCACTGGCACAATTTTCAGGGAAGATGGTCTGCCTCACCTTGCTCTGGTATGTCCAGTACAGGTAGTATCCCTTGGGGTCCACACGCAAGATCACTGGGGAGGCAACTGCAGTCTCCTGCAGAGAGGGGGGTGGGTCTCTCTAAAACCAGACTTCCAGCTCACTGTTTCCTCAGGGGGCAGTTATCTGGAGAATCTGCAGGCAGTTCCCTTTTTAAGCAGGGACCAGGGCTAGAGGAAGAATTTGTCAGCCAGGGCATATGCCTTACCATGTTTCTTCCCAAGCTAGAACCCCGGCACCATATGGGTGTGCAATAGCACTAGAGGAAGCTCTGGTGCTGTGGAATTTCTCTCCTTGTCTATCTGAATAAAAAAGCAGCAAGATTCAGATCTGTCCCATGGGTGAGAAGAACGGAAGGAGCAGTGCTAGAGACGTTTTCCCTCTAAATTGCAAATGGGGTGTTGGAGCCTACTTTCAAGGACTCAGTGGAAGGAACAAAATGTCTCTTTTCAAGTCTCCCTGCTGCCCCAGGAGAGCTCAGCACAGTGAGCCTAGGACTCAGACACCCATGCCTGCTTTCAAGAGTCCCCACATGCCCAGCCCTCCCTGCACAGACCACCTCCACATCTAAGCTTCCCACATGCCCAGCCCTCCCTGCACAGACCACCTCCACACATCCAGTCCTCAGACTCCCAATGCACCCACCATCCCCTATTGTACTGTGAAGGATTCCACCACCTCACCACTTCTGAGAAATCCTCCCCTGGGCTGGGTGGTAGTGCATATGGTAGAGCACACACATGATCATGTGGAAGGACCCAGGTTCAAGCCCCCAGTCTCTAAGGGGGGAATATTCACAAGTGTTGGAGCAGTGCTGCAGTTGTCTCTTACTCTCTTTCCCTCTCCCTCTATGTCTCTTTGACTCTTACCCTCTTTTGAATAAAAGGGGGGAATGGTCACTAAGAGTGGCGTGAAGAAAAGGGGGAAAATAGTTACTAGAAGTGGGGGAGTCATTGTGCAAACACTGAGCCTCAGTGATAACCTTGGTGGCAGAAAAGAAAAAAGACAAAGAGAGAGAAGAAGAAAGATGCTTCTTGACAAGCTGTAGCAATGGGATAGAGCTTATTTCCAGCCTGGAACTCCAATCTGAAAATCCAAAGGGTCCCTGGGTTCCTAGGAAGAGAATCTGTACTAGACCATGAGCTAATGTACCAACCTTGAGCTTCTGTACCAACCTTGAACTCTGTACTAATCTTGAGCTTCTTCTTTTTTTTTTAATTATTATTATTTATTTTCCCTTTTGTTGCCCTTGTTTTTTATTGTTTTTGTAGTTATTGTTGTTGTTTTTGTTGATGTCATTGTCAGATAGGACAGAGAGAAATGGAGACACCTGCAGACCTGCATCACTGCCTGTGAAGCGATCCCACTGCAGGTGGGGAGCCGGGGGCTTGAACCGGGATCCTTACACCAGTCCTTGTGCTTTGTGCCACCTGCGCTTAACCCACTTGCTACGCCTGACCTCTGATCTTGAGCTTCTATGCCAACCCTGATTTCTACACTGACCCTAATTCTGTTATGACCCTGATGTCTGTACTGATCAGACTGTGAGATAATATACTGACCTGACTTTGGTGCCTGTGCTTGCTGAAAGAGCCATTTGGGTTAGAATATGAGGAAAAAGGGAGTTGGGCAGTAGCGCAGTGGTTAAGTGCATGTGGCGCAAAGCACAAGGACTGGTGGAAGGATCCCAGCTCAAGTCCCCAGCTCCCCACCTGCAGGGGATTCGCTTCACAAGCGGTGAAGCAGGTCTGCTGGTGTCTATCTTTCTCTCCCCCTCTCTGTCTTCCTCTCCTCTCTCCATTTCTCTCTGTCCTATCCAACAACCATGATATCAATAATAACTACAACAATAAAACAACAATGGCAACAAAAGGAATAAATAAATAAATAAAATATTAAAAATATGAGGAAAAAGAGAACATTTTGTGAGGAGAAAATGTCTGAGAAGGCTGTGCTTTGACGCCCACCCCCACCCCAGCTCTTCTCATATGAGTAGAGGTGTCTGACTCCCCGCCATACACCTCATGAGGGCACAGCTGCTCTAGATAGGCCTGGGGACCAGCAGACAGGGGTTTAAATCCTGCCAGGGAATCTGAGTATAGGGGCAGGCTGACTGTGAGAGGCAGTAAGCAGTGAAGTATTTGATCACCCTGAATCACTAGAGTGTGGAAGACAGAGACACAGAAGCCGAAGGTTGTAGCCCAGGAGGTGGCACAGTTGATAAGGCATTAGACTCTCAAGCATGAGGTCCTCAGTTTGATTCCCAGCATCAAATGTGCCAGAATGATGCTCTGGTTCTATCTATCTATCTATCTATCTATCTATCTATCTATCTATCTATCTCTATATCTCCTCTCTTTCTCATTGGTAAATACATATTTAAAACAACAAAACAAACACGTCAGAGGTTCAGGAAGCTGGAGGCAGTAAGTGGCTTCTCGGTGGCTGATGAAGCCATTATCAGCATCTCCTCCCCTGAATCCAGACAGCAGGTGCCACCCTGCCCTGCCCCACACCCACTGAAGATTCCCAACGCAAAAAAGATCCTCCTGAGAAATAAGTCTCAACTTTCTGCCAGACGAAAAGTACAGAAGCTGTCTCCTGCTTAGTTAAGAACTCTGGGTCTCCTGAAGCACCAGTAGAGCAAACATGTTACTATGCACAAGAACCTGGGTTCAAGACACTGGTTCCCACTTGTAGGGGGAATGCTTCATGATAGGTGGAGCACAGATATAGGTGTCTCTCCTCTCTCTCTCTCTCTCCCTCATCCTATAGCAAAGAGAGAGAGAGAGAGAAAGACCACTGGAAAAAGTGGAACTGTACAGGCACCAAGCTCCAGCAATAACCCTGGTTACATAAACAAAAAACCCAACTTTGCTCTCTCTCTCTTCCGTTCCTGCCTCCCCCCAGGAGCAGGACAGGGATGCTTAGCACAGAAAGCCTTCTCAGAGGGGTTGAATGCTCCAGAGCGAGGATATGTCACTGAAGATCAAGCTTGAAGTGTTGAATGCAAACATTTCTGAAAGAAGATGGATTTGTGCTGAAGTGTTCTCACAGGACTGCTTATTCCTCCAGAACACCTGGAATGTCCTGTGACTGACTGAGTTTCCTCCCATGGAAAAAAGAATTGTTCCTCCCACTAGACACATCTCCTGGGACCACAGAAGCCCAGGAGATGGCAGAAAAGATAAGGTACTGGTCTCAAGCATGAGGTTGTAAATTCAATCCCTGGCATTGCCTGTGCCAGAGTGATGTTCTGGTGTCCTCTTTCATTCTCACTGTTATTAATTAGTCTTTAAAAAAAGTGGGGGTGGGCTTAGGAGATAGCACAGTGTTCATGCAAAGAGGCTTTCATGCCTGAGGCACCAAAGGTCCCAGGTTCAATCCTTAGCTGAGCAGTGCTCTGGTTAAAAATAATGGATGAGGGAGTCGGGTAGTAGCACAGTGGGTTAAGTGCAGGTGGCGCAAAGCGAAAGGACTGGCATAAGGATCCCAGTTCGAACCCCTGGCTGGGGAGTCCCCCTGCAGGGGAGTTGCTTCACAGGTGGTGAAGCAGGTCTGCAATTGTCTATCTTTCTCTCCCCCTCTCTGTCTTCCCCTCCTCTCTTCATTTCTCTCTGTCCTATCCAACAACAATGACATCAATAACAATAACTACAACAATAAAACAGTAAGGGCAACAAAAGGGAATAAATAAATAAATATTAAAAAATAATAATGGATGAATGAATGAATGAACAAAGGAATGAATGAAGTGGTTATGGAGACAAGGTTGGAAGTCAGTTCCTTCCCCTGTCATCTGCCAACTGTCCCAGAGCTAAGCCCCAGTTCACAGTGACCCTGGCAGGGGAAGGGAGATTTGGAGATGTCCTGCTCATGAAACCCAGGGTCCAAGGACCCCACACTGCCCGGTCTTGAGGAGGAGAGGGAAGCAGTTTGGTCCACAGGGGCTGGCTTCCAGAGAAAACTGCCTAGCATGTCCCAGTGGCAATGTGACCTACCCCACCCCCACCCCCACCTCCACCCACACACTCCAGTCAGTTTCCGTACACTTCCCAAGGAACTGAGACAGACCACTTCAGTTTTCACTCTAAACCACTTCTCTGGGCTCTGGGCTCTTCAGGCTATGCCTGCCCCACAACATGGCCCCTCCCATAGTCATGGCAACCAGCCCACTCCACCAGGCCCTCACTCAGGCCCGGAGCCCCCAAGGCCCTCTCCCAGACCAGAGTTGCTCCCAAGGGCCCTCTCCCCACACCCACCCTCAGCCTCAGATTTTTTTCTGGGGGACAAGGACTGTGGCTCTCACACCCGACAACCCAACAGCTTCCCCTCCCTGAGGGAGGGCCCTACATCCTCTGCTCTTCCGCTTCAGGAGCCCTAGCCTGCATGAGGGCTCCTCAACATGTCCAGAAGCTGAGAGCACCCTAGCCTGGCAAGGAGCACACACCTCGGAGACAGGTACAGGGGACCAAGGGACCTCTCTGTGCCCTATAGACATGCTGGACACAGGTGACCAGACTGGAATCAAACGCAAGCCCTCCACCACCAGCCTGGCAGCCAGACCCCCCACACACACACTCTCACTGGGCCCTAGGGCCTGGGGCCTTTTGTGGCTACTCCTGACTACTCCCTCCTGTCTCAGGGAGGAGGCTCCCCTGAGATAGGGCCAGGCTAGCTGAGGGGAGCATGCCACTGGGACAGGAATATAACATCCATGCTATCAGCAAGGATCTGGGACTTTCCTTTCTGGGGTGAGGGGGTGGTGGAGGGATAGAGGTTGGTGAGGTGCAGAGGTGGCTTTCCATCCCAACTCCTGTTACCAGGAGCAGTAAACCCAGCTCTCTTTCCTGAGTCAGAGGGCAGACAGCTCCAGCCCCCCAGCCTGAGAGAGAACTTCCTGTGACCACCCAGGCAGCTGCTCCCACCCCCAACCCCAGCACCCGACTCACATCCTCCCATTTGATGAAGCGCTCCCCTTGACTCAGATAAGCCTTCACCTTGGGGGGCTGCAGGACAGGGCTGAGCAGAGCCATGGTGCCTGGGGCAGGAGGGCACACTGGAAGAGGCCAGGTGGGTAAGGGCAACAGGGTAAAGGGGAGAGGGAATGGGGGTGATGGGGGGGAGCCTCCGGCTTCACATGGCACCTGTCATGGAAGGCTGAGGGTTCTTATAGGCTTCAGGGCAGTGGCCAGGCCCGGCCCCCTCCTTCCGCACCTCCAGGCAGGGGTGGGTGGGGAGAGCAACTATGACCACTGTCCAGAGAGGCCCTGGAAATCCCCGCCTACAACCTCGTGAGGCCTGAATGACGTCTGCCTGCTCATTTGGAGCCCAGCCCTCTGATTTTTCCAAGCCAACTCTTGAGTCCTGCAGAGACCTCTCAGCTTCAGGAGTCAACCCTAGTCAGATGCAGAGGGGAACATTACAGAGGTCGGCTCAAGATCCCCCTGTCCAGTTGGGGTATGAGGAGAGGGTGCACCATGGTAGTGGGGCACTGGTGAGGAGGTGGCAGTGAACGTGGGGCAGGGTGCAGCTGGGGCGCAACGTTTTGAATAAGCAAAGTCTGCTAGGCACCCAGCTCCTTTTTCTCAGTGCCTGTGCCCCATGAAAATGAGGAGCAACTGAGGTCACCTCAACCTTACCCACCAAGCCGTGCTCACCCTGCCCTTACCCTCTGCACCCAGACCAGGTTCAGCTCCCCTCCCCCACCCCACCAGCCCATTGCTAAGCAGCCATTGCTCCAAATCTAGGTTTGGGGCCTCTGAAGCTCTACTCCCAGAGTCCTCCTCTGCCCTGAGTCCAAGGCCCAAGCAGGGGGCCACAGCTCTGGGTGTCCACTGGGAGGGGGCAAGGCCTCCACTGTGCCTGGAGCTCAGGAGCTCCTCTTCAGCTGGCTTCCGCTTGCCTAACCAGACCCCTCTTATCACCTTTCTTAATCCTGCTAGGAGGGGGCAGGGGTGGGGCCCTGACTTCCTTCCCTCTCTGGAGCCTGGCAACTGGAGGCCTCAGAGAACTGCCTCTGCTGACTAGTTTGGGCCGAGGCAAGGGTACAGAACCTCTGCTCTTTAGAGAACCCTTTCTCCTCCTACCCAACTCAGCCTTTCCTTCCTCTCTGTGAAGCCTCTTCTGTCTTGATCACACTCACCTTACACACCTGCTGATTGCCTGTTGGGGGTTGATGGGTGCCCTGAGTGCAGAAGATTCAGAGATAGGGAGGAAGTCAATCTTTAAGGCAAGTAGAAATGTGTGAAAGAAGCCTGACAGGCATTTTATTTTATTTTATTTTATTTTTGGAGACTGAGAGGCAGAGATATAGAATGAAAGAGATCACAGCACAGAAACTTCCTTCAATGCAGTATTTGTGGGGGGTGGGGTGGGGGGCTCAAACCTGGGTCCTGCACATAGTGTCACAGTGCACTATCCAGGTGAGATATTTCACTGGCCCCTGACAAGTGCAATCCTAAGTCCCAGCTTCAAATGCTCATAGGAGAATAGATGGTGTGATTCAAACTTAGTCAAAGGCCAGGACTCAATGATTTGCAAATTGAAGAAAACACAAGGAAAACACCCAGAAAATTGGAGGAAAGTGGCAGGGCTGCCTGGGAGGAGGTTCAATGGATAGAGCCCATTCCTGGACTGTGTGATACTGTAGTTTCAATTTCCAGCACCTCATATGACAGAATAATGCTGTTATCATATTTCTCTCTCTCTCCCTTTCTCTCTCATTAAATAAACACATTTTTCCTTTTATCTATTTATGAGTTAGAGAGGAGGAGAGAGAGACCAGCACATAGGCACATGGGATGTTGGAGATCAAACTCTGAGCTTAATGCTTTAGAGTCCAGATCTTTATCTACTGCAACACCTCCCACACCACTAAAATACTTAAAAAATTTTTATATATAGAGAGAGACAGAAAAGGCAGAGAGAGAAGAGCACAGCACCACAACTTCTTCCAATGTGGTGTGTATGTTGGGAGGGAGTCTCAAACCTGGGTTGCACATAGGGCAAAGCAGCTCACTATCCAAGTGAGCTATTTCACTGACCCAATAAATAAATCTTAAAGAAAATAAATTGAGGAGCTGAAACTAATAGAATTCCTAGCACTGAAAAATAACTCCCTGAAGAACTGGAGAGGTAGTATAATGCCTATGCAAAAAGACTTTCATGCCTGAGGCTCCAAGGTCCCAGATTCAATTCTCTTGCACCACCATAAGCCAAAGCTGAGCAGTGCTCTAGAAAGAAAGAATGGACCCCCCAAATGCAATTTTAAGACCCCTGGCATGAAACCTGGAGACTGGGCTGAGGCTCATAGAAGCAGTTCAGGGGCTCCCTGTCATAGGACCCATCCTTTCTGGGGACGAGTCCCCTCCAAGCCCAGCTGTCTCTCACCTCTCCTTCCCATATCCCTGCAGCCCAGGGCCCCTCTGGGGGCCCCTGCAGTTCCAGTTCCCTCCCCAAGATCAGGTGCTGTGTGTGTGTTTGAATAGATTTTGCAAGGGAAATGCCCACCCCTTCACAAAGTCTTTGCACCTGTCACCTGGCCCCATATCCCATTTGCTGCCTCTCCTCCACCTTGAAGTTACCAGGCTCCTCTCCACTTTAGGCCAGGAAAATCGACCATGGAAGGAGTAGTGAAGGGCTCCGTTGGTTTCATGGGTTTGGGAGTGCTACAAGAATGGCAGAAATTTTAAGGCTCCTTACTTGAGGGGTTCTCTCAATCACAGTCTCTGAAGGCTTGCAGAATTCACGGGCAAATACGCTAGCTTTAACTAATGATGGCACTACCTGACCCCAGATCTGGGTTGCCCTGCTGCCTGCGTCCTCCAAAGCAGCCCTCAGAATGCAGAGGGTCCACGCTGCAGAGGGAGCAGGGCAAGCTCCCTCCTTTACCTTTCAAAAGACATACAAGCTATTTAATATGTGCATTAACCAAGAAAAGGACCGTCGGCATACGGAATGCCAGAGGAGAAGGAGAGACGATCTGAGAAGTCACAAAGTCCCAAAGGATAGCCTGCCAGCCACACCCCAGCGCAGAAGGCGGAAGGGTGAACACGCCCCCTGCTGGCTACAATGGAAGCCCGCATCTTCAGGGAGAGTGGAGAATCTGAGCAAAAAGGACACCCTAGGAAACTACTTTATGTGCGGACCTCAGCCTGCACATCTGGGAAACTGACGTGGTGGGGGTTGAACTCAGAGCTCCCAAGAGGGTCAGGTGGGATTCGTTGCCTAGAGAAGCCGTGGAGCTGAGGGGCCCTGAGGTCTGTGTCTTGGGCAGTGGCTAGCTCACTTTCAAAATGATAACGACCCCCTGTCGCATCCTCTGTGGTCTTTCTCACTCTCTTCTAGGGAACCAGGGTCACAGCTCTATAAACCTGCTACTGGCTAACCATTTTATCTCATGAGGCTCAACCTTCTTGTCTCTACTCTCCTCCTTAAAATGAACATAATAATACTCACAGGGATCTTGGAAGGATTAAACAGTATAACAGATGCACAATTCTTAGTAGAGTACAACCTGGGAGGTGGCACCAAGGCTGGAGTTTTGAACTTAGAAACATGAGGTTCTGAGTTTGAGCCCCAGTATAGCATATGCCAGAGAAATGCTCTGATTCTCTCTCTTCTCCCTGTTTCTATCTCTTGTCAATAAATAAATCTTTTAAGAATACTTATTGTAGGGTGTCTGGTGGTAGCGCAGCGGGTTAAGGGCACATGGCGCAAAGCGCAAGGACCGGCACAAGGATCCAGGTTGGAGGCCCTGGCTCCCCACCTTCAGGGGAGTCACTTCACAAGTGGTGAAGCAGGTCTGCAGGTCTCTATTTTTCTCTTCCCCCCTCTGTCTTCCCCTCCTCTCTCCATTTCTGTCCTATCCAACAACAGTGATATCAACAACAACAATAATAACCACAACAAGGCTACAACAACAAGGGCAACAAAAAGGGGGGGGGGGAATGGCCTCCAGAAGCAGTGGATTCATGGTGCATGCACTGAGCCCCAGCAATAACCCTAGAGGCAAAAGAATATATATATACTTAATGTAGATGGGGGAGTTGGGATCCTGGTGAATGGTGGAAGAAAGGAGCCTAAGTTGGGGGTGAGAGTGTTTTGCAGGCATCTATCATAGGGAGATAAGAAATTGTACCTATGGGAGTCGGGCGGTAGTGCATCTGGTAGTGCAGGTGGCACAAAGCGAAAGGATCGGAATCAGGATCCCAGTTTGAGCCTCCAGCTCCCACCTGCAGGGGAGTCACTTCACAATTGGTGAAGCAGGTCTGCAGGTGTCTATCTTTCTCTCCCCCTCTCTGTCTTCCCCTCCTTTCCCCATTTCTCTCTGTCCTATCCAATAACAATGACATTAATAATAACTACAACAATAAAGCAACAAGGGCAACAAAAGGAAATAAATAAATAAATAAATATTTTAAAAAGAAATTGTGCCTATGTGGGGGCCAGGCAGTGGCACACCTGGTTAAGCATACACATTGTAGTGTAATGATTGAAAAAAAATACTTAATGTATATTCAAGGGCTTGTGTTCAAACCCTAATCCCCCACCTATGGGAGAGAGGGAAGGTTCACAAATGGTGGAGTAGTGCTACAGGTGCCCCTCCTCTCTCTTGCTTCCTCTATATTTCTCTGCCTCTATCAGTAAAGAAAGAAAAATTGGGGGGGGGCTGGAACAGTGGGAGGGGGTTCATTGTGCAGACACCAAGCCCCAGGGACAACCCTGGTGGGGAAAAAAATTTTAATGAGGTACCTGCACTTGAGCTTGGTAGTACCACAGTCATTAGTTATACCAGACATTGGCAAGAAAAAAGTGTGTTCTGCTACTACATGTACTATTTAAGTGTTCTTACTAGCTCCAACTTAATATTTGGGTTTATGTGACTCAATGCCTAAGCCCACTTTCCTGGGATAAACTGAATTAGGGGTTCTCCTGGTAGTAGACCAGAAGAAGGCTATCCCCCCAAGTGGCCTGAACTCATGAAATCCTGAGCACGAGGACTCAGCTCACAGGCAAGTACTAACCTCCCAGATTCTTCTCACAGCCCAGCCCACAGAGTGCAAGAGGGAGGCCCAGGGGATGCCCATCAGCTCAGCTACACAGTCAGCTGTGACTCTAGCTGTAGCCTGAGATAGAGCAGGGGGACATGCAGGGAGCAGGTGCTGAGATTCAAATGACTCAGGATGGGGAAGAAGGACAAGCCAGCACTTCTCTCCAGAATCCCAGGAGGGAGGCCCTGTTTGCTCTTCCATGCTGAGCTCTCCTAAAATCAAAGAAGGAGCCACCAGGGACTGGAAAGTAGCAGATTACAGTCTTTGGAAGAAAACCCATCTTGTATCACAGTGAACCCAACCCCAAGAAACCCAGATTTATTATTATTATTATTTTGTCACTAGGATTATCACTGAGGTGTGGTGTCTGCATGACAACTTCACTATTCTCAGCAACTATTCTATTTTTTTTATTTTTAAAAATATTTATTTTATTTTCCCTTTTTATTGCCCTTGTTGTTTTATTATTGTTGTTGTAGTTATTTATGTCATCATTGTTAGATAGGACAGAGAGAAATGGAGAGAGTAAAGGAAGACAGAGAAGCGACCCCCTGCAGGTGGGGGGCTGGGGGCTCGAACTGGGATCCTTACTCTGGTCCTTGCGCTTTGAGCCACGTGCACTTAACCTGCTGCGCTACTGCCTGACTCCGCTATCCTTTCTTTTTTGCTTTAATAAAAGGTAGGAGACAGAGAAAGGGAGAGAAAAAAGGAGAGACACCTGTGGCATTGCTTTACTGCTCATGAAGCTTCTCCCCCCTGCTGCTGGGGACCAGAGGCTTGCACTACCATGTGCCATGCTACCAAATGACCCAAAACCTGGCCCTTGAAACACAGATCTTAGTCTCAACTAGAGCAAAGATTTGCTGTGTGGTCTTGGCAAGATGCCTGAGCTCTCTGATCTCTCTCTCTCTCTTTAACACTTCTTTCTTTCCTTTTTCCTTTTTTTTTATTTAAGAAAGGAAACATTAACAAAACCATAGGATAGGAGGGATACAACTCCACACAATTCCCACCACCTGATCTCCATATCCCAATCCCTTCCCCTGATAGCTTTCCCATTCTTTATCCCTCTAGGAGTATGGATCCAGCGTTGTTGTGGGTTGCAGAAGGTGGAAGGTCTGGCTTCTGTAATTGCTTCCCTGCTGAACACGGGCGTTGACTGGTCAATCCATACTCCCAGTCTGCCTCTCTCTTTCCCTAGTAGGGTGGGTCTCTGGGGAAGTGGGGCTCCAGGACACATTGATGGGGTCATCAGTCCAGAAGTCTGGTCAGCATCATGCTGGCATCCAGAACCTGGTGGCTGAAAAGAGAGTTAACATACAAAGCCAAACAAATTGTTGACCAATCATGGACCTAAGGCTGGAATAGTGCAGATGAAGTGTTAGGGGCTACTCACTGCAGACTCTTGTGTGCTTCTGCTTTCAGGTATATATTTTGCCCTGGTTTATGGATACTTATGAACATATGCTCTATCTCAGGGGACCTGGTCTATATCTAGGTTTGGGGACTTTATTGGGAAGTGGACCACCTGGAATGGAATTAGAGAATACTATGAAAGGAAAGGTCTCACCCGACTCATGAAGCTGAAGGGTTGTCATTCCACACCTGAAGTCTCTGGACACAGTCTGAAGTGAAGCATGCTGAGGTGGCACTCATTGCGTTGATTAGGTTGCGATAAGTGGATGCAATATTATTTGATATGAATTGAGAGAAGCATGCAGGAAAGTGGGCCCCACCCTAAGGTTCCAGGACTGGGGGAAATATAGGCTCTATTGTGGAAATGGGAGGTTCCTGCTGTCTTAGGGTTCAAGAAGACAATAGATAGTTATTGTTATCATCACATTATTTGGTAATTGGGTTAACTTTGAGAAGTCCCTTTGTTAGGGTTTGTTGTATAATACCCAGCATCTTGTATATAGCTGTGCCACCGGTTGCTTCTGTTCTACCTGTTCTAGACTTTTGAGAGAGTCAGCATATCAAAGACTCAGCTTATGTATTAAAAAGACTCAGTCTGTGTTTAAGTTCAAAACATACAATCAATTTTTCTCCTCTCATATTAATTAAATAGTGATATGACGACACTTTAATAGGAGTGTACATAAACACCATTCCCACCACCAAAGGACTGTGTCCAATCCCACCCACCCACCCCCGCCCCCTGCTGCCACCACCTGGGGAAGCCCAATGTCCACCCTCCCCCTTAACACAGGGTTTTTACTTTGGTGCCCTACTTTCAATTTAGTCAGATCCTGATTTTAGTTTCCCTTTCTGTTCTTCTTTCTCAACTTCTATTGATGAGTGGGATCATCCCATACTCATCTTTATCTTTCTGACTTAGCTCACTTAACATAATTCCTTCTAGCTCCATCCAAGATGGGTCAGATAAGGTGGGTTCTTTGTTCTGCATAGCTGAACAAAGCTGCATAGTATTCCATTGTGTATATATATCACAGCTTTCTCAGCCAGCCATCTGTTGTTGGGCACCTGGGTTGCTTCCAGGTTTTAGCTATTATGATTTGTACTGCTGTGAACATAGTAGTATACATATCTTTTTGATTGGGCATTATGGAATCCTTGGGGTATATCCCCAGGAGAGGAATTACCGGGTCATATGGAAGGTCCATGTCTAGCCTTGTGAGAGTTCTCCAGACTGCTCTCCAGAGAAGCTGGACCAATTTACATTCCCACCAGCAGTGCAGAAGTGTTCCTCTGTCCCCACAGCCTCTCCAGCATTTGTAACTGCTGTCCACTGTGGTCTGAGAAGATACTTGGGATGATTTCAATGCTCTTGAATTTGTTGATGCTGTCTTTGTAGCCTAACATGTGGTCTATCTTTGAGTATGTGCTGTGTGGATTTGAAAAGAATGTGTATTCCAGTATTTTGGGGTGAAGAACTCTGAAATGTCCAGGAGGTCTAGTCTGTCCATCTCTTCATTTAATTCTCTTGTTTCTTTGTTGATTCTCTGATTTGTTGATCTAAGTGTGAGAGTGGGGTGTTAAAGTCTCCCTCTATTATCGTATTACTATTGATGTATTTTTGAAGTTCTTTGAGTAGGTGCTTGATGTATTTAGATGGTCCCTCATTGGGTGCATAGATGTTAAAAATTGTTAAGTCTTCTTGGCTAATTGATCCTCTAATCATTATGTAATGGCCTTGCATATCTTTTATTACTTTATTTAATTTAAAATCTATTGTGTCAGAGATGAGAATGGCTGTTCCTGCCCCTTTTTTATGGTCCATTAGCCTGTATGATGGTTTTCTCTCCTTTCACTTTAAGTCTGAGTTTATTTTGTTGGGTCAAGTGGGATTCTTGCAAGCAGCATATGGTTGGGTTATGTTTTCTGATCCATCCTCCCACTCTGTGCCTTTTGATGGGTGAGTTTAAGCCATTGACATTTACTGATATGGATTTAATGTATTGTAGTGCCATTATTCAACAATTTTTTATTTGCTCTGATATATTGCAAGTATTATAGTGATGTTCTTGTTTATAAGAGGTCTTTTAGAACCTCTTTCAGGGCCGGCTTGGTGATGTTTGCCTCCTTTAACTGTTGTCTGTCTAAGAAGGTTTTGATCCCTCCATCTAGTTTGAATGAAAGTCTAGCAGGATATATTATCCTTGGTTGAAACCCTTTTTCATTCAGGGCTTGATAGATATCTTGCCATTCTCTTCTGGCTTTCATAATTTGACTGGAGAAGTCTGCTGATAGTCTTATGGGTTTTCCCCTGTATGTGACTTTTTGTTTTTCTCTTGCAGCCTTTAGGATCCTTTCTTTATCCTTACTTCTTTTCATTGTAACTATGATGTGTCTTGGTGTCTTCAGGTCTGGATTGATTCTGTTTGGGACTCTCTGTGCCTCTTGAATCTTAATGTCCTTTCTGTTGTTCAGGTCTGGGAAGTTTTCTTCTATCATTTCCTCTAGAATGTTTACTTCCCCTTCGTCTCTTTCTTCCTCTGGCAGGCCAATTATATGAATGTTACTCCTTTTGAGATCATCCCATATGTCTCTGTTGTTGTTTTCAGTGTCTCTCAATCTCTTTTTGAGCTCTCTTACCTCTTTTTTAGTTTTCTATAGCTCATCCTCTGTCTGGCTAATTCTGTTTTCTGCTTCTGTCAGTCTGCTTTCCCTTCCCTCAGCTTCTTTCTTCAGTTCAGCTATTTCAGCTTTCAGTTCTCTAATTACCTCGAGGTAGTTATTATTTTCCTTGAGGGTCTCATCTGTTGTTTCCCTAATACTGCTAGCCCTTTCCTCCAAAGTTGTTTTCATTTCTGTGATTAATAAGTTTATTATTGCTTGCATAATTTACTTATCTATGGTTACTTCTGGCTGATTTGTAGTTTCTTCTGTGCTCTTGTCTTCATTCATTATAGTATCAGCTTTATTTGCTCTTGGTTTAACCATTTTTTTATTAATGTGTTTTTTTATTTTTATGTTGTTGTTCCTCAGTTGTTGTGTTTTGAGTACAAGCCATGCTATACTAAATACCTTTACAACAAATGCAATCACCACCTTTGGAAATTACAATAGTAACTGAAGCAAGGATTGAAGCAGTTTAACCAATACCAGTTAGCCCAACAATGTCTCCAGTCTAAGAAAAATAGCAACCAAATCCAAATGAAAACAAAAGAGAAAGGAAAAAATGGATAGCAAGAATAGACAATTATGCAAATCTACTGTCCCCAGTAAATTCTAGCAAGAGGAGAAAGGGAAGTAGAGCAGAGACACACACAAAGAGAGTCCACTCTGAGTCATATTTCTTCCCCAAAATAATTCACAAATGAGTATCAGTGAATTCAGAAAGCAGAAGAAGGAGGAAGGAAGGAAGAAAGATGGGGTGGGGGTGGGGAGAGAGAGAAATGAAAAAAGAAAAGAAAAACAGTAAAAAAAAAGAGCAGTGAAAGGAGAGTTTATTTATTTATTTATTTATTTTAATTAGCTAGGAGAAGGGAGAAGGGGGAGAGTGAATAGAGGAGGTAGGAAGAGTAAAACAAGTTCCTCTCACAATGAACAAGACATCCGGTCGCCTAGCAATGGAAAATACACTAAGAGTTAATTTTGGTCAACCTGAGGGAGGGGGGCAAAGGGACACGCATATATATAATAGTAATAATAAAATAGAACAGAGTAAAAAGCTCTGTGTGCCTGCAGCTTGGATGGCTCCCAATTAGCTCAGGCACCCTGAGGGGAGACAACTGATTGTAAAAAAAAAAAAAAAATTTCAGGCAGTCTTTCCCAGGCAGGGTGAGGCTTTGCTTGGTCAGATATTTATCACTCCAATTGGGCCTAAGTCACGTATGCAGAAAAAAAGAAAGAGCCAAAGGATCAGAAAGGAACAGGATTGGAATGACACCCCTGGTGAGCCAGGAATCTTGGTAAAGATAAAAGGTCAGCAGAGAACCTGCTAGCAGTGGCTCCCTGCCCCTGGGGTCTGGTTATGGGCGGGAGGGGTGAGTTTCAGAAATAATAAAAAGATTTCCTTTCTTTTTTCTCTATTTTCTAACCCAAATTGAGCTATAGTCACCTCCTTGGTGTCATACTTATAATGCCTTGTTCCCTGTCCTGCTGAAGGCCAGGATTCTACCCTTTCCAGCAATTGTTGTCAGAACTCATGCCAGCAGCTGCTACGAAGTCATCATCTTGGCTCTGCCCCCTCCTTTTAACTTTTTATGTTAAATGCAGAGAGAAATTGAAAAGGAAGGGGTAGTTAGAGGTAAAGAGAGAGAAAGAGCCAGAGCATCACTCTGGCACATGCAATGCCAGAGATCAAACTCAAGACCTCATACTTTAGAATCTAACAATTTATCCATTGACCAACTTCCTGGGTCATGGTTGTGTTATTGTTATTGTTGTTGTTGTTATCATCATCATCATCATTTATTACATATGAGAAGGTTTCACATGAGGCAGAGAGGAAAGAGAGAGAGAGAAAGAGAGAGAAAGAGAGAAAGAGAGAGAGAGAGAGAGAAAGAGAGAGAGAGAAGTTAGAGTACTACTGGGTATCTGAGAAGCCAGTGACAGAAAATCAGTTGTTTCTGCCTTTATTCCTGTCCTGGTCCAGCTTTTAGTCTATCTGGACAAAGACACAACAAGTGACCCCTCAACTGTGTGAGCAGCAGGAAGTCAGTGGGAACAGAGAGCAGACTGGGAGACTTCATCAGGCTCACAAACAACCTAACCTACTTGGGCAGTAATCAGGCCTAGTGAGTAAAATGAGCAGGGTTCAGTGGAGAGCTCCCTGTTTGCCTCCAAGCCCCTGGTGGTACTGGGGCATGGAGGGTGCTCAGAACAGCGGAAGAACATGTGAGTGAAGCTGAGGGCTTTTGCTGACAGCCAGTTCTGTCTGAGTCAAACAGCATGCCTGCCAAAAACTCAATATCTAGACTCTTTGTCTGCTGGGCAGGAGTCAAGCACCAGGCCCAGTGATTCTCCATCCTGCTCACATACTAGACTATGGGGGATCTGGGGTGGTGGAAGGGAAAGAAAAGTGGTGCAGGATTTGCATGAATTTTTCTCTTCTCTTCTTTCCTTTCTTCTTTTTCTTTTTCAGCCTACAAAGAGAAAAAGATCAAGAGGAAATTTGTTAGCAAAGAATAATTCACCCTGGAGAAAGGAAAGGCAGGTCGGAAGTGGATCTGTGATGAGGTCAGGGCCTTCCAGGTTCTTACTTTAGCTCTACCCCCAGAAGTTTGGATTTCTTCCCTTTTTCTTTTATTTACTGCCACCATTACCAGCAGACTTTTTTAAAAGACAGATAAAGACAGAAGGGGGAGAGAGGAGACACCATAGCACTGCTCTACTGCTTTACAGGGTGAGTTGCTTCAGCCCCAAGTCTGGATATCTGAAGGACTTCATTCTTTTTTCTTTTTTTTTTCTTTTAACCAGCAGGGCCATCTGGAGTTTGATGTCTGCATAGCTCTATCATTCCCAGTGGCCATTTTATTTTCCTCTAGAGGATGAGAGACAGAAAGGGAAGGAAGAAGAGAGGAAGAAAGGGAGGGAGAGAGAGAGAGAGAGAAAGGAGAGAGACCTGTAGCACTGCTTTACCACTTGTGCAGTTTCCCCCTGTAGTTGGGAACCATGGGCTTGAACCCAGGTTCTTGTGCATGGTAATGTGTGTGCTCTATCTACCGGGTGTGCCACCACATTGTCCTTAAGAACTTCATTCTTGGGGGAAATTGGGTGGTAGCGGAGCGGGTTAAGTGCAGGTGGCGCAAATTGCAAGGACCAGCGTAGGGATCATGGTTCGAGCCCACAGCTCCCCACCTGCAGGGGAGTCACTTCACAAGCAGTGAAGCAGGTGTGCAGGTGTCTATCTTTCTCTCCCCCTCTCTGTCTTCCCCTCCCCTCTCCATTTCTCTCTGTCCTGTCCAACAAAGACAACATCAATAACAACAACAATAACTACAACAATAAAAAAAGAACTTCACTCTTGGTTCCAGTGTGTGGTGACAGTTCTGTACTCCAGGAAGATTTACCCCATTCTAATTTGTAAGTTGTCAGGCCACAGCTGATGTATTCAGAGGGTTCTGAGAGATTATGTGTGATGATATGTGATGCCCACAAGCTCCAGAGTTTTGATAGAGGGCAGCAGGGCAGGGGGCTGTGGCAGACAGGGGAAGGAACCATGTAGAACCACCTGTGATCAGCCTTCAGATGGCTGAGACTGGCTCTCTAGGGGCCCAAGGGTAAGAATTTTGGGTGACTCAGATAAGCCAATTACATCAGAATTATTCTGCAACTGGCTTGCAGGAAGAGTATTGGGCCAGAGCTCTGGTTCTCTCTCTCTCTCTCATCCTCCTCTCTCTCATTAATAAATACATCTTTTAAAAAAATATGAGGGAATCTGGCGGTAGCACAACAGGTTAACTGCAGGTGGCTCGAAGTGCAAGAACCAGAGTAAGGATCCCGGTTCGAGCCCCCGGCTCCCCACCTGCAGGGTAATTGCTTCACAAGTGGTCTGCAGGTGTCTATCTTTCTCTCCCCCTCTCTGTCTTCCCCTCCTCTCTCCATTTCTCTCTGTCCTACCTAACATCGACAACATCATCATCAACAACAATAACTACAATAATAAAACAACAAGGGCAACAAAAGGGAATAAATAAATATTTTTTAAAAGATTTATTTTTTGTCAGTGTGTGGCAAAGCTGAGAAGCCCTTTTTTCCCCCTTTTGTTGCCCCTTGGTTTTTTTTTTATTGTTGTTATTATGGATGTCGTCATTATTGGATATGATCTGCAGATCTCTTGAGGGTCCTGAGACCATTGGAGAGGCTACACATGGTCAAGATATTCGCTAGGCAATAATAAGATGTCATTTGCCTTTTTAACTGTGCTGACATTGCAATGGCACCAAACTGTTCTGGTAGTTCACTGTGAAAGAAGGGAAGAAGAAAGACTAAAAGAGGGGCCAGCTGATGGCACAGCAGGTTAAGCACACATATCAAGTGCAAGGACCAGGGTTTGAGCCCCTGTCACCCACCTGCAAGGGGTCTGCTTCAATCAATTTCTCTCTGTGCCATCTTTAAAAAAAATTAGGAAGAAAAAAATAGGATAAAAAGGCCACTGGGTGAGGTGGATTTGTAGTACCAGCACTGAGCCCCAGCGAGATAACCTTGGAGGCAAAAGGAAAAGAAAAAAATAACTAGAAAAGAGTCAATTTCACAAGAGAATGTGTTGATGAAGGAGCGAGGTGATGACTCCTCATAGTATCACATAAGGGTGAAGTCCTGGGTTCATTAACAACAATAACAAAAAAATCAATAATTAATTTTTTTATTTCTTTATTGGGGGATTAATGGTTTACAGTTGACAGTAAAATACTGTAGTATATACATGTGTAACATTTCTTAGTTTTTCACATAACAATTTAACCCCCTATAGGTCCTCCTCTACCATCATATGGACCTGAACCCTCCCCGTCCCACCCCAGAGTATTTTACTTTGGTGCAATACACCACAATAATTAATTAACTAGTTAATTATTTTTTAAAAAGAATGCACTTTGTGACTTGCTAAACTAATCACCTTCTCATGGAACACCATTCTTATCTGAAAAAAATAAACAATGGTTATTCACATTTGCTTGGCAAATGCTTTCTCAAATTTGAACCAAGTGAGCCAATGACTTTGCCGAAAAAGAGCCAATAGTGTTTGTTGCCAATGATAAAGTGTGAGCTTTCAAGTGAAAAATTAAAATTTTAGAAACCCTGTATGCATCATTGTGAGCGTGGCAAAATGCACAAAACTTAAAAGCTTTTTTCTGATTTAACAAATAGGATTTTCAAAATATTGCTTAATCTAATCTACAGCAAAAGACCTGAAAGACTTTTACATAGCCACCATATTATCTCCCTGGCTCTATATCAATTATTTAAAAATCAACATAAAGGCTGGGGAGATAGTGTCAATGGTAATGCAACAGGCTTCCAAGTCTGAGGCACCAGAGGTCCCAGATTCAATCCACAGCACCACCTTAAGACAGAGCTAGCAATGGTCTGGTAAAAATATTAATAATTAAATATCATTGTAACTCAGTGGACCAAGTAATAGACTGAATGTAATGAAATAAAAGGGCTCGCTGCTACAGTTTCATATTCCACATTACAACTACCATTTAAGAAAGTTGCATGCAGCCCAGGAGGTGGCATAGTGGGAAGAGTGTGGGACTTTCAAACATGAGGTGCCAAGTTGAATCCCAAGCACTGCATTTAATAGAGTGATGTTCTGATATTCTCTCTCTTTATCATAAAAAATTAAATTTTAAAAGCAAATATTACTTATTGAGTTTGGTCAAATGTCACAAATATATACTCCCAATTATTGAAAAAGCCTGTTAAATTGTTACTCTCTTTTCCAACTATATATCTGGGTAAAACTATTTTTTCATATAATTTAGTCAAAATAATGTATTTCTAACAGGAGAAGATATGGAAATCCAGTTTTCTTTTTATAAAGCCAAGATTTGCTAACATGTACGGGGAGGGGAGAGGAGGAAGAATCTATCTACTCTTCACTTTTTAAAAGAAAATATTGCTTTTTCCTTTAAAATATGCTATTTATGTTAACACACATGGAATAAACTTTTAAACTGATAACCAAATATTTGAATTTCCTGAAATGTTGAAAACTATTCTGAATGTCTGTCTTGTTTGGAACATGGCACATGACAGCAGACAGAAGTCTCGTTTACTTATTTATTTATTCCCCCAGAACACTGCTCAGCTGTAGCTGTTGGTGGTGCTGAGGGTGGAACCTGGGATGTGGAACCCTCCAGCATGAAAATCTGTTGCGTAACCACTATGCTATCACCCCAGCTCAACCACTTTTTTTTTTAATTGCCACCAGGGTTATCGCTAGGGCTTAGGGCAAACAAAAAGAATCCACTGCTCCCAGCAGCCATATCCCCCCACACACACCTTTTAAAATTTTTCTTTATATGATAAGACAGAGAAATTGGAGGGAAGGGGAGATAGAGAGGGAGACAGACAGAGAGACTCCTGCAGTACTTGCTTCACTGCACCTGAAGCTCCCCCCCACACACCCTACAGATGGGAACTGGGAGTCTGAAACCAGGTCCTTGTACATGCTAGCATGTATGCTTAATGAGGTGCATTACCAACCAGCCCCTACACACACACACACACACACACACACTTTTTTTTTCTTAGAAAAACTCTTTAGAGGGGTTGGGTGGTGGCACACTGGGTTAAGCGAACATAGTAAGAAACACAGATTTATTCAAGGATCCCAGTTCAAGCCCCCAGCTTCTCACCTGCAGGGGGGTCACTTCACAAGCGGTGAAGCAGGTCTGCAGATGTCTCTCTGTCTCTATTTCCCCCTCCACCTCTCAATTTATCTCTGTCCTATGCAATAATAAAATAAAATACATTTTAAAAAAAGGAAAACTCTTTAGAGGCATCAGTTTTCCAGAATACAAAGATGATCCCTGAAACCCAAAGTCTGAAGTTGGCTGGCACAGCCTGAGCAGTGCCATTTTTGCCCCTCAGCCTGGCCTGCCTCAGGATGTCTTGTCCTGCTGGCATTGGCAGAGTTTTCTTGTCTGGACACCCCACCTGATGAAAGGGAGAGGAGAAGAAGAGACAGAACTAGAGCATCACTCTGATACATGGGATCAAACTGGGGACCTCACTCAGGAGCATCCAACTCTTCATCCACCTCCAAAGTTACCCTCTAGGATTTTTAACCCCTTCTTCCACTTCTGCCATGGTAGTTCCTCTGTTTCCATCTCACTTGGTGGACCAGGGCTTTCTCCTGACTGTCAGGATCCTTGTCCAAAGATGAGAGAGTGGCCTGATGCTCATTAACTCCCATATTCTTCCTAATACTGAGTCCTGCCCGTGATGCAGGCTCTGCATCCTTCCCTGGCTCCCCCAGTTCACTCTGGCTTTTGGGGGGCTTACCTCCCTCTCTTTCCTCAAGAGTCCTTGCACATCTCCCACTAGGTCTTGCTGCCACATTTATTGGTGTTGCAGGCCAGTAGAAAGAGAAGGGTAATTTTCTTTGTCACCTGAGGGCAACTCCCACTCACCCAAGAGCATCCAACCCTCCTGGCAGCTAGAGGAATGAGTCAGCACTCTGTTCTGAAAGTGTGCTAGGTAGTACCTCACAGCACTAAACAGACTAAGTTCAGTCCTGCCAGTCTTTCTGACCTTGATTCAGAAAGACTGATTTCTGTCAGGTGGTGGGGACACATGTTATCATGCACGAGGATGGGTTTGAGCCTCGACTCCCTACCTGCAGCGGGGGGGGGGGGGGCACTTCACAAGTGGTAAAGCGGGTCTGCAGGTGTCTCTCTTTCTCTTTCCCTCTCTCTTTCCCTCTCTCAATTTCTATCTGTCCTATCAAATAAAAAAATAATACGAAGAAAGAAAACTCACATTTGAGTCTTTTCTAAGATTTAATTTGGTCATGACTGGTTATTTACCACTCTAGGTCAACTTTTCAGACAGAAAGACAGAGATAGAGAGACACAAGAGAAAGACACCATAGCACTGGAGCTTTCCTCGGTGTGGTGGGACCAGGCTGGAACCATGACCAAGCAAGAGCGTTATCCAAGAGAACTGTCTTGCCGGCCCCTAAGACTCAGATTTGAGTCCTATCTCATTATATGATTTGAAGCAAGCTGCATAACCTTTTGGAGGCAGGTTCTTCACCTCTAAAAGTGAAGAGAAGTAGAAAGACCTAATTGGTGGTTGTGAGGCAAAGAACACAAGTGCTTAGAACAGGCTCAGCACATAATGAGGTTCTGGACTGTTGCTGTTGTTATAATTGGCCAGAATTTTCCAAAGCTAGAAAAAGCTGCCCTAGGGAGGAGGTTGTTATCTACACCAACATAAGGGCACAGTTGGCTGACTCTCGGATGTGTCTCACGGGGATATTGTGGAGGAGCTTCTAAGGCCACTGGTGGCTTTTACAAAGACGACCTCTAGGGTCTTTCCCTCCCCTGACTTCTCTGAGGGGATTTCTCTGAACGCTCCAGCCCTCACTAGGGGAGAGGCATTTTGAATGACAATTTCACTTTCAGGCCACTAGGGGGCCCATTAATTGTCTGCAACAAGAATAGTTGACTAATGTTTTCTTAATGGCTAGGGCACCAGAGAGATCAGGCTCAATGATATCTGAAAGCATTCTGAGTTCCTGAGGTAAAAGACACTATGTAAATTCAGATAATAATAAATAGGTCTTATTGGTAACAGGTTAAAATAAAACTGGCACTATTTGGTTTAGAGAAGATTAGGAAGGAATTGGATTAAGGACTTCAAATAAAATAGTCTAGGATATACGAGAGCCTGGCAGGCTATTTCCCTATGCCACTAGGAACCAAATAAAAAGAGATTTGATTTGCAACAGAATAAGTGCATACAATAAGTAGGGTAGACGAAGGCTTGGAATTGGTCAATAGAATCTTTAAGAATAACTCGTGGTTCTCTAGTCGGTAGGATTAAATGATCAGTCCTGCCAGGGTGGCCTGAGGGCAGGAGAATGACAGAACAATCTGGGAACGTCCACAAGCTGCTCTGGGAGTTAAGTAGGCACAGAGAGACCGGCTTTCCCCCATCAGCCTACAGAAAGCAACATACACCCTGAACTTCCAATGTACTCCGGTTTTCTCAGAAAGCAGAAAGGCAAGCTTTTCCTGGAAATAGTAACCAGGGGCCATTGCTAGTCACCCAGTCACACTTGGGCCTCAAGGACAAGGAGTAAGGGCCCGGGTTAGAAGCCTGAGGTTCCAGCTGTTGCTGACCAGCTCGCTCAGCGCTGGGGCAGTGTTTGTGCATCAGCTCCTCAGAAGGTAGTGTTGAGTCAGGAAGCTAAAGATCACAAGGAGGAGGAGGGGAGATGCGGTGGACAGTGAGAACACCCCCCCCCCCCCCAGAGTCCGGGATCAGGTTCGCCTGTGCAGGGCCATGGAGAGAGAGGGTTCACCCATAAAGCCTCCAAAGACACCCACAGTCCTCGGCCCGCACACACCCATGCTGCCAGCTCCCCCACCCTCACATGTGCGCCCATCAAGATGCCCAGACTCCGCATCTCCCCCCTCCCGCACATGGAAGACAGGAAGGAGAATTCTAGGAGGAGGGAAGCAGGACGTCTGGGAAGCTTTCTAGAGAGGGGATGGGGAGAACGGGTGGAAGAAAGGAAGGAAGGAAGGAAGGAAGGAAGGAAGGAAGGAAGGAAGGAAGCCAGCAAGCAGACAGACCCAGGGTGCATCAGCTGCAACTGGGAAGGAGATGGGGGGACACAGCCTCCCTCCTACACCCTGAGTTCCGAAGGGAATGTGGGAGGGAACCTCTGAGAGCAGCACTCCCAGGAGCCCCTGTGCACCCCAAAGTCGGAGGAAAGGCCCAAACCTGGGACTAGGATGCGAGAGACTCCAGGGGGCCAGCTCGGCACGAGCTACCCCGGGGGGTCTCGCAGAGGAAGATCCCTGGCCCGCCAAAAACTCTACTCCCAGCCGGGTGGGGGGCGCGGCTCAGGCTCTCCGCTGCAGCCAGGCTCCAGGTACGAGGACACCCAGGGCCCCGACGAAGGCGTCGTTCCACAACTGAGGTAAACTGAGGCCTGGGGGGGGTCTGCCACACCTGTCAGTAGGGACTGCCAGGGCGAGGAGAGGCGGTGCCCAGCGGCGGAGCAGGCGGCCCCCTCCCAGTTCCGCGCCCCGCCCCACCCCGGCACTGCCTCGGCCTCTTAAAGAGACGCGGGACGCCCCCTTTGCCACGCCAGCGCGCGGGGGACGGGGGAAGGAGACGTCGCCATGGCCCTTTTAAGAGCCAACCTCGCTTCCCCCTGAGGCGCGGGCGTCCGCGAGGCTGCGCGCGACTTCCGGAGCCCGACGTCGCCTTTTTAAGAACAACCCCCCGCGGTGCCGGGCCCGCCCCCCGGCGCGCGGCAAGTCAGGGGCTGGCGGAGTAGCGCGGCCGCTGCAGTGGAGCAGCGGCCCGCGGCGGCAACGCAGCAGCTTATGGGGGCGCTGAGCCGGGTGACAGTGGCGGCAGTGGCGGCGGCAGCGAAGGCGGGCAAGCAGCTGGCGGGCCGGCGGCGGCGGCGGCGCTGGCGGCGGTGACAGGCGCGGGCGGCGGCGACGCGGTGGAGGAGCGGAGCGCGGAGCGGCGGGGAGTCGGGGCGCCGGGCCGCCCCCAGAGCATCGTCCGCGGGCCGCCAGGCCCCCCGCAGCCGGGGCGGTGGAGCGCCGGGGTAGAGGCCGGGCCCCCCCCATGACGGAGCGCGCCGCGGGCCCGGCCGAGCGCGGCAAGCCGGCCACCTACACCGGGGACAAGAAGGCGAAGATGGCGGCCAAGACCAACAAGAAGTGGGTCCGGCTCGCCACCGTGTTCGCCTACGTGCTCTCCGTGTCGCTGGCCGCCATCGTGCTGGCCGTCTACTACAGCCTCATCTGGCAGCCGGTGGGCGCCGGGACCTCGGGGAGCTCCGCGGGCCCGCCCCCGGGGACCAACGGCTCGGGCCCGGCCGGGACGTCGGGGGCGGCGGAACCCAACGCCACGGGGCCGTCCCGCCGCGCCGAGCCCCCCGCCGCCGGGCCGCGGGCAGCGCCGCTCGAGCGGGCGCCGGGACGGGGCGGCGGGCGCTGAGCTCCGGGAGCGGCGCCGGGCTGCTGCACTACGGGCCGAGCACCGCGGCCGCGCCGGCCAGCGCCTCCGCAACCGGACCTCCAGCCTCGGCGCCACTGCGTGGGGAGGGGCCCCGGCTGCGATCCTGCGCCGACCGCCCGCCCGCGTGTGTCCCACTGGAGTGCAGGGAGACTCTGGCTCCCCCAGACTCAGGGGAGGGAGGGGGCGCAGGGAGCCTTCCTTCGCTAAGCTGAAGCTCTCGCCAGCCAGGAGGAGGGCACCCAGAGTAGTGGAGCTCAGGTACGGAGACCTAGTTGCAGTGGCCACGGAGGCTTGGCATTTCCAGATCCCTGTAGAGCTGTCGCCATATGCACTCGCAGCTATACCGACGCGAACCGTGTGTATCCGTCCTCCCACACTCTGGGGAGTTGCTGGCTGAGGGGTCGAGCGAGGGCTATCTGCTGACCCCCCCACCATGGCAGCTAGCCAGAAGGGCACAATTATTGTTGCTTTTATTTTCTTTTAAATCAGCCCCCACTCACTCTCCTGTTTGACAAAGATAGTATAATCATCCCGGGACCTGTTAAAGGACTCTAACATGGATGTAACATGGCTTAGGAAAAGAGGCTGCCTCTTCTCCCCACTCCAGCCACCCCGAACCCCCCTCCCGCCCCCCACCAGTCTCCCACCAGTCTTCCTGTTGCAGCCTTCAGTGTCTGGGCGGAGGCCAGGGAAGGGGGGTGGGTAGGCCTCTGCTGCTGTGTTCTGTCCTTGGCCCCTTCACAGCCCTCTGGAGGAAGAGCAAGCTTCTGGAGTCCAGAGTGGCTCACAAGTGTTTTATCTATATTTTCCCCCTGCTCCTCAAGATCATGTCTTGATCCTGTTACTACCTGTCCTCCCCTTTTCCCTGAACCTTAGTGACAGCTCACCCTACACAGAGAACAATCTTTTAGGAGAGCAGAGCTTTGAGTCCCCAGGTTGGGAGACATCTCAGGAGAGGACAGGATTGAAAGATGGACTCCAAACTGAGAGTTGTCCCGGGAAGGCTGATTCCAGTCTCCTTTACCACCCCTGGTAAACCCTTCTTATATGCAGCCTGTAGGCATGAAAGGAGCACTGTGGAGGGGAAATGCCATACACACAGCACGAGGACAGCATGTTTTCAGTTTGGATTCTTTTTCTTCCTGCCACTTGTTTTCAGGCAGTGTGGGTAGTGACAAGCTATCAACCCCCTTAGTGTTTCCTTTTTGGGGATATGAGGCACTTCAAAAGAAAAAAGATAAAAACTTAGCCACCTGAGTCCTGAAACAGTTTGTCTCCAGTTTTCTGGCCTGTGCTCAAGTTAGCTGTGATCTAAGTTCACAGGACAACAGCCTGTGTCATGCCATTCCCTGTTGGGGACCAGATAACAGCAGCTGAGCTATCACTGGCTCAGGCCAGGCTGGTCACACCCCCAGAGTGTCTTGGCTAGAGATTTCCTGAGTAATTAAGAAAAGCCTAAGAGGCCTTTTTACATTTTGGGTGGGAGTGGTAGGGGGAGAAGTATATAATGCCACTTTATAACTTTAACTATAACCTGTGATTTATATTTATTGTGTGGATTTTTAGTCCTATATTTTAATAATTTGTAAACTGATCTCTTATTCCAAGAATGCTTTGAACTCGCAAGAGGACATCAAGGAGTCCGGTCCTCTGTCCACTCCTGACTCCTGAATTCTGAACTGTAAAACACACTTGGGACCAGATCACAGAATCAAGAGAGACCCCCCTCCCTGGGCCAGCCACTGGCCTGCTGACTCTGAAGCCTTCACTGGAATTGGGACATTGACTCCAGCACGCGCCTCATACCCAGCCAGAGACATTATTTATAATTCAGCCATTTAAGATATTACATGTTCTAAAAAAAAAAAAAAAAAAAGCCCTGTATATTTTTTACAAGTTTTATTTTTCAGGTGAACAAAATACATTCTAAGAACTCTATGTAAGCCTGTGTAAGTCAGACCTTTCTCATTCTGTACTTATTGGGGAGAAAGTAGAGATAGAAGAGGTGGAGTAGTGCTGTGAGGAGGAGAAAGCTTGCGCCTGGTGGTTTGATGGGAACAGGTTGTGGAGAAAGTGACAAACTTCTCAGTGGGGAAGCAGAACAACTAGAGAGGTAATGCCAACCCATTTTGCTAATCTTAAGGAAATTGGAAAAAGGGCTAAGCAGACCTCTCACTGGTCTGAGCACCTCCAATCATGCGTATTAAGAATGAGTAGAAACATTGAGCTGGCAAAGCAGAGCTGAGGACCAGTCACTTGATGGCATCACTGTTCTCACCCCAAACCATCAGGCCCTAGATAGCTCAAGAAGTGCCAAGGCTCAGAAAGGCACAGTCACTCATAGCTGGGTCTACAGCAGAAGCTGAGAGAGGTGGAGACTGTTTCCAAGGTGAGGCCCTTTCTTCCCCTCCAACCAACAAGAAAAGCATGTGGGTGAGAAGCACAAATGGAAGGAATTAGTTCTACTGCAAAACACAGACAAATGGGAACTTGTGCTCATTATAAAACAATGATGCCCAGCCCCAGTGAGAAACCAGTGTTGGCGGTGCCCCCTGAGGCCTGCCCTTCTCTCCTGCCCCTGGGGGCCAGCCGCCTTGCTTTATATCATCTTGTAGTCAGCAGGGCAGCAGGGGAAAGTCTGCCCCCTTTTCTTTCCCTCTCCAGCTCACACAATGGCCTTGAAGGCTGTACAGGAGGGGTGTGAGCTCAATTGATTCAGAGATTCTTGGGAGTCAGCCCCTCCCTCCTGCAGCTGACATGTGGCCTGTCTGGCTGCATAAGCTTCTCAAGTTGGGCACACAGCTGTGTGGGGTGGGAACCTGGCGATCAGCAAGCAGGACACTGTCTCCAACAGAGGAGCCTGTGGTGGGGAACAGTGGTCAAAACAGCTTTCTCTTCTTTGTTTAATACTGATTTGTTTAGTAATAAGAGAGAACCAAAACACCACTTGTGGCACCTGCAATGCCAGGGATCAAACTCTGGACCTTGTGTTTTTAATTCCAGTGCTCTAGCCACCACACCACCTCCAGGACCATCAGAATATCTTTATCTTTATGGGCTATAAATTAGCCACAATATTGTCCATCTGGTTTTGAGCCAGGAAGGAAGAACTGCAAAGGAGGGCTACTTTTCTTCAATGGCTTTGTGCCTGGACTCCCAGGAGCATTTCTAGACATTTGCTCCTATATCATATGGGGCCAAAAAATAGCTCACCTAGTAAGTCATGTGTCTTGCCATACAGAAAGTCCCAGGATGGAGCCTAGGTACCAACCACATGGGCACATCATGGCATGAAGGGAAGCTCCATGGAGCAGCACAATAGAGCCTTTTCCCTGTAATCTTTCCTTCTTTGTTTCTCTCAGTCAGAATAAAAAGAATTACAGGGCCCCAGAGTGATGGAATCCCACATGTGAAGCCCAAGCACTGAAAAAAAATTATCAGGTGTGTTTATTCCAATAGTATGAATTTGAATCCTCTCCTGAAATTGAGGTTGTGAAGCTTCAGAGGGTGAGGGTCAGGGAGTCTGGCATGTTATTCTAACATTTGGCACAGGTGTCGTTTCTTACCCCATTAATGCTGAGAAGCAGATGAGTGTGTGTCTGATGGTTTTGAGCATAAGAAACAGTTTTGCAGATTACAGTGTTGTGTGAGATGGGAAGCATTTCTGTCTACCTTGATTTTCAGCTGTCACAGGAATTCCAGTGTCCTTTGTTGGAGTGTCTCTATGTTGTTGTGAGTGGCTGGGCAGGGAGGGGATCTCCCCTTGTCCCTACAGGTTCCTTGAAGGGGAACCTTGAGATCAGGGGCCCAGATCTTTAGGACTCTGAGGGTATGTAAAAGAGGTCACAGCTGTCCCCACACCCACACACACACATGCTGAGATAGAGGTATTTCTATAGTTGCCTTGCAAAAATAAAAAGGAGGGAGCAACCATAGAGCCTGGGCTTAGCATACAAAGCTATTTGGGTCTGTTGAGCACTAGCTGATCATCCTATTGATCCTCCTGTCATTGTGGTGTCACTGTCACAGCCCATTTGCTGTCTGCACACCCATGCCATAGTCTGGATTAGGGAGTTGTGCCAGCAGTGCTGGCCACCTTCTTCATTCCCAAGTTGAGGGCCTGGGCTCGCCCTGCCTGCCCTTTCCAGATGCCAGAAGCCTGCAGCTGTAGTCCACACAGCACTTTATAGGACCAGTGTAGACAGTGCAACCCTTTTATTGTCTCTTCTGTCCCAACACTTAGACTGATGTTGAGCCAGAAAGACACCTGCTTTATCGATGGGATTTTGTTTTATTGTTTGTTCTGTCTGTCTTTCACTCTCACATAGCCTATGGGTGTCTACAGCCAGAAACCCCATGTTAAGTTCTTGTCCCCTCCAGTAGCTGATTCAATCAAGCTAAACCTCCCACCCCAGGAAAGTGCTGGCTTTGCCCCATGCATACATGACCCAGATTCCTTTTAGCCCAGTGTGGTAGGGGGAAGCTTCAGTGCTGTGGTATCTGTCATTCTCTGTCTCTGTTTCTGTCTGAAAAGCAATGAAACCTAGGTGATGGTAAAAAAAAAAAAAGTTTCCCACACATCAAGAATGCATGTAAGGCTCTGCGTCTTATGTGATGTGCAGATGTAAGCATGACTTCTTGTAGAGTACACAACACACAAGATGCTTAGTGGAAAGGTACATCAGGAGCCAGACCAGTATCCTGTGCCCTGTTGATGCAATTAGTTCATTTTCTTTTTGCCAGCATGGGTATTATTGGAACCCAGTACAGCTCCACCATTCCTGATGGCCATTTTTTCCTTTCTTCTAGATAGGTGATGAGAGATAAGAATAAATAGAAAGAGCAATACACCATTCATCACTAGTGAAGTTACCCTTATGGTGGACTGGGGCTCAAGCCTCATGCATGGTACCATGGAAGCAAGTGTGCTTGTACTGACCAAGCCACCTGCTGGCCCCTCTCATCCATTGTTTCAACACCTGTTAAACTGTCACTCAGGCCAGAAATTTACCACCTGGTTCTTGCCCTCACTGTGGCATGAATTTACAGTCATGTCTTCTAGACTCTTCCCTGGTGACAGGGTTTTTCTACCTTAACTTCTGGAATCTGTTTTTGCCATAGCTTAGCAGTTAAGTTAGCAGTAAGACTCTTACTTTCCTTGGAAATAATTCTTTTCTTTTTCTTTTTTCTTTTCTTTTTTGCCTCCAGGATTATCGCTGAGACTTGGTGCCTGCACTATGAATCCACTGCTCCTAGAGGCCATTTTTTCCCTTTTGTTGCCCTTGTTGTTGTTATTATTATTGCTGTTGTTGTTGTTGGATAGGACATAAATCAAGAGAGATGGGGAGGGTAGAGAGGGGGAGAGAAAAACACCTGCAGACCTGCTTTACTGCTTGAGAAGTGACCCCCCTGCAGGTGGGGAGCCAGAGGATCGAACTGGGATCCTTACACTGGTCCTGCACTTGGTGCTATGTGTGCTTAACCTGCTGTGCTACCACCCAGCCTGCTGCCTTGGGAATTTTTTTTTTGCTTTTTTTAAAAATATTTATTCCCTTTTATTGTTTTATTGTTGTAGTTATGATTGATGTCACTGTTGTTGGATAGGACAGAGAGAAATGGAGAGAGGAGGGGAAGACAGAGGGGGAGAGAAAAATAGACACCTGCAGGCCTGCTTCACCGCTTGTGAAGCGACTCCCCCTGCAGGTGGGGAGCTGGGGGTTCAAACCAGCATCCTTATGCCAGTCCTTGCACTTTGCGCCACCTGCACTTAACCACTGTGCTACCGCCCGACTTCGCCCAAGAATATCTTCTGTAAGTCTTTGATTCAAGAATGGTTCAGTACTTTCGGTGTGCTAAGCCAGGCTCAAAAGTTCCCAAACCAACTTAGGTGGGGGAGAGAAAGTTGTTTTGACCATAAGGATGTCCCTTTGCTGACTCCAGGCTGAAAACAGTAAACAGAGGGCTCCCTCACCTTGTGTCCTGGAAGCCAGCTGCCCTTCAGCTGCCCACCAGTGGGCTGGGTGGCACTGAGTCATAGCTGCATAGCATGGCACCAAGGTGACCAGGGCAGGAGGTGTACTCAACAGAAGATAGTCAGGTCCATTTAGCAGTGCCACTGGAGGGGCCAGATGCTGGTGCACCTGGTTGAACACAAATGCTATAATGCTCAGAGATTGAGGTTCAAGCCCCTGCTCCCCACCTGTGTGTGTGTGTGGGGGGGGTTCATGAGTGGTGAAGCAGTGCTGCAGTTATCTCCATCTTCCCCTCCCTTATCTCACAATTTCTCTGTCTCTGTTCAAAATAAATAAATGTTAAAAAGAAAATAGTGCCATTGATTATGCCCCTTCACCCCTCCCCTGGCTGCCTAGCCCAGTGGGAATTCAGAGGAGCAGGTGGAGTTGATCGAGATGACAGGGCACCCCATAGGAAAGGATCCATTTTCCAAGTCATGTCTGTCCCTTGGGGCCAAAAAACAGCTGCAAGGAAAGACTTGAAGGAGAATCAGTAAACATCAGACCAGTGCCTGCATCATCAGCAACACCAGGAAGCTTGCTAGGATGGCAGTGTCTTAAACCTGAAGCCAGACCTGCTGGAGCAGCTGGTTAGCCATGGTGCCTCTTCACAGACCTCCAGGTGATTTTGATGCGCATCAGAGTGCTACTAGTCTGCACCAGCTTCAGGATTCTGTTTCAACAGATGCCTATCAAAGTGACTTTTGCCCCTTTCTCTGTAGAGGCTAGAAGAGGAAGCACTGTTTCTTAAGCACCCAGAGTGCTTAAGAAAAAGGGGGAAAGCCTGCAGTGGCTGTTGGTTGTTTTTGTTATTTTTTACAACTGTAGGAGAGCTTTCCCTGGGAGGCCTGAGAGCAAGCACTTCCTCCTACTCCCTCAAAGATACTGCTGTGTCTCTCCACCTCCCGGCCTGGGGCTTCCTGCTCCTCCAGCCAGCCCTTAAAAGGAGCAGAGGGCGCCACAGTTGTGCCTCTGGTACTGGGCCTGCACTATTTCACTGGCCAGTAGTGGCGTCAAGTGGATACTCAGTGACGCGGGCCAGATGACTTGTGAGAGAAAGCAGTGACAGCCCGTGCTCCCTGGGCTTCCTCTTAGCCTCTGACAATGCTCCCTGGGCTTCCTCTTTGTGCACCCCCTCCCTTGTACTCCCCCAGGCCTCTGACCACTGTGTCTGCCCTTCCTCTGAGCTGCAGACAACTCATTTTGAGGCCTGTGGACACTGATAAGTGGCTCACTTATCAGTGAGTGAAGCAGTGGCTTCAGCTACACCAGTTGTCCCCACTTAAGAAAATATGGCTATGTGGGAATTTTTGCCATTTCCTTTGGTGGTTTATTTGGGGGCGGGGGTGTTGAAGGAGGTGAGCCAGCTTTTCCTCATTCCTCCTGGAAGGCTAGGCTGGAGCTTGCACCTTTCTCAATGGCTAGAGCTCCCCTGCTTTCTGAGATCTGTGCCTGCTGGCCTCCCACCATAAGAAAATATAATCCTGTGGCTCAGGAGGTGGTGCAGTGGATGGAGTGCTTGAGGTCTTGGGTTCAATCCTTGGCATCCCAATTGCCAGAATGAGAGTCTCTCTCTCTCTCTCTCTCTCTCTCATTTTAAAAAGGAAAAATACAGTCACATCTCTCCTCTAGATGACAATGCTTAACTCCAAGAGAAGTGGAACAAATACCACTAAGGAGAAAATATTCAGGAAGGAAAACCTGCTGTGTGGGAGAGGTTGCTGTGATGAAAACACGAGGGGGTGGCGGGGCTGTGAGGCCTGTGCAGGGGGAAGGGGGAAGGCCTGCTGAGACCTAGGGGCACTCAGGCAGTGGAGCAGGAGGGAACTTTCCAGTAAGAGCAGGGCCACCAGAGGCTTTTAACTCCACTCCCCTGCCCCCAGGGGACTTGGACACAGCTCACTGACCTGGAAGGCCCATGACTTTGCAGACAATTCTGTTTCCGTTGGAGCAGAGTCACTCCTAGTGAAGAGAAGTAAAGGAAGAGACACAAGCCAAAGTTGATGTCTCACCAAAGAGCTTCATTTATTCCAAAAAAGATTTACGGAGTCTACTCTTCTAGAGTGCCTACTGTGTGCTAGTTGTACAGATTCATCTTTCATTTGCTTGACGATCCCTGAAGGTGGGTATCATTAGTCCAGCTTTCCAGATGAGGAAATCAAGACTCAGGTTAACTTGACCAAGCATTGGATTCCAGGCCTTAGTTTGTGCAGTTAGCTGCCCTCCCTGCCAGGTTGGTCTAGAGGCAGGTACAGGTGCCCTGTGCCTCTTCTGTCCTCCCTCCTGACTCCTCATTGCCCTCTGCTGCTCCCAACGCCCACAACTCTGTCTGAGCCTTTGACCCAGACCCAGGAAAAGATTTTCCATTAGGCCTTGCACAAGAGAGGCAAGAAGTGATGGAAACAGTTCTCATGACTAGGGGTGTGAAGGGGTGCATCTGATAGCATGTCTCCTGCCCCATAGCTCCTCCATCCCCCAACAAGGAGTGCAGCTGCTGTGATTGTTGGTTCCCCGATCCCTTAGGACTCCCCCTCTTTTGAGAAAGAGTGATACTTGCTTTGCACTAGAATAATCTTACTCTAAAGGTGACCCCATGTTAGCTGCCATTTTCCCCAGCCCCTTGTGACCCCACAGCACCTGCTCTTCTAGGCCTTCGGGAGAGAAGCCCTCCTGCCCATGGCCCTCCTGCCTACCTTTCCCTCCTGCTTAGGCTCTTCAGGCAAGCTTGAGCCAGAACTGGGCCCCAATTCTACATGCGCACTCCTACCCAACATGCCTTGGCATATACCCTTCAAAGAAAATGCTTTGTACAGGAGCTGGTAGAGAGCTCACTAATGTGAGTGTCCACTTTACTGTGCTGAGCACCACCACATGGGAGCACCATGGACAGAACCAGGAGAGTCTATGGATGGTGGGGTGGTGCTATGGTATCTCCCCTTCTCTCTCTCTCTCAAAAAAAAAAAAAAGAAAAAAGACTTGCAGAGCCAACTCAGCAGTGATAACACTCATGCATAATGCCCTGGCATCTCCCAAAGCCAGAAAGCCAGCTGCAGCTGGCAGCTGTAGGGCCTTGGGAATTCTTTGTGAATCTTTGAATTGGAATTTTTTTAGACAGGGACAACAACAATAAGGCATAGAGAGTGAAAGAGAACACAGCACGAAAGCTTCCTTCAGTGCAATGGAACCTGGACTAGAACCTGGGTCAACTACATGGCAAAGCAGCACACTGTCCGGGTGAGCTGTTTTACCAGTCCTGAACTGGGATTTTTTTTGTAGTGATTATCCTGAAGACACTTGAGTTCAAGGACTCTCCCTGGACCCACTGTGCCCCCACCCAGAGCTGTGGGTTCCTGGGCCAGTGCCAAGTGTGATTAAAAAGCAAGAGGAGGGGCCAGGTGATGGTGCACTAGGCTGAGCACACATGACCCAAGTTCAAGCCCCTGCCCCCTGCCCCCTGCCCCCTTGCAGGGAGAAAGCTTTGCAAGTGGTGAAGCAATGTTGTAGGTATCTGCCTTTCTGCCTCTCTATCTCCCCATCGCTCTTGATTTCTGACTGTCTCTATCCAATAAATAGATAAATAATAAAAAGTAAGTGCAAAGCAAATTAGGAAGTTTTCACCACTGGCCTCCTATTGTCTCATAGGGGTCTCCTACCCAAATCTGTAGGAATATTCTCAAACCTTTTCCACATTCCTCTTAGCCATTCCACACCAACCTCTTCCATCCATCCCACTCTTGCCTTCTCCTCATGTCACTCCAGTAAGCTCTTTCCCTCCCCATTACAGAAAGGAACACCCCCTTCACCCTGCAAGGAAAGAGACCTCTTCTCAAAACCTCAGCTTCCTGCTAGTTCTGCCATCAGCAACACTTGGTAGTGACTGCCACCTCCTGTCTCCCACCAAATACACAATCAGCTTTCCTTATATTCTAGCCCAAACTTTGGCTCATGGAGTCACCAGCATAGGCAACCACATGAAGCTCCTTAGAAATGCAAATTATCGGGGAGTCCAGCGGTAGCCACGTGGTGCAAAGCGCAAGGACCAGCATAAGGATCCCGGTTCAAGCCCCCGGCTCCCCACCTGCAGGGGAGTTGCTTCACAGGTGGTGAAGCAGGTCTGCAGGTGTCTATCTTTCTCTCTCCCCTCTCTGTCTTCCCCTCCTCTCTCCATTTCTCTCTGTCCTATCCAACAACAACAGCAATAAAAACAATGATAACTACAACAATGAAAAACAACAAAGGCGACAAAAGGGAAAATAAATATAAAAAAAAAGAAATGCAAATTATCGGGGGTCGGGCAGTAGTGTACTAAGCGCACATAAGTGCAAAGTGTAAGGATCCCTGTTCCAGCCCCCAGCTCCCAACCTACAGGGGGATCACTTTACAAGTGGTGAAGTAGGTCTGCAGGCGTTTTATCTTTCCTCCTTTGTCTTCCCTTCCTCTCTCCATTTCTCTCTCTGTCCTATCCAACAACAACAGTAGCATAATAACAACAACAATGGGGAAAAAATGCCTTCCAGGAGCAGTGGATTTGTAGTATAGACACCAAGTCCCAGCAATAACCCTGGAGGCAAAAAAAGAAATACAAATTCTCAGGCTGGGTGGTTACACACCAGGTAGGGAACACAGGTTACCACGGTCAAGGACTAAGTCCAAACCCCCAGTCACCGCCTACAGGGGAGAAGTATCACAGGCAGTGAAGCAATACTGCAGAGATCTCTCCTCTTTGTCTCTCTCATTCTATCTTCCTGTCTCTTGCCTTCTATAAAACAAAATGGTTTCTAGGAATAGTGAAGTCATGCAGGCACCAAGCCCTAGCAATAACCTTGGTGGCAAAAAAATAAATAATAGAGAACCCAAAGGGACTGGGGAGGCTGGGCCCCTTGGCAGGAGGGGCAGGATGTTACTACATGGATGGACCTAGGCCCAGGCTTAGAGACACAAATGACTTGAAAGGGAGCTGTGCCTGGCTATGCCAAGTCAGGATGGATGGTGCCCTTTGGCTCCCACCACCATCCCTTTAAAAAGGTTGCCTGCTGTGCAACATGGCTTTGCCACCAGCAAGGCCACCATGCCCACCACAGCCCAGCTGGCAATGGATGCTCAGAAAACATCCATGCAATTAGGAGGAGCACACAACTTGTGTAGAGTCAGGATCTTCCACAGCTATGGGGTTCAGGGGAGGGACAGGCGTGAAGGCGAGAAAGGTGAGTGAGCACTGAGATTGTACTTAGCTTGGCAGGACTGATTTGGCTGGAGTAGTTGTATCTCCAGTTCTGAGTCCCAGCTGAACCCTGCTTTTGCCTGGCTCCTATGTAGGAGTGTGGGGGGGGGGGGGCAGTAGGGGACAGGGGCGGAAGGTATAGGAATAGGGAGAGGGCAGGAAACACTGAGCTGCAGACTTCCAGGCCCTATTCAGGGTATACTTGAGGGGCTGGGTGTTGGCTCACCTGATAGACTGCATACATTACCACATGGATGAACCCAGTTCAAGCCCTCAGTCCCCACTTGCAGAAGCTTCATGAGCAGCGGAACAGTGCTATAGTTGTCTGTCCTTATCTGTCATTCCCTCTCTGTCTCTTATCCTCTATCAAAAACAAGAGGGGTGGGAAAGACTGATGGAAATGGTGGCGTCATGCAGGCACTTAGTAATAAACCCAGTAATAAACCCTAGTGGCAAATAAAAGTCTTTGTCTTGGGGGTCAGGCAGTAGAGCAGTGGGTTAAGCACATACGGCACAAAAGTGCAAGGACAGATGACAGGGCTTGATCCCTGTTCAAGCCCCCGGCTCACCAACTGCAGGGGGGTCACTTTCACAAGCAGTGAAGCAGGTCTGCAGGTGTCTATCTTTCTCTCCCCCTCTCTGTCTTCCCCTCCTCTCTCCATTTCTCTCTGTCCTATCCAACAACAATGCATCAATAACAACAATAATAAAAACCACAACAATGATAAAACAACAAGGGCAACAAAAGGGGGGAAAATAACTTCTAGAAGCATTGGATTTGTGGTGCAGGCACTGAGCCCCAGTAATAACCCTGGAGGCAAAAAAAAAAAGTATTTGTCTTTTCTAGGTTTGGGGACAGTGTTTCCCTGTTGGTGGTTCTGCCATCCCCATTCCAAAGAGAGAACTGTCTAGAGCTCCTCACTGCCACTGGGGAACTCATCTGTGTTCCTCATCAGCACAGCATAACCTGTGTGCCCCCACTTTTCTGGGAACCAGAGAGAAAGGAGGTGGCCAGATGGTAACTGAGCTTCCTCTGGCCTGGCTGCCCCATGAATCTGGGAATGTGGGTCAACTGAAGAGTGAGGCCAGGCCCCTGTTACCATGCAGGAAGGCAGACCTGAGACAGAATGGGTGTCACATGGCTATGCCCCATGGTGTCCCTCAATGTACAAACATAGGTACAGGGAGGGACACACTCATAGCCTCACTGTATCGGTTTCTCAGACAGTTTGCCAAACTGCTCAGACAGTTCTCATAGCATCCAGCAACCAGAAGCCTACCACCCAAAGACTCCTGCCTGTGTCCCCCACTCCTCTCCTGGCATAATCCACACCCTGCTCCTAGGAGTTCAGCGTCTTTCTGCAGGGCCCACTGCCCGAGTCCTGCCTTTCACACTTCCTGTGCCCCTTGCCCGGCCACTTCCTCTAGGGGCTCTACTTTGTGGCATCAGGCCCGGGCCTGTAGCCTGGCCATCTTCCCTGGCTCCTGGGACCCCTGATTCTCTTTGTGACTCAGGGCAAATGTGGACTTTGGACTCAACCTGAGGGTCCTCAGCCTGAGGACTCTGCTGGGCTCCGAGCTCTGGATTGAGCACACAAGCTCTCTCCCCAGTCCCAGGGCTCCTAGCCCGACCTAGAGAGAGGTCCAGGGGTGCCAAATCAGAGCTGGGGACCATACTGGTCAGTGAAGAGTCTGACACCTCAGGAGGCCCCTCTGGAAGTGCTAGAGTAGGGCTGGTCTTGGCCTGCTCAGTCTGCTGTTTTTGTGCCTCTTCCTCCAGACTCCTCCTGAGACCTTGGCATCCCTGAAACAAGAGGGGGGCATGCTGGCTAAAAGGTCCAGGATTCCAGTCTTCAGCTTGCCCTCTTAGGGCCCAGAACCTACCTCCTGACTCTCCAGCACATGCTTGTCCTCTGTCTCGTCCCACCTGTAGGAACAGCATGGTGTGTGGGGGTGGGGGGGTGGGGGGGTGGTATTACGCTGGGTAGAGGGCAGAGAAATTAAGTGAGGAAGAGGGAAGAGGACATAGAGAAGGAGAAAAACACTTCCAGACCTGCTTTACCACTTGTAAAGCATTCCTCCCTATAGGTAGGGAACAGGGGCTCAAACCCTGGTTCTTGTGCCTTGGTAATCTGTGCTCTCAACCAGGTGTGCTACCACTCAACCCCAATAATTTCTTTTTTTTTTCCCAGAGCACTACTCAGCTCTGGTTTATGTTGGGGTTTGAACCTGGGACCTTTGATGCCTCAGGCATCAAAGTTCTTTTGTATAACTATCTTCACAGCTTCAGGGGAAAAAAAAAAAGGAAAAAAAAGCCACTGGGAGTGGTGGAGTGATGCTGGCACTGAGCCCTAGTAACTAGGAAGAAAGAAAGCGAAGAAGGAAGAACGGAAAGAAGGGCACTGGGGCAAGACTTACTCTTCCTGTCTCCCCTCCTGCCACCTGCTCTAGCCCGTAGCTGTCACCAGGGGAAGCCAAGGAACCAGAGCTTCCAGATGCAGATGTTTCTTTCCACCCAGCCCTTGCTCCCCCAGGTCTCCTCCGAATGCCACTGGCGTCCACCCCTCCCCTGCGCCCAGCTGCTGTTTATAGCGCAGCCGGAGGCATCTGGCAATCTGTGGGGACCGGGCCTGTCCCTGCCTGCGCTGCCTGGGAAAGACTGCGTCCCCCAGGAGTAACTGCGGTAATTACCGCGGCCTCCCAGGGCGCCAGTCTCCCGCAGCAGCAAGTCATTAACCCGCCTCCAGGCGGCGCTCACCCCAGGGGCTGTAGCGGGCACCTAGGCTCAAGCCCGACTCCCCTCCACCTGTTACCTGCGGGCCCTGCCAGTCAGCCTCTCTGTCCCTCGGGCCCTGCTGCGCGTGGCTGGTGCCCCGGAGGGTCTGCTGGGCTGACCCCATCTGCCGCCTGCAAGGGGTAGTCTTCATTCACATGGGGAAGGAAGAGCTGCAGTGGCCCCTTCCTTTCCCAGCTCCAGGACCCCCAGCTCCATCACTTCCTCTCCCAGCTCACCTTTGCCGCTGGGGGATAGTGCTGGAGACAGAGCCTTCCGGCTGTGGCCACGAGGACCTGAGTGAGCAAGGGGCCTAATAAGGTGGCAGAAGACCACAACAGGACACCAGTTCTTCCAGGGCGAGCAGCCTTCAGGCCTCTGGATCTAGTTGTAGCTGTTCTACCTTTCCCCCATCAGTCCAGGGTTGAGGCTCAGGACAAAAGGGTGCTTGGACCTTGCCAGCTCAGTAGCAGCCCCTGCATCCCCTCAGCTTTCTCTTGTGAGAAGGGAGAGCCAAGTGCCTCCTGAGCTGCCCCCTGCCCCCAGATTCTCTAGAACCCCCAGGAAGGGAGATAGCTCAACCAGTTAGGACAAATACAGGTCCTTGGTTTAAGCCCCGCATGACATGGGAGCACCATGCACAGCACTAAGGAGAATGCTGAGTTGTCTCTCTGTCTCTGTTCCTCTGTCTAGAACAGAAAAAAATGAACAAGCAGGTTGGGAGCAGTGGAATAGCATATGTGCATGGCCCCATTGTCAAAAAAACT